>NC_090233.1:23709091-24019716 GCF_024489055.1 Chanodichthys erythropterus | reverse complement strand
TTCTTAATTTCAGTATCATTCAGAACGCACCAGAGGGAATCCTATAACATTTCTCTCTCTCTCTCTGTGTGTGCGTGTGTGCGCTGTTCAACACACAGTGAATTGCATTTTGTGCCCACCCTAATATGGCCGTGTTATAATAACCAGAGCATAGCTGACACTAAAAGCAGTCAGTGTGAGTATAATTTATTAACATATTTACTATACATTCACATTACATTTATTAATTTAGCAGAGACTCTTCTCGAAAGCACTTGAGTGAATCTTTTCAGGATATTACCTTTCAGTTTGTAATATACCTGTTTGTGCATGTCAAGGTCTGCAAATTTTCAAAGATCAAAGTGCACGATAAATGAAGTTATTTTCTTCTTAACCGATTCTGAATTGCCTGAAAAAAGTCATCAGTAATTCCATTCAGTCTTAAAGGATTAGTTCACTTCAGAATTAAAATTTTCTGATAATTTACTCACCCCCGTGTCATCCAAAATGTTTATATCTTTCTTTCTTCAGTCTAAAAGAAATTAAGGATTTTTCTTCATATAGTGGACTTCACTGGGGTTCAACGGGTTGAAGGTCCAAATTACAGTTTCAATGCAGCTTCAAAGGGTTCTGCATGATCCCAGATGAGGAATAGGGGTCTTATCTAGCGAAACAATCAGTCATTTTCTAAAAATAAAAATAAAAATAAAAAATATATATATAAATACTTTTTATCCACAAATGCTCATCTTACACTGCTCTGTAATGCGCCATGTATTACATAATCATCTTGGAAAGGTCACGCATGTTAATTTTTGACCTGCATGTAGGAGACCTCCAAAACTAAATGAAAAACCTTTAAATTAGCATAATGGGGCACTTTCATGTATATATAATGTTAAAGTAAATGGTCATGCTTGTTCCATGGCCTATGTGTCCAATAATATAAGTGTTTATGGGCAAATATAGAACATCTCAACCCAACATTTCATGTAAAGGAATTTCAAATCATATTCTTGGGTAATTAAGTCCACTTCCAAGATTTCCCATTGCACTGAAAGATTGAAATGTTAATCGTTCTTCTGAGCTGATGAATGAGAGGGGGAGGTAGTTGTGTGCATCAGTGCCTTAAAGAGTGCTCTGTTCCTCCGTATTCCACTCCCATAGAAACTAGAGCACTCAGCAACCTGCAGGAAAGAGCCCAAACACTCATCTATCTTTCTAGAGTGTGTGTATATGTGTGCGTGTGTCTCTCTGAGTGTGTGCGTGTTCTCCTTGCACTCCATTTGTTTACCTCCCAGAGTTCTTATTGAATGAGGACAGATAGCTAACTCTGAGAGAGTAACGGAGTGGGGAGATTCAGGTAGATTGATTTACCATGTCATTTATAGTGCCACTAAAACCTTCTTTTTTCTTTTATGCTGTTAAGTTTATCATACAGGATTCTGCACAAGCCTTTTCTTTAAACCTGAACATTTTTCAACATTTATTTTTGGTTAGATTCATGAGTCTAGGGGTGTTTCTTCAGATTTTAGCTATGTGGACTTACTCTTACTAATGTTTAATTTGTTTACTTACATATAAAATGAAACTATATCACAAAAGAATTGCCTTTGTGGGGAGTGGGGGGGCATTTCTGAGATGTAAATGATGGTGATGCAAATTATATTTTAAACATTTTGATGAAAAAAAGACTCTTTAGTCTTGTTAAAGGAATAGTTCACCCAAAATGAATTTCTTTCTTCTGCTAAACACAAAAGAAGATATTTTGAAGAATATGGGTAACCAAACAGTTGATGGACCCCACTGCCTTCCATAGTATAGAAAAAAAAAATACTATGGAAGTCAACGGAGTTCATCAACTCCTTTGGTTTTTCGGCATTCTTCAAAATATCTTCTTTTGTGTTCAGCAGAAGATAGAAATTCATACTAGTTTGGACCAATTTGAAGGTGAGTAAATGATGACAGAATTTTCTTTTTTGGGTGAACTGTCACTTTAAAGGTGTTATAGAGGATGTTTTCGACGACTGAGAAACCAAAGACTGTTAGTGAGTTTTTGAAATGAGCGCATGCGTAAGAACAACCCCCCTTCACAGCTCATTTTGAGGGAGCGCTTCCCAAAACTCGTGCACGAGTATTGGAACACGAGTGTTTGTGTAACACTGTGTCGTGTTAGTGGATTCATGATGTCGGACTCACCGCATGGTAACTCATAATCTGCAGTTGTTACTCCTGACAAAAACATTGCATGCGGTGCCTGTGGAAAGTTACTGGAGTACGCACTTCTCTCACAAGAAACGCAATGGCAGTAATTGACAAGCCAGAGGGCCAATCGTTTACGCGATGATTGTTTAAATGATTGGCTGATGTTTTTAAGGCCCTACCTCGTGCACAGATGATGTATTTTGATATTATTGCTTTATTTTGATCTATATTATTGATGTAGGAGTTTTGGATTTCCTTGCTTCACATGATCTGTTTTTCTCTCGTAGTGGAGCTGAAGTTCAATTTGGATCATTACGTGAATAAGCGATATCCTGGCCTGGTGAAGATCGTGAGGAACAGTAAGAGAGAGGGACTCATACGGGCCAGGATTCACGGCTGGAACGCAGCCACTGCTCCTGTTGTGGGCTTCTTTGACGCCCACGTGGAGTTCAACATGGGCTGGTAAGTGGGATTCTGTCTTTTATTATTTTATGAGGCATTGTCTCGCCACTTAGAGTATCACTGGCATGCTTCTCATGACAAAGGCTTGATTTATCAGAGAATATTCATCATGACATCAATGGTAGCTTAGACTTCAGCAAAGAAAGCAGCCTGATGGATTTTTATCAAAAGCCTCTGTCAAAAATGAACTGATAGATTAATGATCTCAGAAATGGATGAATAAGATGTGCCCTAACTTAAATAACATTTTTCCTTTCTGATGATAATGGACTTCCCTGGTGAAAAGACCTATCAGCTTTTCAAGCTGATAACATGCAATTTAGTTCTGGTTTGCTTGGGAACTGGCATCCAAACTACAACATACACTGGTGACCAATGTATTTTTTAAGTCAATCCAGTAGAGCTACATAATTAATCATTAAAAGATTGCAATTTCTATTCAAACAACCACACAATATTATTCCTTAATGACGATTTGGCTATGTCTATTAAACCTTTGACGAAATCACACCGGAACAATCAAATCTGCATTCGCGCAGCTGCTGAGCCAGAGAAACATAAAACATAAAGGGCCCTATTTTAACAATCTGAGCACATGGTCTAAAGCGCATGGCGCAAGTGCACTTAGGGCAAGTCAGAGTCCACTTTTGCTAGTTTAACAATGGGAAAAATGGTCTGCGCGCCCGGTGCATGGTCTAAAAGGCTTTATTTTCAGGGTCCATATTCTCTTAATGAGTAATGGGTGTGTTTTGGCCATAACGTACAATAAACCAATCAGAGTCTCATCTCCCATTTCCTTTAAAAGCCAGTTGCACTCACGGCATGGCGGATTTGCTATTTATATGGCGGAAATTGTAAACGGAAAAATTGAACGTTTCTCTAGTAAGGAAACAGATCTGCTCATGCGCAAGGTTAAAGCATGCAAGCAGACCATCTACAGGAAAAGCCGGATTCCGCCAAAACATTTTTATCTTTATGCACTCAATAATAATCTGTTACATTGTAATCCTTTTATTTTTATTATTTGGCATGTTTGCGTCCTTCTGCACGCCTCTGTGTGTGTAATAAGCACAGTGTACGCGCGCCTATAGGCACATATTACTAACATGCTCTTTTAATAACAACAACAACCAAAAAATATTGTGCCATTAACTTTAGACCAGGTTTCAGTTGGTCAATGGCGAAATATATTTCAGTTGCCTCAAAATAGTAACACGCCAGCAATGTGCCTGAACACACCTCGTTTTCAGACCAGCACACAGTATTGTTATTTCTGTCTTTCAATAATTCAGCAGAAGTAGTGGGATAAAAGTTTCTAGTTTGGATATAAACACTTATGTCTATGGTAGCAATCAAAATAATAGAGCAGATCCCCTTTTGAAAGTAACTTGATGCTTTAAATAATGATTGTATCATTACATCATTATGTCACTAGGTGGCGACAAGTGACTGTTAAAAATATATTTGTCATTAAATCATTGATTCAAGAGATTCGTTCAAAAACTCTGATTCAACAAGTGAAGTATTTATGAGTGAGTCATTGAATCATTCATTCAAACCAATATTTAAAAAAAAAATTAATTCTAATAAAATAATTTTTTTTAAATAGACTGCAGCCATTAATAATTTGTCAGAACCTCTAGTAAATTGTGTTATTTTATTTAGTTGTCTGTTCAGATTCGTGGGAGAATCGTGATCTCAATTTGAAAAAAAAAAAAAAAAAAATTGGATTCCCAATTTATTTAGAGGGGTGCCACTTAAAAATAAAAAGAAGAATCAATTGATTAGTTTAATAATTCAAATATAAATGATTCACTTTCTACATGGGCAAATTAATAGACATATTTAAAGTTGTTTATTTAATTCCTGTTTTTAAATCTAGTTTAATAAAACAAATTTAAAAAATATTTTTTGAATGTATAAATAAATAGACAAATTTGAAATGGGATATTTAATTCATTTTTTTAAAACGTAGATCAATAAAACAATAAAAAGCTCATTAGTAAATCATTTTAAATACACATTTAAATCGCTTATTTAAAAAGAATTTGGCAAATGCTTTTCTTTCTCTATTTACCAATTGCTTTTCTTTGTCGGTTTGCCAAATACTTTTCTTTATCCATTTGTCAATTGAGTGGTAAAATGCCATTGGACAGTACACACGTGGGAGCAACCAATCAACTTTCGCCTCAATTTGAAGAGCCAATCCTCTCTCACTTGTAACACTCACTGTCATTGGACAGTTAGTACGGTGACCTGGAAGGGACATGTTCGGTTCACTTAGTTTTGTTGTGGCCACAACATATAAACTCATGGGAACGTGGCCACAAGATATTAATTCGTGGGAACGGCCACGAGATCGTTTTGTCAAGGTAACAACATCCTTATGTCGTGGCCACGCCATGTAAAGTCGTGGCATGGAGATCATATGTTGAGGGAACGGTATATTTTTCTCATGGCCACAAGTTAAATGTGTAAACAACCTGCGCAACCTGGAATTATCACAAATGGACAATACCATAATAATATTTTTAATTAAGAAAAAGCACGGAATTAAGAAATTATTATATGAACATAGTGCATATTATATTGTATTGCGCGCGATGTTGCAGACAGCATTCGATTGAAGTTTATAAAGAAATGTTTAAATGTTGTACATTTTAATCCCACCGAACAGTCTTTTAAATCCATTCACTTATCGTTTTTTTTTTAATATATATTTTTATTATTTTATTATTTATTAGTTACATCTGTACAGTATATTTATTTGCTTTATTTTCCCCTTCATTTCCCATATTTCTTTATCTAATTAATATTCTTTACTTTATGACTGTATTTCTGTAGCCTATTTCTGTAAATGAACGTCTGTTTTCACTTGTAGCCCCTCGTGCCTGTGACAGCAATTCGAATTAATTCAGTTTAAGTTTAAAAAATGTGTTACTATTTTAGAATATTTTGTTTATTATTTGTATATAACCTATGAAAGCTTTATTTATGATTTTATTTTATTTCTGTAGGCGCATGGGAATTTTACAAGGAGTTCATTTATGGGAATATTATATATATATATATATACCACCCTTATTTTTCATTCTTAATTAAAAATATTATTATGGTATTGTCCATTTGTGATAATTCCAGGTTGCGCAGGTTGTTTACACATTTAACTCGTGGCCATGAGAAATTATGTCGTTCCCTCAACATATGATCTGGAGGCCACGACTTTACATCGCGTGGCCACGACATAAGGATGTTGTTACCTCGACAAAATGATCTTGTGGCCACAACTTATTATCACATTCCCACAAATGAATATCTTGTGGCCACGACAAACCTAAGTGAACCGAACATGTCCCTTCCAGGTCACCGTACTAACTGTCCAATGACAGTGAGTGTTACAAGTGAGAGAGGATTGGCTCTTCAAATTGAGCGGAAAGTTGATTGGTTGCTCCCACGTGTGTACTGTCCAATGGCATTTTACCACTCGATTGACAAATGGATAAAGAAAAGCATTTGGCAAACCGACAAAGAAAAGCAATTGGTAAATAGAGAAAGAAAAGCATTTGCCAAATTCTTTTTAAAAAAGTGATTTAAATGCGCATTTAAAATGATTTACTAATGTACTTTTTATTGTTTTTTTGATCTACGTTTTAAAAAATGAATTAAATATCCCATTTCAAATTTGTCTATTTATTTATACATTCGAAAAAAGATTTTTTTAAATTTATTGTTTTATTAAACTACATTTAAAAACAGGAATTAAATAAACAACTTTAAATATGTCTATTAATTTGCCCATATAAAAAGTGATTCATTTATATACATTTTTATGTTTGAATTATTAAATTAATTAATTGATTCTTCTTTTTATTTTTAAGTGGCACTCCTGATCCTCCATACTACAATCCAGGTAGAAGAATAAATCCATTGTTTGTTGCTTCCAAAGACACAAATAACTCTGATGTGCTGAGACTTGCGCTACCAGCCCGCACTCACAATCCTTAAATGAACTTAAGCATCCTTCATCTGTCACCTCCTTCAACTCAACAGCAATGAGTTCTCATTAAGGCCTCCCATTAGAGGAGTATGACCTCCATTGGGGAATTATGGATTAACCATTAATGAGCTTTTCCTCTTTGTTCCACAACATAAACATTTAATGGAGAGATGATCACTGAATGGGGCCACCGTCTCAGGCACATGATGCTGAATCTGCTGTCAGAAAGACAGGAGATGCATTCCATGTTTGGAGCCCAAATTAAATTTGTTTCATTATCATTTCCCTCATTCAAAACTTGGATTGCTTTTTCATTTAAATGGGTTTTCATTCTCTATGAGCTCCAAATTTCAAGGTGTGAAATGAGACAGTCGCAAATGAAATGCGTTTTAGTTTTATATTTAAATAATATCAAATAATTTATTATTTTCTTCTTTAAGCATTTCCCTATGTAATTTGTTTTTCATACTGATTTTCCACCCTCTCTCTCTGACTCTTAGAAATAATGTTTTGCTGCTAAGCCTTTAAGAAACTCCCTCTTAGGTTGGTAAAATGAGCAGAAGTTTTGAAAATTAGCATATATTTTCAAAGTACATCAAGGACTTGAATGTCAAAGGCTCAAGGAAAATGTGATTTTCCTAATGATATGGCACCTTTGACACATTGTTAGCTTGCACAGGGTGATCATATCCCAGCTCAAAAATAAAATCTGTTCAGAACTGTAATGAACTCCTCTCCTCATGTCAGCACCAGCCCATCCTTTTGGTTGCCACCCCGTCATTGTCAGATAGAACCGCTCAACACGGAACTTAGTTGTTGTTAGTTATTTTACCATCTGATCTTCCCATTGACATGTTTATTTTGTTTAAAATATGTTCCACATTTAATGAGAAATATTTTTCCATTTATAGAAACATCACACGTTAAACTTTGAAGTAACTTGACATAATCACACTTACAAGCACAGCTTCAAAGGAAAGTCGATTTCATATTGGCAGTATATATCATGTGATGCAGGAGGGTTGACAATTAGCACTTTGATGTGTATATTTCAAAGTAACCGGAGGCAACTAACAGAATTCCATAGAGGCCAATTAGTCAATATCTGAACTGCAAGAGCTTCGGTCACAGAACTGTGAAGTATTTCATATATGCTAAGAACAACAGTTTTTAAAATGTAGAGGTAAATGCATTAAAAGTTAAAATTCTCTCATCATTTACTAACCCTCAAGTCATCCCAAACCTGTATGATCTTCTTTTGTGGAACACAAAAGATATTTTGAAGAATGTTTCAGCGGGGTTTTTTTGTCTGTACAATGATAGTCAGTGCTAATATGGTAATAAAGAAACTACACTTGGGTTCTTCAACTTGACTTCACTTGAATCATTACACTTTTGTCCATAAAATTAAATTCAAAGGGGTCCAACACAATATTGGACCCCTTTGAATTTAATTCTATGGACAAAAGTGTAATGATTCAACTGAAGTCAAGTTGAAGAACCCAAGTGTAGTTTCTTTATTACCATAAATGTGAACTAAACACAAAATAAACATGAACTTGACAACATAATCTTGACCATAAATCATGAAACACAAAACTCACCAAACAGTGGTTACATGAACAAAGCTAGACAAAGGAACAATGAAACATGAGGGCTATACATACACAAGAATAATGAGCAAACAAGGGACACCTGTGCACAATCAAACAATGAACCAATGAGAACATAGGACACATGACTAGACCAACCAAAAAGAACATGACACATGAAACAAAAGGCTTGGTCCACTTGTTCGAGCTCACGTTCAAGCTCAAACCGGTGCGCAGCGTTTTGCTACGTTTTCCGGGTTGAACGACATGTTTGCTGGAAACGGTGTGCAACAGGTTTGAGGTTTTCTGGGAGTGTCAGAAATGTCAGCCCAATCAGTGGCAATATGTATATAAACCACGGTGTATTAGGCCGTGTGTCCATTGGAGCGTTTTTAGCCAGCTGAAAACGCTAGGCGCTCTGCTTAAAACGCCTATCTGTGAGCGCTTGAGAGCGCTTCTGCAGCGCAGCGTTTTTTCAGTTGAGACGCTTTGTTGCTTTGATACGGAATATCCGCGTCACTGTTACTTAAAACTGATTTTGCAGGTAATCTGTTTCAGACTTAAAATGTTGACACAATATTAAATTACTTTGCTATGTATTTTCAGAGAGCAGCAATATTAATTTCTCATCCATTTTGTTTCTGTTTGTTGATGTCGCTGTACAGCAAGAATGTGACAGTTGGACGGAGTTCTATTTGTCCCGCCCCTCCTCCACTCTGATTGGACGGCTGGCTAAAAATTGACAGTAATGAGCGCAGCGTTTTACTCAAAGTTGAGCATTCTTCAACTCGAGGCGACCAGTAAAAAACCAGTGCCAAAGGAAGTTGACCGGAAGTTGAAGTCGGCCGGGTGCCGCCATCTTGTAGCAGAACTTCACTTGCGTTAGCATCCTATTGACTCCCATTCATTTTGGCGTCACTTTGACAGTGAATAACTTTACATCTGAGGCGTTTAAAGACTCCATTGGTCCATTATTTATTTCCAAAGATACACGACAATGTATAAAGGGCTCCATTACCTTCTATGTTACATTATGGCCCCGTAGAAACAGTTTTTGTAAAAATAAGCTTGCGTCATAACCACTTGACTCTCTGTCGCATAGTAGAGAAATTACCGTACAGACAGGAGGAAAGCTCGCAGGCAATCGGGGAGACGTCAAGAGAGAAGCCTACTGGCGTTACATTTTAAAATACTATACAAACTAATTAATCAGAATACTTACTCCTGCTCACTCACACCAAAGAACTCCCCGCTCAAGCTCGCCGTCTCTGCAAGATTAACGATGGCAGTTTGCACGCACAGCTACTAGAAGATTTACATCTGTCAGACAGGTTGCGGACGTCATCAAGCTTAGTGTGAGTCTGTGCGTCAGAAACGAAAGTGCTAAAAATCGCTAAAAATGGGCTTCACTTGTCTCAATTGAGTTCCAATGGGGTCGCTGTGTCCATTTCTTTTACTGTCTATGTAAAAAAACGCCGAGCTCACAGCGCTTGAGCGTTAAAAAGACGCTCAGCGCCTCGTTACGCTCCTGGCGTTTAAAAAACGCGGCGCTCCCATTGAAAACAATTGAAAGTACGCTAGCAGCTGGAAAAAAACGCTCTGGTGGACACACGGCCTTAAAGAGACAGCTCGCACAATGGGTATTAATGTAACATAAAAATACTATACTTATATATTTTGCTGTTGTATTGTGAAGTGACACTTAAATAAACTTTTTAACTTTTAATTTTTCTATACTCTTCTGATTATATAATGGTAAATATTACAATATCATAGAACAACAACAGTGATCAGCAATAATGATCAGCCTAGTACTCACAATAAAAATATTATAGATAAACACAGTCTCTGAGGTAAGAAGTGGATTATTCTTCACCTGAAATGTTTGTCTTTTCATGCTGAAATGCAAGGCAAATGTTGGATCACAATAATTAGAAGTTTCCACAAATCCTTCACTCGATTGGGATGTTCTCTTTTACTCTGGACGGCAAGGGCATTGACTGTAACATTGAGCGTATTTTGTAGTATTAAACACGTATTTATACCGATTTAATCAGGCTCCGAAAATTCTTCAAAAAGAACACAAAG
Organism: Chanodichthys erythropterus; assembly: GCF_024489055.1. Lineage (NCBI taxonomy): Eukaryota > Metazoa > Chordata > Actinopteri > Cypriniformes > Xenocyprididae > Chanodichthys > Chanodichthys erythropterus. The sequence continues at coordinate 24,009,393 of NC_090233.1, read as the reverse complement.
AATGGCCTTCTCAGCTGCCATAGTTGCAACTCTTGCATCATCAGAACAGGGTGTTCAACGCACCACCGTTTTGTCGGGGCTGAACGCAGCCCAGGTAATAGACACACTTAATACTCAGGTAACAGACATAGACTTGTTCAGTGATTCGCCGCTGGGGGTCAGTCTTAGTGAATCCGCATGATTCATGGGTTCACAGAGATCGCCCCCCAGCGGTGAACCACTGAAAAAACGTTTCAAAACAGGTATGACGTAATGAAGCCTCGTTTACTAAAATCACATGACTTTGGCAGTTTAAAACACGCTCAGAACCCCTGCTTTGACACAAAAGATTTATAAAGGTTTCAAAACTTCATGAAGCCTGCTTGGAAAGCACCCATCACTACCTTGAACACTTGAGTGTAATGCAGATTGTGATGAACTTAGATTCCCTGTCATGGGAACTGTCGACGCTACGTCATATGAAGTAGCATCTCGTTCCCTTATTCATGGAACCAGGGTTACACAAGTTACCCGGGACGTTTTGTGGCTGTTTACTTGAAGAGCATAGTAACTCCTTTAGTGAATCAGGCTCTGTAACAACCCAGACAGAGTGTGCAAATAAACAGTTATCAGTGTGCATAGTTCCAGTCCTTGCTCAAAGTTTTTTTTTTTTTTCCTTTCCCAAGAGAAGTAGATGGATATTTCACAGTACAGTTGCTAAGTGCCTCAGAAGTAGATCCTCAAAAATGACCACAGACCTGAATCCTCTGTGACTTGAGCTGGAAAAAAAACAAAAAAACAAAAACGTTACGTCATGAGCTTCACATAGCTCAGATTTATGGCAGGGATGTTGTTCCGAATCCTTTTGTTTCCAAGGCCAACACACAAAGGCATAACCTGGTGTATGGAGTGTAAAACCTGGACCCCAGGGCAACGGAAAGGGTATTATGGTCTGACAAGTTATCTTTCAACCTTATATCTAGCTCCTGACAGGTCCAGCAAATCTTTTTATCCTTAATCACAGAGGGGATCGGTAATATTATGGGTTGTCATTTTATGGAAGTCATGAAACTACAATGGCCAAGGAATAGGAGACTATACTATATTATGTACATCTACATTCATATATGGTATTTTAATGCATGGCACATTTTTCAAAGTGTATGTGTCCACTTATAATTCTACATTCTCTACATTATATTACATGAATGAGTTTTGATTTTACCAGATTTTGGCATGGGGGAATTTTGCAGTCACTCTACTTCACATACAGTTGCGTATGTGTAATTTAGCTTGTCGTCTGTAGAGCTCTAGATTGTGAATTATATATTTTTCTAAAGTTGTTTCAGTTTTCAGTGTGAGTGACACTTGTGGACGGCACATAACAAATTATACCACAGCCTGTAATTCCACCCTAATTTGAATTTGTCAGCCTGTCAGATTCAAGATGTATTGTGTGTGTGTGTGTGTGTGTGTGTGTGTGTGTGTCATGAGGATAGGGTATACAGCCAGTCCAGTGGTTCATAAATTGCACCTAATATGCCTAACACAAAACCTTTTCTCCAGGACAGAACATAGTGTTCTAAACTCATTCATTATTCATTCACATGACTTATTGAGACAAAGCTGAATTGACCCTTTGCAAAGACCTCCCCCCCCGTGTAGTTACTGTTTCTTTGTCCGACAAGCCATGGTGCTGTCACGACACACAGAGGGAAAAATACTTTGTGGAGCAAAGAGGACACTGACAACACGTTGACAGACAAGAGAGAGCAGGTTACTTATGATATTAAACAAAGTCCTAGCTTTCAAACTGTGCACTTTTTTTAAAGAAATTCAAACAATAAAAACTGTTTTGTGGCTCTTTAATGTGTCGTGACAGATTGCTGTAGCGCCTCAGTTCAAGAGGCTCGTGAACTGATCATCTCTTCCTACTAGTTAATTTATAGCATCACATAAACATGAATGAACATGACAAGGAATGTTGTTTCAAACGCGGAAAGACGTCAGTACACACCATTTTTCAAGATCAAGTCCACCGAGGTTAATCTTCGAACTCCTGACTGCTTTGTCGGACAACATGGCAGATGTGCCGTTTTGATTGGTTAGATCGCTTGTCAATCAAACTCCCCGCGAAGGGTCAATTGGAATGACAGGAAGAAGCTTTGTCAGCATTCAGGGTTTGCCTTGCCAAATGTGCTTTTCTAGTTAAAATTACTGTATATATACTGTATATTAGGGGTGTAATGGTACACGTATTCGTGCTGAACCATTTTGGTACAGGGTTTTTGGTACGGTGCACGTGTGTACTGAAGCATTACATTGCAACATTGTAGCCTAACCACCAATTATTGCAATACGCTATGCGTTTTGTTACTTTCGATAAGAAACAAAGTGTCATCCTTCAAATTCTGTCCACGAAATCATGAAATGTAAACAGAAAATGCTGTTTTGACGAGCTTTGATGCGCCGTGACAGATCAATGTACAGGCGCTCCAGTTCAACCGGCAGCGTGAGCGAACGCGATCATCTCTTCCTCTTTAAAACTAGTTACAGAATAAACATGAAAGAACATCTGAAGGTATGTTGAAAGACACAGTACAGTTTACTGAAATGGTCATATCTCTTGTAATCGCTCAGTGTTTCAACAGCGGAAAGACATCAATGAAAGCTTGTAAACAATATGTCATGTAGCATTTACCTCAGAAAAGCCATTCAGTGTCCACAGCATGTTAGTTTGCTAGAGAAATTAAATGTTTAGCTTAATGCACTGTATTAGCCTATATATTCATTATATTTTACTTAACCTTTTAGTGATGTCTTGATTATTTAATGTATGTTTATATAAATCTGTCATGAAAATGACAACCACTGTGTAGAAATGATTATATTTCAACAACGAATGGAGTAAAAACATTTAGAAGTTAATGCAAAAACTGCCTTAGGTGCAGCTTACATGTTTGCATACAATTTGTTATTTTTATTTGTTATTTGATTATTTTATCTAATAAATAAAAAGCAATTGAATTTAGGCTTAAATTTTGGGCTCCCTACATAGTTTATAGCATTAGCAAAGATAATTTTTTTATCCTTAAGAAACTTTTAGTTATTATTTAATATATTTAAAGACAAAAACACAATTTGTTCAGTAAACCACTGTTTAATAATAATAATAATAATAATAATTATAATAAAAAAACCGAGGTACATACTGAACCATGACTTTTGTGTACCGTTACACCCCTAATATATATATATATATATATATATATATATATATATATATATATATATATAATATGTGTAATGGTAACTCTTTATAATAAAGTTTCATTAGTTGACATAAGTTAACAACATTAATTAAAGGGTTAGTTCACCCAAAAATGAAAATTATGTCATTAATTATGTTCGTTCATCTTCGGAATACAAAATAAGATATTTCTGATAAAATCCGATGGCTCAGTGAGGCCTTGACAGGAAGATAATTAACACATTCAAATGCCCAGAATGTTGCTAAAGATGTATTTAAAACAGGTCATGTGACTACAGTGGTTCAACCGTAATGTTATAAAGTGACGAGAATACTTTTTGTGCACCAAAAAAACTAAATAACGACTTTATTCAACAACAAGCAATTTCAAAACACTGATTCATGAAGCTTCAAAGCTTTACAAATCTTTTGTTTCGAATCAGTGGTTTGGAGCGCATATCAAACTGCCAAAGTCACGTGATTTCAGTAAACAAGGCTTCATTACGTCATAAGTGTTTTGAATTGTTTCGAAATTTCAATGGTTCATGAGACTTTGGCAGTTTGATACATGCTCTGGACCATTGATTCAAAACAAAAGATTCAGAAAAGCTATGAAGCTTCATGAAGCAGTGTTTTGAAATCGCCCATCACTAGATATTGTTGAATAAAGTCGTTATTTAGTTTTTTTGGCGCACAAAAAGTATCTTGTCGCTTTATAACATAAATGTTGAACCACTGTAGTCACATGACCTGTTTCAAATATGTCTTTAGTATCTTTCTGGCCATCTGAAACTGTTAATTATCTTGCTGTCAATGCAGGCCTTACTGAGCCATCGGATTTTATCAAATATATCTTAATTTGTGAACGACATGAGGGTGAGTAATTTTTGGGTGAACTAACCCTTTAACATGAACTAATAATAAACTATTAGATACAGCATTTATTAATCTTTATTAATGTTAATTTCAGCATTTACTAATACATGATAAAATCAAAAGTTGTATTTCTTAACATTAGTTAATGCACTGTGAACTAACATGAACTAACAATGAACAGCTAGATTTGTATTAACTAACATTAACAAAGAATAATAAATAGCCTACTATAGCAACTGTATTGCTCATAGTTAGTTCATGTTAGTCAATACATAAACTAATGTTAACAAATGAAACCTTATTGTAAAGTGTTAGCGATTTAATTCATTTTAATTGCACTTCCTTGCAATTCTGCATCTTATTTGCTGCCTCAAATCAAATTTATGTATTTAATTCAATTCTGAATGTCACGACATCCTGTTTTTATGAGCATTTCAGAAATTTTATTTGCATCTTGATGTTTCTATTTCAGAATTGTTCAGCTGCCTGAGCTAAACAAGATCAACCTTTGCATCGGTCACAATTTCAATATGTATTATACTGAACATACATGCCTGAATTAAAGCATCTGGCTCCAGACAGAATTTCATTATTTATAAAACACGCTTAACCTTTATAGAGTGGTCCAGCACAGTGTTCGGTAGACTGGCAGAATTAGCTGTGATTGTATGAATACATGAGAAGGCCTCTGTTGAATATTATTGATTATTCATGACTTGGGTCTTTTATCATCTGCTGTTGAATTCTGAAATGCTAAATGTGTGTGTGTGTGTCATTAGACGGTTGACTGATAATTGATATTGTTGAGCCCTCATCTGTAGGCCTTTTTTTCCCCCCTAAAAAGTATGTCCAGCCTCCCTTGGTTGTAACCTTTTGCCCCTATTCTTCCATTCCCCTTAGTTCACTGTTGTATTTGACATGCCGATTCTCAGATCTCTCATCTCTATGCCTCTCTCTCTTGATCTTTATCTCCCACACCTTTTCTCTCTCTTTCAATTTCTTCCTGCATCTGTGCCTCAGGTTTCTGGGGAGCTTTGTTTGATTTAAAGGGAGAAACACAGTGATACATTAGAGAATCTGAAATGTATTATATATGTGGTTCTAGACAGACTCTGAAAATTCAATAGAAACACCAAACAAATCAAAGTCCTGTTGGTATATGTCCCACAACAATATAAACAAGCATACAGTAGTTATTTATCAGCTCCATCTGTGGGTGTAATTGTCTGATCTTTGATCTTTAAAGCTGAAGCATGTATTTTTTTATTTTAAAAACACTTTCTCTTGTCCCAGTTTAGTGTAGTGAAATTTAAGTAAGCCATTATTGAAGACTGTAAATACTGTGGCTTTGATTGTTTTGAGCAGTTCAGCATTGTTCTTCGACTTCTTGTTGGTGGAACTACGTGAACAAATGGAGTATTTGGTAAGCTGTTATTAGGTTTGGTGCTGCTAGTTTAACAGAAATGACATAATTAATCTTTAAAGGGATACCTTTCACACCCAAATGAGAAGTCTGTCATTATTTATACATCCTTGTGTTGTTCCAAACCTTCACGCGGTGTCTTCACAAAGAAGACTCTTTTCCATATAATTAAGAGTTTAGAGTTTGGAGCGGGACCAAATAATGGAAAACATAGAATGGGGTGGTGTGAGTGTTTGGAAGAGCTGCATGAACACCTGAAATCATTATTTTTTCTATTCCCTTTAGTCCCGTAAGTGGCACACATACTACACTCTTCAGCTTCATCGATTTTGTCTTCTCCTGTGTGTGTGCACGAGGTTTTGCATACATTGTGGAGATCAGATATCCCCACGAGGAAGGTAAAACCTGAAATCATCTGGACTGTGGGAACCTGCCAAGTTTTAGGGGACAGAAAATATCACCAGCTCAGTATAAAAACAATAGAAGTAAAAGGAGAATCCCATCCAAACAAATGTGTGAATGATGATCGCGTCTACAGGACTCCATCTATGAACCACAATGTTTGTATGTGTGCCTACTATTTCAACATATTTTTGGAACTCATTTTTACTTAGAAGTGAGCTAAATCTGATAATATATATATTTCTGTCATGACAACTCTCAGTGTTTGGCACGGTAATGGGTATGACAATGTTGATATGTTTGGTCTTGGTGGAATAGATCTGTTACGCTGCTGCTGCTTTTATCGCCGCTGTTGATTATTATTGCTGCTGCTGCTGCAGAGCAAGTACAGGACTTGCTACCAATTCATACACGACACGCTGCTGTGAGCAAGTAAGACATGATGCTGCTGTACAATATAGTGCACATGAATTACCCGTAGCAGATCTATACAGGTGGAGCTGGGGGTTTTCAGGGTTTCTGAAAGTGCGCTGCACTGCTAAGGCAAATGCTACTCATGTATTTGAGCAAGTATGTGAGCTCATTGGCTACTGATACAGCAGGAACCAATCATCTGTGTACTATTGGTAATGATGAGATTACCAACAGGTTGAGTTAAGGACCTATAAACCTGCGCATGTAGAGTTTCATGACAAAACTTTGTATACTGTATAAATATATATATATATATATATATATATATATATATATATATATATATATATATATATATATATATATATATATATATATATATATATATATATATATATATATATATATATATATATATAATTGTAATAATGCAACAAGATTTCTGTTGGGGTTGGGATGTTGATTTTTGCTGGGTTATAGTTTTTATAACTAGCTGTATATATATATATATATATATATATATAAAAAAAAATAGTCTAAGGAATGTTCCCATGTAAGAAAACATACTGTAAGGCTTTCAGTTTAATCTTTCAAATTCCTTATACACGATTCTGCCTTCCTCTCATGCATGTCTGAGAGCAACAAAAGCTCTGTGCAAACACAAGATTATTGCTGAAATAGATGTAAATTGTGTACAACAAGCTATTTCTATGCCTTCACCTTTGCTTCAATGGATTTGATAACTGTAGGCATAACTATATTCATAAACAAAGGTGCTGAAACATCCTATTCTTCATATTATGGCAATATAGGATGGCAGAGACTGATAACTGAGATGGATTATGTGGGCCAGAATGTGACCTTGTTGAAGTTGCAGGACTTGGCTGCAGAAAGAAAAAAAAAGTGTACTGTGTGTGTGTGTGCTTGTTTATCCTACATTGTGAGAACCAAATGTCCTCACAAGGATAGTAAAACCTGAGATTACCTACATTGTGTGGACCAGCCAGCAGAAATGGTTTTATAAACATACTAAATGATGCTTATTTGAAAATGTTTAAATACCATAGACTGTAAAAAAATATGGACGTAGCGTCCGTGACGTCACCCATAGAGTTCTGAACATCAGTTTTGACGCGTAAATGAGGCCGCGGCCATCTTAGCTGCGCGTCACCGCACGTCACTCCCGGATAACTGAAAATGGGCAAAGAGGCGGGGAAGTGGTTTGAGCTGATGTGATTGGTTGCTGAAACCACGCCCGCCTAGCTCGACGTGACCACGTTAGCAAGCAAAGGAGCTATCTATCTAGATACTATCTAAAATATTAATGAAGATAAGTTTTATCATCAGAAAGTTCTAAAGGTTTACGTCAATTTACGGTGTTTTTTTAAGATATAGATCCTCCAACACCAGTAATTTGTGTTGGGTGTGCAAATAACAACATGGAACATCAAATGGGACTTCATACCTTTATAATAGAGATCGCGAGATGAATCCAATCTGTGGCACTTGGGTAAAATATAAATGTCCATTGCAAAACAAAAAAAAACATTTCACATTTCTTCTGAATGATCTGCTCTCTGTCATCGTTCTTCAAGAAAGGATGCAATCTGAGCAGCCTTTATGTTGTAAAACTGTATACGATCGTATCTAACAAACAAATGAGCCTGTGTCTAAAGTATATTTTTTTCAAAATAGTGCAGCAGTTTTAGTTATAATATCCAAGCAGTGCTGTCAGAGTTGTATATCCTCCTGGTATTGTCATTGTAGTAAATCTCGCAATCAAAACTTTCAGCCAATGCCACGATCCAACGTGTTCTGTGTCTCTTCCCCATGCATGCACACAGACACACATCAGTCTCGAATATTATGCAGCAACCCATATTTTATAATTGTATAAAATAATCGAGAAAAAAAAGCACAAAAACGGCTTAGATGCCAAATTCAGCGGCAGCTGAAGTAACATGACGGCTCACAGACAGCAGCGCAATCTACCTGTCACTCAAGTGACCACGCCCTTAATTATGCAGAACTTTAAGGCTTAATATAATTTAAACGGATAAGTTATAAAAAAATTCACCCCCCTCAGAGTTGTCATGAAGGGCAAAAATAGCAGTATAGACCAAAACCACAATTTGAACCAACTTGTAAACATGTTTTTTTCTGCTGTAAACTTGGCTGTTTTAACATGATGGTCAATGAGAATCTGCTCCCTTTTGCAGCCTGTCCCTAGCGGCCAGTCGATGAATCGCAGTTTAAGTTACTTCCGTATTGGCTTCATGAGAGAAAGGGGGAGGTTGCCGCTTGATAAATACAGAAAGTTTTCTGTGATGGGTAGGTTTAGAGTTAGGGTTAGGGGACAGTTTGTACAGTATAAAAATCATTATGTCTATGGAGAGTCCCCACAACGATACTAAAACCTATCATGTGTATGTCTTACTAATACTGTGAGTGTGTTTTAGCTGTAATATAAGTCTCTAGTGTCTCCAGAATGTGTCTGTGAAGTTTCAGCTCAAAATATCCCACAGATCATTTATTATAGCTTGTCAAATTTGTCTCTATTTGGATGTGAGCAAAAACAAGCGGTTTTTGTGTGCATCCTTTTAAATACGTGCATCGTAGGGCGTAGCTTTAACAGCTCATGCTTCGGATACTCAACAACAACAAAACTGGAGAATGTCACGCAGCCAAAATAGCAGAAAATGTCAGTAGCAGTGTTCAGCCTTACATTGTTCAAACCGGAGTCGGACACTGATAGAGACACTCAGGAAGAAGTTACAACTTTCAGAATGCAACTGGACGTTTCTGAATGGCTAGAGGATACATTTATGTTGTTGTTGTGGAGTTAAGTTGATTTAACACTTTACAGCTGACTCTTTAATGTAGAAGTGTGTGTTCCATGCAGAGCTACACTTAAATATGTAAAATTTAAGTTTACTTAATTCATTTGTGTTGGGATTACATTAATCATTTTTGTTGCATTAACTAAAACTGCATAGGTGGACTTTTAGTTCCCAGCATGCTTTAGGACTGAATTGGGAGAGTTTTGATGAAGAGTAGAGGTAGTTAGGTTGTAGGATGGTTATACAATATTTATGGCATTTGTTGCTTTGTGCAATGAACATAGCTGTGCTAATGTTAGTGCGGTAACAAACTAAAAATATACGTCTAAAATTAAAATAAAATAAGACAGGGACTGCATTTATGGCGGATAAATAAAATATTGGTAAGGCAAAAAGTACTTCTGATTGCTTTTCTTTATTGCACATGATTTTTCTTGATGGTATAAAGTTTTTTGGTCAGCAAAGAATAGATTGTCCCTGCTCACCCCCTCTCCCTACCATTAATCAGTGAACAGGTGACTAATATTCCTATTCTTATGCAACCCTGTGACCCCCACCATGATCACGTGACATAAGAAAAAAAAAAACATTAACACTTTCATGTCTACAACACCTTTTACTCGCTGGCTAGGCTAAAAGCATGTGTGCACAATGCAAGGCCAATTCACACTGCATCAATAGATGCCAACCTTATTTTCACTGATTGGACATAATGATGGGTCTTGAAATGTCTGAGAAGTGACGTACTGTTATTTGGTGATTATCATTGTTGGTCGCTGTCTGTCAGTGCAGTGTGAATTAGCCTTTAAAAATTTGACAAACATAGCAATCTAGGAACATACAGTTTTCAATGTACTGTAGTTTGGGATGCACTGATCCAAGTCTTACATGCTACATATATAGGATGTGAATTGGAATTCCACGTATGACTTTCTGTTTAAATTTGTTTAAGAAACGCATTAATGGTGGTTACCATGGTGATGTCATGGTGGATCGATTTCTATAAGAAAGTAGTTCCCAAACTTTTTTTAGCGTGGAGTACCCCCTGAAGGGATTACCATCCTTCTGCGTACCCCCTCTCTTCCACTTCGACTGCAGTCACACCTTTACCATTAAGGGACAATATTTGCCCCCTAAATTGATTTTCCAGTTCATATTTTTACTTTTATGAATAACTTTATAAAATAAATAATGTTTTAAATAAAAATGTTCAATAGAGAAATATGCAATGATGGTAAAACCAAGAAAAAAAATAAATATTAAACTAAAACTGCCAGTAGGTGGCAGCAAGTCAGTGTTTTTATGAGTGAGTCATCGAGTTATTCATTCAGTAACGAAGCAAGTGGCTGTGAATGAATCATTGAATCATTGACTCTCACGATTCATTCATAGCCGTATAATTGTTCGCGAAACACAGACGTGTGTTGTAGTTCTGCTGTGGTTTTCGTTAGAACTATTATTTCATTGCAAAATAGAGTAAATACTGACAGTACTGTGTTTAGAATGTACGTTTTGTTTTTTGACCTGTTGTATAATAATGATACGTTTGCAGTTATGTGAATATTTGGGAACAATTGCATTCTCGCTCGTTATCATCATTAAATACAAGAACTCACAGAAGGTATGTTTTTGTATCGGAGAAAGTTTGAGTCTTAAATCGAAATTAATCCACTATCTGTGACTATATTTTTTCTTCATGCGAGTAAGTGCTAAATCCCCATTTTACAAAGGTGCATTGTCGAGAATGACAGTAATTTAGCGTGATTTAAGGCAGCAGAGTTACGATGCAACCTATCATATGCATGCTGCTCATTTTTGACTGCAAATGATGAGGTAATTTGATTAAATGCATTTTGGCAGTTAGAAATACATGCTCGGTTTTAATATTACTTTAAGGTAGAATTAAATGAACTACTCAACTACTTGTCACCTCACGTACCCCCAGGGGTACGCGTACCCCAGTTTGGGAACCACTGCTATAAGATAATATCTTACATACACCACATAGTTGCTTATTGGTTAGAAAGGCACTCTCAAAAATCAATAAAGCATAAATTCGATAATTAGTGTCACATACTTCCAAAATAATGATTAATGGGATTCACATTAAAGCCTGACTTTTATTCACTCTGACCTCAGTGTCTCAATGAAAGCATTAATCAATACACAGCTTTCACTGGGCTGATCTTTCCATGAGCCCACATGAACATTTCAAGGAAACCTCCAAGGATTCATGACCTTGTTCCTCCCAATGAAAGCCTCTTGGTTTGCCATTCAGTTACACTATTGAAATCACCTTTCAATTGGTTTTTATAGATGTTTACATTATCTCAGGAAGTGAATCTCAGGATAAAAAAATGATTTCAAATTTGTCATTTAGCTGATAATTTAATCCCAAACAACTTACAGTATTACATGAACAATGTCAGGCTAAGTGTCTTGCTCAAGGCCACATGATGATAGTTTATAGATTTTATAGATTGTGCAGGGTTTGAACCCACAACCTATTGATTATCAGATTGAATCTTTAACCACTAGGCTGTACCACTAACAGCTTTAAAATGGTTTTAAAACTGTGGTTCACTAAATGGTTTAATTATTTGTATCTGGAGCCAAATATCTAGTTATGTAGGTCAATACTATTTGTGTAGGCTTAATTTGTGTTCTAAATAAGGTTAGAAATCAAGTGTAAAATTTTTAATAAGCTAATGGAAACATGAAAAAAAGAGTGTGATAGTGTTGTCACGGTACCAAAATTCCAGTAGTCGGAACTGATACCATGAAAATGTTACGGTTTTCGGTACCAATTTCGGTACCACAGCAAAATCTGTTGGAACTATTTTACTATTTTATATAGCCTATTTAAAAAAACAAAACAAAACAAAAAACCATTAAATATGATTTGAAGCGTGTGGTTTGAGCTGGTGTATGCTGGTCAAGTGCTGGTCCATGCTAGTCCTAAGCTGGTCCTGGACCAGCATAAGCCAGCTCAAACCATCATACTGTTACGTGTTGGTGTTAAAGAGATGAGGCGTTCACGGACTTCCACAATTAAACAGGTTTATTAATACAACGAAGAGAGACAACATCCAAACACTAAGTATAACATTTAAGAACAGACAAGGAGTGAAGGGAGTGAGTCCATATAAATAGGGAGTGCTGATGAGAAAGTCCAGGTGTAGATGATGAGTGCTGATGGGGAGCTGACAAGGGAAGTGAGTGCAGGTGAGGAGACAAGAGGATCATGGGAATAGGAGTCCAGGAGACAAGGGATCTGTGACACATACCAGCTTCAAAACCTACCTTACCAGCATATTTTCAACAGATGCAGTGCATGTATATTTTAGCTATTCAGTTAGTGAAACAACACACTACAGCCTGTAAAACTATTAAATAAATATCAGTAAATAATGGTAACCTAAATAATAAGAAAAAACATTTGTATTTGTTTTTCCTCACAAAGATGCGTCCTATAGCCAAAGTCCCGTTATTTTATAGTCTTTGATATAGCCTGCCGCTCTGCGCTTTGAGAGGGATGTGGGACACGAGCAGGAAAGAAACCATTTCTCTTTAATAATATCTTCATGTTTTCTCCTGATGTTACTGACACTTGTTGTAAAAGATCTGAAGGGCTAGTTTTATCCTCCGCAGGGGAAAGACATTCAGGCAATGTTTGATTTAGCGCTGCCAGAGAAAACAAAAGTAAAAATCACCAGCGTGTGTGAAACGCGTTATATACAAATAAACTTGACGCGCCTTATAAAGTATAATAACAAGCACAAACTGTGTTAAATAGAAATTGATGTGCAAGCAAAAAGGTTTCTGTTCTACTGTGTTTTTTTTTACTTTACCACAGTAAAGAATGCGAATAGCCTAATAGGCCTAAATGCGAACGAAAGAAATGTTTATAATCCCCTGCATGAATGAAGATTTGAGAAAAGAAGCAGAGATTCCATGTTCAGTGAAATAACTAATGGAATATTATTAAATTCTCTGATAATCAGGTCACTAGTAATCTAATTTATTCAAGTAAATACTGCCACAGTTCTATCAGTGGGTACCAAATATACCCAGGTCCTCGGTACTACCAGTACTACAGAAATGCGGGTATCGTCACATTTTCAAAATTTCAGTACCGACTTGGTACTGAAGTACTGGTACTTTTGACAACACTAGAGTGTGAATTAAAAATTTCTATATGACGTTGATGTACATTATCTGTATGTGATATTGGTAAAATGTCATTATGCTTTTGTTTGTATCTTTTTAGAGCCTTTGATGTGACATTGTAAGAACTGTGCGGTTTTCTGTTAGCTTTCATGCACCATTGAAGACTTTCTAGGGCCGCTTTACATAATTGTTGATTCACCTTTTACCACACTAATCTACTGGAACTTGATGAAGAACTCCAGATGAAAAATTTGAAGTGATTAAAGCTAATGAAGTATGAGGGATGAGCATTTCTGAAGTCAGTCAATTGGAAGTACAAACACAGAAGGGCTACTTGCAAAATGAAGCTACAAGCTCAAAGTGAAAGGTTCACTGCCAGACCTCCACTACAGAACCAATGATACCCATAAAAAAACCTAGTCATACTCAGCATAGCCAGTTAGTTCAGGTTGTATTTGATTCCTATATATTGTCCATCTAAAACAACCAAATAATAAATATGCTGTATACTATTTTAGCATGGTTAAGGTCTGTTTGTTTGTTTGGTAGTATTTTTGGCAAATACTGTAGTGCCAAAAAGTATTCAGACATTGAAGTCACACTTAAAAAAATCTCTGCATTTCATTGCATCAGATATTAAACATCAATATATTAGTTATAAAATATCAAACAAAGTTGCGTCTGCTAACAAATGATGCTATAAACTAACTTTCCTGAGACACTTTTTCAAGTATTTTCAACAAACATATTTCTAACCACAGAAGTTCATCGTGTTGACTATAAACAAGTTCTACAAAGTTTGACAACTAGTAACTGTCCAAGGCCTGCCTGTCTGTCTAGGGCTTTTCACACTGCGCTTAACCCCGGTGTATCATCGTTTTAAACACTGCTTTTAACCCTAGGTAAAGGAACATTACACACTTGTAATTTAGATGCGAGGTTAGCGCCGGGGTTATGAAACCCTGTTCTGGAGCAGGGTTAGCACCACTTTTGCTCTGCCAAAGTTGTAGAATGTGAAACTGTGTGGTGTTAGAATGTTACAACTAGATGCTTAACAACCGACAACCAAGCGCGTGCCTTATATTCATGTTTTGGACAGTCATGGAAACACCATGCAACGTCAAAGACTATCGATATAGAAAGATGGTTAACTTCTATTGCTTGTGAATGGGAGAAACTGCAATGCACAATATGGTGGAATACGTCCCACCTTCTAAGTAAAAGCCAATCGCTGATAGGTAAAGGCATTGTGTCACTGCAGCTGCCTTTAGAAGCACTGGTTCCCATTGTGGTAGATTTTCCCCTATGCACCTGACTTAAGTTTAACCGGGTGTCCCAGACACCTATGAATTTATACTCTACTAAGCGTACTTCAATACATATTTAGATGGTTGTCTAGCTGTCCCTAAGTTTCATTGCCACTGTTCTTATTTTTGGACGTGATTCATGGACACACACTGACTTAGGCCCAAAGTTTGAGGACATTTAGGTTTCAAAAGCATATAAATGTTATTCCTGCAAGGAAAAAGAAATGTTAGTTATGATTAATTAAAAACTCCCATCACACCATAGAAACCTGAGACTCGAGCTTAGGACTGCACATGCGCATTGGCTGGTCCAGCCTGAAAAAATAAGCTGTTTTAATGCTATTTGAGCATAAGAAACAACATTTATGGGACAGTTCCTGTCAGATTTTGTTGGTGATTTGAAATATGTTATTCAATTATGAGTTTAGCAAGCAATTTTTGAGATTTCAGGATTCCCCCATTTAAATAGGATTTGGTCTTGGATGCCCGAAATAGCTGCCCGGAGGCATTGCAAATATGGCCGCCGAGTGAACAGACTTTCCTTGTTTTGTATATAAACAGTCGTTTCTGCATATGATATGAAAAATGTCAAGCTGCAACACGGAATATGATGTTAGTATGAGCATTGTGAAATGTGAATAAAGATAACCCAGGATACCATTTACCTGGGGTTTAGAATGACCCAGGGTTAACTATTTCAAGTGTGAAAAGTCCTCCTGTCTGTCTGTCTATCAGTCTATTTATCGGTCTATCCACTTATCTATCCTTTTATCGTTCTATAATGGTGCTTTTCCACTGCATGGTACCACTACCAGTGTCATTGGATTTGAAACATGAGACACCAAACCGGCAAGATTTAAATAGTCAGTAACAGCCTAGACTAAGTCACTAGACTAAGCCTCAGTTTGGACCACCTGATAGTCTAATGTCTGGCTAAATGAGACTAGCAATTCTGACTTAAATTATGTTCAAACATTAGTCAAGGTCTTTGGTGATTTTGCATTGTAGAGAAATACACTCTAAAAAATGCTGGGTTAAAAATAACCCAAGTTGGGTTAAATATGGACAAACCCAGTGATTGGGTTGTTTTGACCCAGCGGTTGGGTTAAATGTTTGCCCAATGTGCTGGGTAGTTTTATTTAACTCAACTATTGTTTAAAAATGACTATATGGCTGGCTTAAAATGAGTGCAAAATATGTTGGAAATTAAAAATCAGACACATAATTACTAGAGGCAACAATAATAATCATATATTTATTAATAATATAATAATAATAATAATAATAATAATTTATTAATAAGCAATTTAATAAATGTTTATTATTTAATTATTATGAATTAAACATATTAATAAATGTTATTTTCCAACCTATTTTGGGTTCATTTTAAGTGATCAATAAAGTGATTTTTAAACATCAGTTGAGTTAAATAAAACTACCCAGCAGGTTGGGTTAAAGATTCAACCCAACAGCTGGGTCAAAACAACCCAATCGCTGGGTTTGTCCATTTTTAACCCAACTTGGGTTGTTTTTAACCCAGCATTTTTTAGAGTGTACTGTTAATCCGCATTTAAATAATTTATCAGGATAGTGGGCTTAGTCTCTGTCCAGGAATTCAGCACTTAGTGATATGTGATTTGAATATACCTTGTCATTGAAGCAATTTATATATAATTAGTTGTATCGGCTTATTGGAAAATTAAATTAATCATTCATCATATTTGGTAAGTGATTAATCATTGTGTTTATAGTTAATTAATATAGATGATACTGCAAGTGGCCAATTTTCAACCAAATGTAATGAGTTAACCATCTAAATTGAGCTTATGTATTTTTAGAGCATGGTATTGTGAAGTGAGCACACAGATACTGTGAGAATGATGGACTTGCTCTTGGGAACATTTCGTAAATATTTAGGAGGGGAAAAAGTAAAACATTTAACAGGATGAGGCTAACATAGCTTTACCGTGACAGGCTGCAACATGTCCAAAGGCGATAAATCTATCCCAGCTTCTAAGCTGCTCAACAGATTCATAATGTGCTTAAAAACAGCATGTAAAAAATTAAATCTTCCATCCTACTACAGGACTAAAAAAAGCTTTGGGGAACATTTTGCCCTAGACTAACCTTTTTAACCAGGCACTATTCCCAGCACACTAAGCAGACACAAGCAGTTCATGGGATCTTCACAGTGAATGAGGCAAGATTTCATTTTCTGATAGAGGCACATGAGAGAAACTTTCCTAATTCTGGATATGTCACATAGGAGTTTCATCAGTTGTGGAGAATAGAGGGCTAATCTCTAAGGACTGTGTTCCTGGACTATCTGTAAAGGGAGGAAGACAGGGAAGATAGCAGGACTTACCTCCATAAGATGACATGCCAAGTCAAGCACAGTTGGTGATAGAGATCTGTTTACTTGGCAAATTGTCCGAGACTGTGCACGGGGTACAGAGCTTTATTGTTTCCACCAAGAGTATAAAGTGATTTATGATGTACCCCATGGACTTTAGTCAAGGTAGGCACCATATTTAATTTGACATGAATGAAAATGTGGCTGTGAGAGACAGACATATGGGTTGCGCGATTGTAGTGTTTTAAGGTCCCGGGTTGCATCTAAATTTTCAGTGTTTGATCACTGAACAGACTGTACATCTATTCCTCACAGCATTGTTCTAGTCTATTTGATTTACCAGTGTTATTTTAGTGTTATTTACTATTATATTTATTTGTATTTTTTAGCTTTTGCTTTTTTAATTAGCTTTCTTTACATTTTTTAAACTTTTTTTTTTAAACTTTTTTTTTTTTTTTTTTTTTTAAATATCATCTAATATTCATATTTTATTTTATTTGAACTTTATTTTTGTTACCAAAACCAATTTTTTAATCGTTTTAGTTTTAGTTAGCAATAACAATATACTTTAGGGTGAGATTGTTTGAGACTAAAAATGCTTCTGTTTTCCATTTTTCATATTTAATACAGAACTTTTCTTGACATATGATATTATCAGCATAACAATTTGAGTTAAAAATGTTGATCTGAAAAAATATTATTATTACTATTGTTTCTTTGTTTTAAAATGTTAAAAAATAATTTTATATTCTTTGTTTATTTCCATTAAAGGGGAAATATCATGAAGATGTAACTTTTTTTGTGTTTAAGTGCTATAAACGGGGTCCCCGGTGCGTCTAACAACCCAGAAAACGTGAAAAAGAACAACCCAGTAACTTTGTTTCGGCAAGCCTTTCTCTGCAAGCATGTGAAAATTTCGCTCAGATTCCGCTTCCCTTGTGACGTATGAAGGGGATTAATATAATATTACCGCCCCTTAATCGTTTTCTCGTTTTCACCCACGGCGCCATCAGCTTGTTTTTGCATGCGAAAATGGTATAACAGTTGTAAGGCTATGGCAAAAGTTTGAGCAAAGCATGCTAACTGTTCTGTTGTTGGCTGCACAGACGAGCAAAGAACTATTTACAGTCTCGTTAGCTTGGATAGCCTGCAAGTTGAGCATGGCAAGCTCGATTGCTAAAAAAAAATATCACTCTGTCTGAGTGATATTATGAAAAAAATATTAGACCATTCACAGCATTTGATAGCAATCATAAACATTAGCCTGGTGTGTATTACTCTGTTTAGCAAACAGGTACGCTATGTATAGTGTACATAATATACATAAAGTGTACATGAAGGAATCAATGCTGCTTAATTATATATGGTTGTCAGTCTACGGCTGTTAATGCAAGTTTAAAAATAAAACAAAGATTCAATAGTTTTTCCTATTTATTATTTGTGATTTCATGTCTGGCATTTTCATCTATTTTGGAAAGATCCAAGCGTATCCTGTGGGTAATGAAAGAACTGATCACTGTTGCCCTTCTGCACACCCTGTCTCGTATACTAAGGAGAGTCCCTTTTGTAATTAATCCTAGCAATTACTGACAGCTGTGTTTGTATAAAGACAGGGTTTTTAAAATTGAATGTTCATCTTACGGGAGGCTTTGCAGCATATTTTTTGACTTTTGCATTTTCCTATTCCTGTCTATATTCTCTGTTTTTTTTTTTTTTTTTTTTAATGATTATTTTTCTCCTTCTGTTTACTCCCTCCCGTCTCTTGTGGCACTTGATATGTTTGTTTTGAGTTGAGCCTTATGTAGCTCTCTAGAGTGTGTCATCGCACTGTGATACTGTAAAGTCATATTTTAAAGATTTTTTTCCCCCTCTCTCTTTTGTTTTGTTTTTTTTCTTTTGTGACATCCTGGCGTGAACGGAATGTGGGCTGTAACATTTCCTTTCATAACACTATTTGACAGATATATTCCTACTTGCTTTTAGTGGGTATGCATATTAGCACTCAGTGATAACGTCAGACTATAAAATAGGATGATAAAATCAGGGAAAGCTGATGTGCTTGGTTAATTTGTATGCTATGTTTCCTCATTAGCATATTTAACATAATGCTCTTAGCTCAAAACATTTTTCCACCATTTCTTACAATCTCAGATACTCTACTAATCAAATGATCAGATTAGAATTGTTTTTAACTAGGACAAGACAGGATAACCAATAGATTCGAGACTCATGTTGAATCTTATCTGCACACCACAGGTTTTTTATAGCCCAGACTGGGCTCCTTTGGGATCTTACATGTAGCTAGTCCAGGTTATGACGCCAGCGGCCCAAGGACAGAGAAGACGAATAGATGGATTCGCAAGAGGGATGGTTTCTCTTGCAAGGTTAGCGTATCAGTACATCCTCGCATCCCCCACATGTGTTCTGTCGTGCTTATTTAGGACCAGGATTTCATGAAAGAGCAACCATCTGGTCTTATAAAGACGTCTGTAGTAGAATATTAAACGTTAAAGTATGGGTGTAAATATGTAAATATGTTTTGTTGACAGGGTTTAGTTTTTGTTTTTTAGATCGGTTATTATTACTTACCATTATGTAGAATAAATTGACTGTTTGTACCATGTTTACATGGATGTAAAGGGCAGTTTGTACCCCAATAGTTGGTTGGAAGCAGACTTGGCCTGGAGGGTACTGCTTTGATATTTTGACATTTCCTATCTACACTCAAAACTCAAAAAGTTGTATAAGTTGTATATATACTATATGCTATGTATATACTACCAGTCAAAACTTTAGTGACTAAGTTTTTTTGTTTTTTTTTTAAAGAAATTAATACTTTTATTCAGCAAGGATGCATTAAATTAGTCAAATTAATGACAATAAAGACATTCATAATGTTACAAAAGGTACACTATGTAACTTTTGGCCCTCTATTCATGGAAATCCTGCTCCATTAACCATAAAAAGACCTCTGTCCCAGATGATACCAATATGCAGCCCTTTTAAAACCCCTTTATTTTTCTTGTTAATTGGACACTTACATTAAAAAGCCTCTCAGCTGGCTATTTTTTCACTGAAAGCTCCACTCACAGCCCTATTAAAACTCATGTCTCCATCTTGATCATTACCTTAATGTAATTGAGCTTTTTAAGGATGACCTCAAAAATAAAAAAGGACAAAAGGACACCAAAGGAAGAGACATATGAAGATGTAAAAATAAGAAATAGCACATTCAGAAGACAAAGACAATTAACAATTAGTCCCGTTGGACTTAGGAAAACAGTGAACAGTGGGTGAAATGCATGTAAGAGAGTAAATACCGGAGAATTATGGCAAAGTCATTTCAATTATGCTGCCAACAGGTGGCTCTGTGACCGTAGATGTCTTCAGGCCAGGAATATTATCAAACATGTGAAGTTTAGAGCAATTTACCTCGCAAATGCTTTTAGATTAGACTGACCAAATATGATGTTGATCCGATTAAAGCTCTAGGAGTTTGTTAAAGTACATCTTGAAAGAAAATCTGCAGAGAAAATCTCACTTCCTGTTGGTTTTCAGATTTCGTACCAAGAGACTTTTTTGTAGGGATTGAGCTGTTACATGTGTGTACTAAATTTCATACTCGTACGTGAAACATAGCGCAAGGGTCACAAATTTTGTAGGTGGCGCTATCAAGCCATTTTGCCACACCTAATTCTGAAACCCATAACAGACATAAATTTCACCACTTGATGCGTGTGCAAAGTTTCATGAGTTTTTGAGCATGTTTAGGCCCTCAAAAAAGCGATTCATTTGCTGCATCGGTGCTCAGGCCCTAAAAATGGTTTGCGAGGTACAAAAAGGACATTGATGGGAGGGACTGACAGAAAGTTTTTGCAGGTTTTCTTGTTAGCTTTGTGTTTGCTTCTGCTGAAAATGTCAATATGTGATGATTACGCTGTCAGGCTTGATTGTTCTCCTTTTAAACCAACACCGGTTTCGATAATGGAATACAAGCTTATTTCCAAAAATGACAGAATCAATTTTCTACCCAAGATTATTCTTGGAAATAGCCACATGGTTTTTTAAAGTAAACACAGAAGCTGTATACTAGATGAATAAATTGAATGAGAAAGTAGCATTTAATTTGTTTTCTTTATTTACAATGTCAGTTTTATAGAGGCATTTGTGCATTACAATCAAGTATGTTTACTGTGTGATGTACAAATTGTATAACTTTTCACAAATTCAAAAAGGCACAGTGTAAAACGTGAATATAACACCTTGTCGACATCTTTAATTATTCATCAAAAGCAAATGAAAATGATATCTCATTAAATATTTGGTTTCATTTGGTATTCTTATGACATTCAAAATTTGATTTGTGTGGACAATATGGATGAAATCTGAGAAGATTACTATAGGCATGTTTCTCAGTTTCTCAGATTATGTAGTTCCCCCATCAGTCCTGCTTTCAGCCTCTGGTATAGATGTTTTGGAGAATGTTTTAAGAAAATGTTGTATGAACATTTTACTTTGACATCCTAACACTTCTATTACTTCTGTTTCTTTCTGTAGCAGGAATAAAACAACCACTATTAGTACTGGAAGTAAGAAAAAGCTCAATATGTCTCAACTCCCGATCTCTCTCTCTCTCTAATTCTTCTTTCTTTGTGATCTCTATCACTTATTCAGGGCTGAGCCTATCCTCACCAGAGTGAAAGAAGATCACACCAGGATAATCCTCCCTGCGATAGATAATATCAAGTACAACACCTTTGAGGTGCAGCAATACGCTAATGCAGCTCATGGCTACAACTGGGGCCTCTGGTGCATGTATATCATCCCGCCGCAGGATTGGCTGGACAAAGGAGATGAGACTGCCCCCATCAGGTAAGGGCATCCAGTGGTCCACTCCATAATGCATGAGGACATTCTCTGAAATATAAATGACCAGGGATATAAGAAATGAATATTTTAGAAGTGATAAGGAGGCGTTAGCTTCCTGCATGTGCAATAAATGTATTAATGTTTTCATTTCCCTGAAGCATTTGTTAGTGTTATTTCATAGAGTGTAGAAAAAAAAAGTCAGTCAACGCTGTAGTATTGCACGGCATACCAGTACTAAAAAAGTACCGTGGTTTACCACAGTTTGAGATCATTATTTTGGATATTTTGGTGTCTGACCTGGATGAAATTGTGATGCAACTCAGAATTTGATCATAAACAGTTCTTACACCAAGATCATGGCTATGTTTTGATTCCCAGGGAAGGCAGTGTGAGTCACTTTCAATAAAAGCGTTTGCCAAATTTAATGTATAAATGTGAATGTCAATGTCAAATGTGTATGCCAAGTATAAATGTAAATATAAATTTACATTATTTACAAATTTGACATTATAACTGTATCATGCGAGAAGTAGTAAGTTGGACTCTAGTTGTACTTAGTTTAATTATAATCAAAGCTCTAAAGTATGAAATTTTTGTTCAAATATTATGATGGCCCCAAAAAGTACACTTAAAAATTTATAAATGTTATTGCAACGTATATCAAAATGTCAAAAGAAGTGGCATATTTGTGTTAAAGAAATATGCACAAGTTGTTGCACGTGTTGTTCAATATGAAGATTTTAGACACTGTCTGGTTGTTAAACTTTATGGAACATGATTGTAGTTAATAAAATACACAAAAAATAATAGTAATGAAAAAGTGGATCAGAACTACTACATTAGTTCTAAGAAATAGCATAATTTTATTTGCAGATGGCACTAATGCAATGAAATTCAGAAATGTTTTAAGTGTCAGTAAAAGACAGTGTAAACATGTTATCAACTACAAAGTATTAATACATTTAAGATTAATATTCCTACCAAGGGACCAGTGACTGGTATCATACCGAAGCCAAAACTTTGATGTTGCCAAGCCCTACCATGCTGCAATTCTCAAATCATGAGCCTCTACAGTGAGATCATTTTATGCTTAAAACCAACTTGGTGAAATGAGCTTTGTTACAGCTCAGTTCTAAACCCCCGAAAGCGATGGATATACCCTGCCAGAAGAGAGTGGACTTTTTCATTTCGTGTGAAATCTGGTCAAGGTCACTATTGTGTGAGAGTATCAGGACAGCAGAAATCCCATTCATTATTCATGCCTCTGACTGATAGCTATTTGGAGAGAGAAAGTAGGCCTGTAGCCTAGTATTACTGGAGCTGATCCCCGTGATGCCTCATATTGGTTACTGAAAAGTCCCCCTTTTTTTTAATGATATCCTAATATCCTAAGAGCTTTTCATAGCTATTCATACTGTCTCGGTTACAAAGGTAACCCTCGTTCCCTGAAGGAGGGAATGGAGATGTACGTTGGACAGACCGACGAATAGGAATCTCGCTAGAGAGGCCAATCTACTTTGAGCATAACTACAACAATCCAATGCACATTGGCATGCAATCATATGCATCAGCTGCTCGCCTCGCAGCGCGGGTATATAATGAGCAGCAGGTGCGTTGCATCTTCGCTGAGGAGCCGAACCAAGCAGGCGGCAGCATCAGCAGGACAATGACTGTGGCGACGGGACGTACTTCTCCGTTCCCTTCTTCAGGGAACGAGGGTTACCTTTGTAACCGAGACGTTCCTATTCAGTCGGTCACGTTCGACGTACGTCGGACAAACCGATGAATAGGAATCCCTACCAAATCCCTACCAAAATGTTGTAAGCCACCTGAACCCCCTTGCCTGTGGACAGTGGGACAGGGCTAACACACAGAGAGGATCGATCACTGTTGTTCCCAAACCTATTCAGTGAGATTAGTGGATAACACTGGGAAAGCGTAACCTTTCGTTAGAAAAGGAACGCTGTGGAAACCATATCCTTCCCCGAAGGAGTTATGTGGAGAAGTACATATGGACTAACCTTGTGGGTTGTACAACATATGGAAGAGCTGGGGTGACTCCAACTCGATGAGAGATGGGTTCTCCCAGAGGGAAAGACACGGGCTTCGTTTAGGAGCAACCGTGGAAAAAAACATATGGGATCCCCGTAGGGTCACACATATGGAACCCAGCCTAAATCCGGTTCTCAAGGATGCAACGGAGAAAGGCCTGGCTCCAGGCGCTCCGCCACGTCGGCTGCCAAAGGGTAACCGGAGGACTCAACAGGGTCTGCCCGTAGGGACTCTCTGGAGCAAAGAGAGCGCATGTAGCGCAGCAAGCCGACACTAAGCCGGCGCCTCTCCGTGCCTCTGACCTGAGGCGAGAACACGGGAGGAGACCGGCTCGACACGAAGGCTATAGTATCTAGCGAACGTGTTAGGTGTCGCCCAGCCCGCAGTTCTACAAATGTCTGTTAGAGAGGCGCCACAAGCCAGCGCCCAGGAGGATGCTACACCTCTCGTGGAGTGAGCATGCAAACTTAGCGGGCAGTTAAGTGGCGTCCACTATCCAGCAGGCCATCCTCTGCTTGGAGACAGCCTTTCCCTTCTGCTGGCCTCCGTAACAGACAAAGAGCTGGTCTGAGGTCCTGAAGCTTTGAGTTCTGTATATGTACAGTCACAAAGCGCGGACTGGACAGAGCAAAGCCAGGGCTGGGTCTGCCTCCTCCGAGGGCAGCGCTTGCAGGCTCACTACCTGGTCCCTGAAGGGAGTGGTAGGAACCTTGGGCACATAGCCAGGCCGGGGTCTCAGTACCACGTGGCCGTCACCCGGCCCGAACTCTAGGCACGATTCGTCAACCGAAAATGACTGCAGGTCCCCTACCCTCTTGATGGAGGCCAATGCAACCAGCAGCAAAGTCTTCAGAGACAGAATCTTTAAGTCTGCTGATTGCAAGGGCTCAAAGGGAACAATCTGAAGTGCTCTAACCACCAGAGCAAGCTCCCAAGAGGGTATGGAGGGAGGTTGAGGAGGATTTAACCGTCTCGCCCCCCAAGGAACCTGAAGACCAGGTCGTGCTGACCAACAGTTTTGCAAAGAGCAGCCCCACCCATCTCAAGCTCAATGGTTTGTCATGGGAAGCTCCTTGGTCTGCTACTAACTGAGAACCGCTGGGCTCAGTCCTCGTCAGTGTCACCGAAAAGGCCACATCATGAGATGGGAGCATTGAGAAAGCATTTAGCTTGACAACCTCTCGCACCTCACAAGGTATGCCAGGGGGTGCTTCTGGACCACTGAGGTGGACATCGTCTGGCCGTGGGCCTGTGCTGTGACTTGATCACGATCAGTCAACAAGTGCAGCTCAACCCCAGCTCAGAACTACCCTCATGCATTAGAGTGCCTTGACCTCACATGCAGGTGGGAGTGGTCTGTGTACAGCCACCCCATCCAAGAGGGCAGTGAGAGAGGAAAAACTTATGCAGATTTTGGCACTTTTGGCATTCCATATTTATGGCACCAATATACCCCCATACTGCCAAGTTTTCCATGCACATCCGGAATACCCGGGAAAGCATGGCTGTGAACTCTGAATCTGAGTCAGCATAAGGACACACCATTACAGTGGGCAGCATCACCCTCATTTCCAGAGCATAACAGCACTCTCTCCGATGCTGCAATCGACATCTGTCTCTCAGCTGGAGCTCTGAATGAAATGCTAGGTTCCCCTATGAGAAGGACCAGCAATCCAATCCAGAAACTGCACAGCTTGCAATGCGCTAGAGAGGGAGGGGCCCTAGGGGGTTGGTTCCCCGAAGGAATCCCTCAACCTCATGTCACCCAAGCCATATCAGCAAAGTAGACTTCTTCTGGTGCACCAGAGAGGGCGCTACAATGAGATTAGGCAAGGGAACCGCACATCTAGAGCGCCGAGCGAGCGCTGGGTTGCCGTGACAACCCGCGCTCCAGCCCAACAGCTCGACAGCACACGACACGCAGAGGAGCGAGAGTTTTGCTCACGCTGATCTCTACGGTCTCCCAAAGTGTTGGGCAGACCCGCAGCTATGCTTTTACACACAAGCGGCATCTGTCCAACAACAGAGAGGACTCAAGCTTTCCCGGAGAAAGAATGTCATGACCGGCGTGTCGACGTGATCATGTTCACATATGAAAACATGAATCACCCACGAGCATCGCTTCAGCACACGCCCAGACATGTGAAACAATGTTCGTGGCCGTCAGTGAGGACAGGAAACGACTGCAACCAGAAGCACACAGGTAGAATGTCATCTTTTTAAAAGACACAAATCTACTTGTGTAAGCTCTTTTAGGGACTACTCTTTTAAGTGCCGAAGCACGCAGGGGAATGACCGCTGCAGCACAGACAGGGGATAGTGCAGCCTGTCGTGTGCACTCTCTCCTTGTAGCCGCCCTCTTACCAGCTGTGAGAACAGCTCTTAAGCGCTCAAAAGCGCGTTCACCAGCCATGAGAACGAATTTTTACAACTGAGGCTTTGCTCTCTCAAAAAAGCAAAACAAAAGAAAAGAGAAAATAAAGAAGAGAGATCGTTCCCGCTGCAGTGCTGTCCGCCTGCACCAACACAAGAGCAGATTTCCCCCAAAAAAACTGACTCGTTGAAGACAAACACTCGCTCGTAGACACCACTGTTTGTTACAGACGGTTCGGCTCTGAAGCGAAAAGCTGAAGATGCATTGCACCTGCTGCTCATTATATACCCTCGCTGTGAGGCGAGCAGCTGATGCATATGATTGCATGCCAATGTGCATTGGCTCATTGAAGTTACACACGAAGTAGATTGGCCTCTCTAGCGAGATTCCTATTCGTCGGTCTGTCCGACTTACGTCGAGCGTGACCGACTGAATGGGAACTAAAGTGTACACATATATTTATTGTATGTAGCACATAGCATCTTAAATGTAAAATTTTTAAATGTATAGTAAAATTTAGAGACACAAATCTTTACAAAATGGATGTTTGGAAGAATAGCGCCAGTTGAAATGTATTCGTAAAAGAGGTGCTGCAATAATGTAAAATATGTGAAAATAATGGTTTATGAACATTCAAGCATGAAAACCTATTCTAGAATCCAACACCAAAATCAAGACTTTGAAAAAGAGCATAATATGGCCCTTTTAAAGTCATATTTACTCTCATTTATTATAAATACAATGAAATAAACCTACGAATTATTTACTAAAAACACCTTTTAAAGTCACTTTTTTTTTTCTACATTCATGCTTTCAAAGTATATATATTTTTTTATCAGCAAGTATGTTCCCTGGGAATTAAACTCATGACCTCAGTGTTGCTAGCGCCATGCTCCACTGGATGAGCTACAGCTTTAAGGTCTTGATTAGTGAGTCTTTCCAAACTAATTCAGATTAATATGATTAATCTCTCAAGACCGAATCCAACTGTACTTCACTACTCAAAAAAAAATAAATAAAAAAAATCTCATGTATATATGTTGTATGTACAAAATATGTTAAATGTTTGAACAAAATCTCATTACAGAAAAAAGGCAGTAGTCATTGTCCATGTGGCCCTTTTCTCAAGTGCTGATATTGACAGGTTAAAAATGGCCGCCCGCGGGTCTGCAGTGTGTCAATGTTGTGCGCTATTGGAAATCATTTCAGCTCCACTTCTCTCAAGCTCTCGGTGTATCCACTGCAGCTCAGATAGCCTGTGGCTATTCAGCACTGAGGATCCCAATACTCATAGCACACTGCAGCAGGGTTTATTTAAATGACTCATACTGTTAAATGAAGGACAGTCCAGTTCAAATGTCCGTAAATAAGCAATTAATTGCTCTAAGGGGATAAACGCCATGACTGCTTTTGATAATCCACAAAAACGTTGTCCAGAAGACCACCTTGGCTAAGCTGTGCACATAAAGTGCTTATAAAAATGCTTCTTATGGATATTATAATATTTTGTTGTTTTAGAGCATTAAATCACAGTGTACTTAATTTGACTTTTTGGCATTGATTAACAGAACAATATTTTTTAAAGGGGACCTATAATGCCCATTTTACAAGATGTAATATAAGTCTCTGGTGTTCTCAGAACGTGTCTGTGAAGTTTCAGCTCAAAATACCCCACAGATCATTTATTATAGCATGTCTAATTTGCCCCTATTGAGCAAAAACGTGCCGTTTTAGTGTATGTCCCTTTAAATGCAAATGAGCTGCTGCTCCCTGCCGCTTTGGTTAGAGGATACATTTATGTAGTTGCTGTGGATTTGATTCAACTCATTGACTAGCATGTGTCGTCATGTTAATCTTTTGTGCAAAACTCGTATGGACGCCCACTATACATAGCGTTAGTTAACATGAACTAACAATAAAAAATACTTAAGCATTTAGTAATCTTAGTTCATTTTAATTTCACTGTTTACTAATACATTATTAAAAATCAAAAGTTGTATCTGTTAATATTATTTAATGAACCTGAGTTACATGAAATAACAACAGTTAACTAACATTAACAAAGATTAATAAATACTGTAAAATGTATTGCTCTGTGTTAATTAATGCATTCAGTAATGTTGACAAATGGGTCCATTTGTACAGTTATAGTTTTACTTTCAGTGTTACTGTTATAATTTTATGCTGATAGCTTTTTGCTCTTTTTTTAGAATTTCAAATAATATTCTTGCAAACATGTTTTCCACATTTTTAAGCTAACATAAGGTGCTTTATTTTTCTGGGACATGGTGGTGAGATTCCTATTCGTCGGTCTGTCCGACTTACGTCGAGCGTGACCGACTGAATGGGAACTAAAGTGTACACATATATTTATTGTATGTAGCACATAGCATCTTAAATGTAAAATTTTTAAACGTATAGTAAAATTTAGAGACACAAATCTTTACAAAATGGATGTTTGGAAGAATAGCGCCAGTTGAAATGTATTCGTAAAAGAGGTGCTGCAATAATGTAAAATATGTGAAAATAATGGTTTATGAACATTCAAGCATGAAAACCTATTCTAGAATCCAACACCAAAATCAAGACTTTGAAAAAGAGCATAATATGGCCCTTTTAAAGTGTTAATTAATGCATTCAGTAATGTTGACAAATGGGTCCATTTGTACAGTTATAGTTTTACTTTTAGTGTTACTGTTATAATTTAATGCTGATAGCTTTTTGATCTTTTTTTAGAATTTCAAATAATATTCTTGCAAACATGTTTTCCACATTTTTAAGCTAACATAAGGTGCTTTATTTTTCTGTTTCATATTTTCTGTTCGGTAATATGAAATTAAAGACCAGCTGAGATATGAAATTTGTTATTAGCAAATGAACAAATGTAAACCAATAGACTATTGCAGTTTACATTTACATTTATGCATTTGGCAGATGCATTATCCAAAGTGACCTACATTGCATTCAAGAAATATAATCATTTTTCTTTTTTTTTCTTTTTTACCTGTTCATGCATTCCCTGAGTATGGAGCCCCTAAAGGGACATGGTGGTGGGGAAAAGATATGAAATGGGAGGAAAAAATATATTTCAAATCTTTTGCGTTACCCCTAGAAACTTTGTGTTTGTGCACAAAACTTTTGTGTTCTTTGCAAGCGAACACAAAGTTTCTCTGCAAAATTTCTTAAGGGAATGCAAAACATTTGCGGGAGAGCGCGAAAGCATTGACATCCTCCCATCTCATATTTTTCCTGTCACAATGTCCCTTTAGGGGCTCTGTATCTGAGATTTGAACCCATGATCTTAGTGTTGCCAGTGCCATGCTGTATTTTTTTTAAGCTACAGGACTGCACTGTACACAGACAACCAGTTCTAAAGTGTGAGTTTTAAGCACATTGCACCGGGAACATTGTCTTCGATGCACAACTTTGTAAAGACATTGTCTGACAAAAGAATATTTTTTTGTTGATCAGTGACAAACAGGCCAAATGAATTCCTTTGTGGTTCAGTGTTGTTAGGAAATAAAACATTAAACATTCCAATGGTGTGAATATTTTTATAGTGTGAATTATAGTGTGAATTATTCTTGACTGTAAGTGCAAAAAAAAAAACAAAAAACAATAAAGTGTTAAACATTGTGTAAAAGCATACCGCATACCACATAGACTATTCTTGCAATTAAAACTTTTATTTTCAAACTATCTGCTCTTTGTAAAAGTATCTGTTTAGTAATTATGATGTATTCTCAAAAAACAAAACAAAAAAACAATCATCAATATCTTTAAAAATAATATTGGCATAAGTGAAACATTTGACTTAAGACAGCACTGTTTACACAAAGGCTTGCACTCTAAGATTTGTTTTTCATTCTTTGTGATCTATATAATATTTGTGCATCTAGCATTCATTAGCCTCTCAAAGCAGCCCACCTGTGGTTCGCCAACAAACAATTCAATTTCAATCACCAGCAATGCACCGAACCAAAAATGCCATTCAATGACAAACTCATCTTGAGTTTCTGAAACACAACAGATCTTTTGTCTGTAGAGATTTGACAGGCTCAGAATTGTTCTTGCCCCTTGCTGTATTCGCAGCAAACCTCAGATCTGACCCAAAAGTTTTGTAACAAAGGCAACATTTTGGAACAAATGCAAGTGAAAAGTAAACTTGGTGAGCAAACTTTTACAAAACTCAGTACTTTGTGACTATATGACTCCAACACACTGAGGCAAATAAATAGAAATGTTTTATTTAGCTACTTGCCTCCTACATCCTCATGCAGGTTTCTCTTCAGCTTACAAGAACACTAAAAATAAATATTTTTTTGTGTTGTGTTGTGTTGTGCAATTATATGTTTGTTTGTTTATATTATATTTTACTTATATTTATGCATTTATATTTATATATTATGCATTTTTCAGATGCTTTTATTCAAAGTGACTTACAAAGCATTCAAGATGCACATTTTTGGAATTATGGCCACATTCACACTGCCAGTTTTTTGGATAGACGACCGCATAAACTTACAGGTGTGAGCCTGGAAATGTCCCGTTTGCACAGCAACTTACAATAGCGTCAGTTATAGGCTGCAGTTGTCACTCTCTTAAAGGGTTAGTTCACCCGCAATTGAAAATTCTGTCATCGATACATGCTCTGAACCACTGATTTGAAACAAAAGATTCATAAAGCTTCAAGGCTTCATGAAGCAGTTTTTTGAAATCGCCCATCACTAGATATTGTTGTATAGTCGTTATTTTTATTTTATTTTATTTATTTATTTTTTTGGTGCACAAAAAGTATTCTCGTCACTTCATATCATTAGGTTTGAACCACTGTAGTCACATGAACTGTTTTAAATGTCTTTAGTAGCTTGCTGGGCATCTGAAACTGTTAACTATCTTGCTGTCAATGGAGGCCTCACTGAGCCATCTTAAAGGGATAGTTCACCCAAAAGTGAAAATTTTATGTTTATCTGCTTACCCCCAGTGCATCCAAGATGTAGGTGAAATTTTTTCTTCAGTAGAACACAAATGATGATTTTTAACTGCAACCGCTGCCGTCTGTCATTCAAATAATGGCGGTTGATGGGAACTTCATCTATAAGAGTGAATAAACCTTGCTTAGACAAATCCAAATGAAACCCTGAGGCTCGTGACGACACATTAATGTCCTAAGACACGAAACGATCGGTTTGTGTGAGAAACCGAACAGTATTTATATCGTCTCGGTTACGTATGTAACCCTCGTTCCTTGAAGGAGGGAACGGAGACGTACGTCAGTAGTGACCGACGAATTGGGATATCGCTTAGAGAGCCCTATCATCTTCGTGTAAACTAAAACAAGCCAATGGAATTGGCGTGCGATATTTGCATAATGCGCACCGCCCCCGTCAGGTGTATATAAATAGGAAGCAGATGCAATCGCACTCTGTTTTTCGCTGAGGAGACAACTGGTGTCCGCGCTACAGCGAGGGTACAGAAACTGTGGCGACGGGACGTACGTCTCCGTTCCCTCCTTCAGGGAACGAGGGTTACATACGTAACCGAGACGTTCCCTTTCAGTCGGTCACGTTCGACGTACGTCAGTAGTGACCGACGAATTGGGATCCCAACTAAAGCGCCACAGTTACGAAACCCCTTCCAGTGCCCAGCGCAAGCTCAGCCGCCCATAGCACCGGCTGGCGGTGAAGGGGGCGAGCTTACACCGAGAGAGTCTACTGCTGTCTAACCACTACCCACTAAGTAAACTAGACACTTGGGAAGCGAACCCGTAAGGGACGCTGCGGAGACCACTACCTACCCAATGGGGGAGGAGTTTACGTGGGAATACACACATGGACTGGCCCGGGGGGCAGTACGCATATGGAGTCCCTGGGATGGCTCCACCTGGTAGGGGGAGACTCATCTGACAGGTGACAGCAGAGCTGGCTCTGCTAAGGGAAAGACACGGACTCGGCCCGTAGGGAGTTTTAAACCGTGGATAATTACACATATGGGACCGCTCACGTAGAGGGGTCACGACATATGGGCCCCAGCCAACAGACAGCGTCAGCGACGGATGTAGGCCTGGCATCAGACACTCCGCAATGTCCGAGCCGAAGGGGGAGGCGGAGGAACTCGACAGGGTTCGCCAAGCAGGGAACACGACTGGAGTGAAAGTATGCACGTATCCGGCCAGTGGCGGGAATGGCATTGCAAGCCGACACTTAGAGTGGGTACAACACGTCTACCGACTAGTGGATGCGAGTACACGTGAGGATACCGGCTGTACACGTAGGCTATAAAACCTAGCGAACGTGTTTGGTGTCGCCCAGCCCGCAGCTCTACAGATATCTGTCAGCGAGGCGCCATGAGCCAGCGCCCAGGAAGAGGCTACCCCTCTGGTGGAGTGGGCTCTCAACCCGAGCGGGCAAGGCACGCCCTGGGATTCGTACGCCAAGGCGATGGCATCCACTATCCAGTGGGCCATCCTCTGCTTGGAGACAGCCTTTCCCTTCTGCTGGCCTCCGTAACAGATGAAGAGCTGATCTGAGGTCCTGAAGCTTCGCGTTCTATCCACGTAAACGCGCAGAGCGCGGACGGGACAGAGCAAAGCTAGGGCTGGTTCTGCCTCCTCCGAGGGCAGCGCTTGCAGGTTCACTACCTGATCTCTGAAGGGAGTGGTAGGAACCTTGGGCACGTATCCAGGCCGGGGTCTCAGGATGACGTGAGAATCACCGGGCCCAAATTCTAGGCACGTTTCGTCGACCGAAAATGCATGCAGATCCCCTACCCTCTTCAGGGAAGCCAATGCAACCAGAAGAACCGTCTTAAGAGACATTAGTTTCAGGTCGACTGATTGCAAAGGTTCAAAGGGATGACCCCGGAGAGCTGTGAGAACCAGGGTCAAATCCCAAGAGGGTACGGAGGAAGGGCGAGGAGGATTGAGTCTCCTGGCCCCCCTCAGGAATCTGACGATCAGATCGTGTTTCCCCAGGGACTTACCCTCAACTGCATGGTGATGTGCGGCAATAGCGGCAACCTTGAGGGTGGAGGGAGACAGCCTTCGCTCCAACCCATCTTGCAGAAAGGAAAGCACGGATCCGACCGAACATGGCGAGAGGCGAGAGGCGCACCATTCGACGAAC
Source organism: Chanodichthys erythropterus (assembly GCF_024489055.1). Taxonomy (NCBI): domain Eukaryota; kingdom Metazoa; phylum Chordata; class Actinopteri; order Cypriniformes; family Xenocyprididae; genus Chanodichthys; species Chanodichthys erythropterus. Next base: position 23,975,960 of record NC_090233.1, on the reverse strand, counting down.
AGGTTCCACTTCAACGCATAGAGATTCCTAGTGGAAGGAGCTCTAGCGGAAGTGATGGTGTCTACGACCGCTTGCGGGAGATCACTCAGAACCTCCGCATCCCGTCCAGGGACCACACGTGGAGGTTCCAGAGATCGGGACGCGGGTGCCACAGGGTGCCCCGTCTCTGAGTCAGGGGGTCTTTCCTCAGAGGAATCGGCCAGGGAGGTGCTGTCGCGAGGAGAATGAGGTCTGAGAATCAGGTCCGAGTGGGCCAGTACGGAGCCACTAACAGAACCTGCTCCCCGTCCTCCCTGACCTTGCACATGAGTTGTGCGAGAAGGCTCACTGGGGGAAACGCATATTTGCGCAGACCCGGGGGCCAGCTGTGTGCCAGGGCATCCGTGCCGAGCGTGCCGCCGGTCAGGGAATAAAACCACTGGCAGAGGGCAGTTTCCGGGGAGGCAAACAGGTCTACCTGTGCCTCGCCGAAATGCTGCCAAATCAGCTGGACCGCCTGGGGGTGGAGCCGCCACTCGCCCGCAAGTGGATGCTGCCGTGACAGCTCATCGGCTGCACGGTTGAGCACACCTGAGACACGAGTGGCCCGAAGGGACCTCAGATCCTTCTGACTCCACAACAAGAGATGGCGGGCGAGTTGCGACATGCGACGGAAGCGTAGACCACCTTGACGGTTGGTGTACGCAACGGCCGCAGTGCTGTGTGAGCGGACTAGAACGTGTTTGCCTGACAACAGCTTCTTGAAGCGGGCCAGCGCAAGACGAACCGCTAGCAACTCGAGGCAATTGGTATGCCAATGCAGCTGAGGCCCCGTCCAAAGACCTGTCACTGCATGCCCGTTGTACGTGGCCCCCCATCCCGTGGCAGAGGCATCTGTGGAGACCACAGCGTGCCTGGACACTCGTTCGAGGGGTACTCCAGCCCACAGGAACGAAGGGTCCAACCACCGGACAAGAGCGCAACGGCAGCTCGGTGTCACGGGGACACGGAGCGTGCCGCACTGCCACGCCCATCTCGGGACCCGGCCGCGGAGCCAGTGTTGAAGCGGTCTCATATGAAGCAATCCGAGTGGCGTTACCGCGGCTGCAGATGCCATATGCCCCAGGAGCCTCTGAAAATCTTTCAGTGGAGCCGCTGTCCTGCACTTGAGCGAGCTCAGGCAGTTCAACACCGACTGGAAGCTCGAGACCGAGACAAGAGATCCTCTACCCGGGGGCGAGTTTGCTCTTGTCCCAGTTGACCTGAAGACCCAACCGGCTGGGAGCTACAACCATGTCGGGTAGGACTTTGTACTGACATGCCCGACCCTCGAACGCAGACCGACCTAGGAAGGGTCTGTGTCGAGGCAGAATCGAAACGGAGCGTTTCCGCTCGACCGTTATCCTCAGGTCGCCCTCCCTATACAGCGCCGTACCGTCATTCCGGTTCCCGGGGCCGGAAAAAACGGTCGTACGCGGCATAGGAGAGGGGACTCCCGCTTCCTGAGACTTCAGGAAGGAGAGCCTCGACCTCAGCACCACGATGGTCATGTTCCCGCAGTGGGAACATGAACCATCCACAAAAGCTGCTTCAGCGTGCTGAACGCCCAAACACGAGATGCAGCGATTGTGCCCATCAGCAGGGACCAGGGAACGACCGCACCCAGTAACGCACAGACGAAATGACATACTGTCAGGGTTCATCTGTAAAGCTCTTTTAGAAGGGGAAGTCAACTCACTCGTGCTGAAGCACCCAGGGAGCGACGCGATGTGTCAGGTACACCACTCCCTGACACACCAAGGAACTGGCCCAAATCGCTACACACGCACATACTCTTTGTGTTGCTGTGAAAACAGCAGTTTTCAAGCTTATAGCTCAGCTCCTCGGAGACTCGCGACCTCGGTGAACGTGCCCTTTCACCAGCACTGAAAGCTCGCTGTAAATCCTCTTCTGTTTAGGCAATGTTTTAGAATAAACAACGAAGAAAGGAGTCTTCTAAACAGGACACCAGTGAATGGCTCCGAAGCGAAAGACAGAGTGCGATTGCATCTGCTTCCTATTTATATACACCTGACGGGGGCGGTGCGCATTATGCAAATATCGCATGCCAATTCCATTGGCTTGTTTTAGTTTACACGAAGATGATAGGGCTCTCTAATCGATATCCCAATTCGTCGGTCACTACTGACGTACGTCGAACGTGACCGACTGAAAGGGAACATTTTTTACCTCTAATACACCACTATGTCCAACTCCATTCAGGACTCCTTTAGTGATGTCTGATCACGCTCTGACAACGGCAGTGATGTCTGACACTCATTGAAGTATATGCGCGAGACATCACTGCCGTTGACAGAGCAGAGTTAAAAATCATAATTTGTGATCGACTGAAGAAAAAATGTCACCTACATCTTGGATGCACTGGGGGTAAGCAGATAAACATCAAATTTTCATTTTTGGGTGAACTATGCCTTTAATTTGTGTTCAGAAGATGAATGAAGGTCTTACGGGTGTGGAACAACCCATAATTTTCGACCCAGAATTTTCATTTTTGAATAAATGAACTCTATGTGAACGTAACCATATTAAGGACTCAAATACAGGACTGTGAACAGGGCGTTTACATGGAAATAGAACACAAAACCATAGCGTCGCTGCCATAGCATACTGTCAAATTGATTAATTATATAAAAGTATCAAAGTAAATTGTGTAAAAGGGTCTCATTTTGAAAGTATTATTATTATGCCTGAATCATTGGCATTTCTGATGATCAGAATCTTTCACAGAATGGAATTTACTTAAAATTCAAAAATCTTTAAAATAAGTTCAGTATATCTCTGACCTAGGAATCTAAGGATAAATGCCTTCTCAGCAAACTGTCATATGTAGAGTTGTTTTAATATTACACACTGAGGAGTAAGAAACCAAGTGGGAATATAGGGAGAGTAGGAAGAAAGAGACTCACTTACAAAAACAAATAAACACTTTTTACTGTATGCACAATTACTCTCACCACACAGTCTCTGTGGTGTGTATTTCTGTTTAAACACACACAGTTTCTACTTTACATATGACTTCTGGCTCATCTCACTCCCACTCAACAGAAATTCTTCATGCTCTGTGAGAGGGCAGATTCTGCAGCCTCTGATTCGTAAATGATTTCCAGTCGACTTCTCTCTCTGAGAGCAATTAATTCATCAGCACTTCTTTTCCCAGCCATGTTCAGAGTCAGCTACTACTTTATCTATCCATCCATCCATCCATCCATCCAATGATTGAATGAATGAATTTCTCATGTACATTTCGCTATGTCTTTTAAACAGGACACCTGCAATGATTGGCTGCTCCTTTGTTGTGGATCGTGAGTATTTTGGAGAAATCGGACTGCTTGACCCAGGCATGGAGGTCTATGGAGGAGAGAACATTGAGCTTGGTATGAGGGTAAGTAGGGTCCTGAGTGAATGCATTTTTGTAATATCATTATTTGCCTTAGATGAGCAAAGTACAGAGAATTAAACATTTGTTAATATCATAATTTTAAGTTTCAGTAGAGACAAAGAAGTGTCTGCTTTGTTAATTTTGTTCATTTGAGACATTCACAGGGCAGTGTATTCCCGTAATTGGAATTCATGGAGCGTTGTATATGAGACCCTCTCAGAAATTACAATTCACAATTCTGGCCACCCTTTCTGTAAATTCACAGGTGACAATATAATTAACTCTGTCTACAAAGCTTGAGCATTTGACATATGTTTAATTACATTTCTTCATGCTTTCATGCCTAAGGCATCATACTAGAGACTGTTTTGGGAGTAAGCATGCAGATTCCCCACTCCATCAAGGAGTAAATGCATTGCCCACCGGAAATGAAAGTACACAGACTCGAATGCTTTAAAGGCAGTAGGGTTCAAAGAAAGTAGATTCCTGCAGCTGCAGCCCTGAGAGAAATTTCATGGCCCACATGGTTTGTGAGCCTGTGGAGAATTGAACTTGTTTAAATTCAGAAACTCTTCTTTTTGTGGGGTGTCGAATATCCTTGGAAGATTTGCATAATTTGGATAAAAATCCTTTAATTCATTTTAAAGATTCAGTGCCAGTGTTGTTTGAAAAGTCTTTTCAGCCTGATGATAGATTGAACTATAGAGGCGAATAGTATTGTTTGGAATGTCTAATTGAAGACGGTTTAAATTGTCTGTTTGTTAAGTCTCAGTCACAGTTGATACAATAGCAGACTGAGTCACTTGTGGGTTTCTTTGTAAGTAGTTTCCTGTAATGTTGTACTTTCTCTTACATACATACAGTTGTCAGTCTCAAAATACCAAAATCAGCATCAACTGTGTTGCATTGTCAGAGGCATTATTCTTCCTTTATTTTCACTGGATTGTTATTGATTAAAAAACTGCAGTGACTATTTGGACCCCAGTAGTCTGTAGAGTAGTTGTCACATGTTTCCAATCAGCATGTGTCCTTACAATTTGCATGAGCCCAGCAGACTGTTCAATGTGAGTTCCATTTGTTCCTTACAGTACATGCTGTAGAAGGTTTCGTGTAAACGAAAAAAAAAAAAAAAAAAAAATGCGTCAAATTCCCAGCTTTGAAATAAACCAAATGCTTATTGATGCTGAACACAGTGATGGAACATATGATCCATCTCAGCATCTGGTTAATCCTCCAAAGCTGATGCAGCTCATTCAGAAGGGATAACTTTTGACTGACAGCTACATATTCAATAATTAACCTTATGCCACACCAAATAGACAACCTTATAGTTAATTTCTTAAAGAGATTCTGAGGCAGGGAGTCGAAGAGAAGACATTGTAGAGGAATTGACTCTGATTTTAATAGGTTATATGAAGACTAAAAAACATTAGAAAAAATGTAAAGCGGTATGATGGGAGTTTAATTTGTGTGAAGTGTACCAAATGCCCACGAGGGAAATTAAAACTGCTGTAAAGTGGCTCAGAAAAAGCTGTATTGACACTTATGGCACAAAGTAATTGCATTTTAGTGTATCTCACTTAAATTTTATCCTGAAGTGACATTTTGCTATTTTACCAATGCAGGAATGTAGGAGTTCATAGGCTGGGGGAGGGTGACTCATAGGGGTCCGTTGAGTGGTATTTTATAGTGTGAGAAATATCAACAAATTTGTTTACTTTCCTTTCCAACTGCATATTTTTGGACTTTGGGAGTTTCATTTAAATGTATGCATTTAGCAGATGCAAATAAAATAATACATTCTTATATACTTATCTTCACTTAATAAACATACAGTATACAAATGAAACTTAGATTTAAAAACCCAAACGCAGATGCTTCTCATTTCTGAAGTCCACCAATAAAATGGGCTTTTCATATAGTTCGGACAAACTTCCGGTTTTTGGCCCATCCGCATCTGGCTTTATCCAAATACGGATACAAATACAGATAGTTTTATCATTGCAAGAGATACAGATATTTGCTTCGCTGCACACCCTTAAAGGAGTCATGAACTGCATTTGTTTTTTATTATTATTATTTTATAATGTTTTGCAATGTTAGAATGATTTTTTTTCATCCAAAAGGCCATTTTTAGCCCTCTGATATGTTGGAAGGTCTCACAGTGTTCTGCTGTGAGACTTCAGTGTAATAAACCGCCATTGCTATGATTGGGTCACATCTTGCATATGAAATAAGTATTACATGTGATGTGGAACTCTCTCAAAATAATATTTTTACAATTACAGCTGTCAAGATTAAGTAACCATAAAAAAGTGTTGATTATAGCATTATATTTAAATGAAGAAGTTGCAGCGATGGGCATTATAGCTGATGACAGACATGTCTGTTGAGTGCATAAATGTAGTGCTCTCGTTACTGCAGCTCAATTTCTGCACTATCATGAATGCTTGCATCATAACTAACAGTTGAAACATGATTTAAGTAAGAGTGGAGACAGCGTCATTGATTATAACAGGAGTTTTGGCAAGAGTCCAGAACTCAATCACTGATAAACTCGTGCTGTGTGATTGACAGCTCCAGTGATTATAAAGGAAGTGTTCTTTGACCGCTTTCTGTATATAATTTAATCACAATTTAAATAACAGATTATTTTCATGCTACTAAGAAAGACAATGTGAAGTTGATCGTTTAGTCTCTGGCTTGATTTACTGACGCATAAACAGCAATAAACAATTTTAACTCTCTGGAGTCGGGTAACGCGTTTTGCAGGATTTTTTTCACATTGCAGCAAAACAGACTTAAAATACTCCATCATTTTTTGTCATAGAGACATCAGTAATATATCAGTTGAAACTATAGAATGTCTTTTTATTTGTGTACACTCAGAGTAAAAACACAATGTTGTGCTTTTTGTAAAATAAAGAAAACTAACATGATGCGTGATCTCTCGTCTCCCTCTGAACGAAATCCGATCTGATAGTTCTCAGAAAATGAACTGTAACTTAGTAAATACTAATCGCCAAAAAATTAGACTTATGTCTAAAAAAACATTGAAATGTACGGTTTTAAATCATGTAAGTCCAATCAAAAACAAACATTCTGTGTCTATGTAATCCGTATGAAAAGAGAGCCATGTCAGAAATCCGTGATTCAGCTGATTATCCGCTAACAGTCCCACGGAGCCAGCGCTATTCAGAGGCAATTCTGAGTCAATACTTGAATGCATTGTCTCAATCGTATATTTATTGTCTTGAAAAGTGTTTATCTGGATGTTAAAGCCATGGTTAGCGACCTCTAGAAGACATGCCATTAGTTCCTGGTTCCTGTTCTTCTTTAGATGAATATGTGGACTAAAGCTGTACAGAGCGCCCTCCGGCTGCAAGTATGAATTGAAAACACAGTATCCAGCGCTCAAAGTGATGACAATAAATATTGAATAAATATTACAGATTGACAGAATCCATCAGTATTTATCCAAATGTGCATGCTTTTAAGCTAAAAGCCTATATGAAATGCCATAGATGTAACATAACTGTTCAGACACTTTGCATCACAGAAATACATTATATTTTAAAGAATATAATAGAATACCATTATTTTAAATGGTAATAATATTTCACAATATTGCTGTTTTTCTGTATGTTTGATATACACCATCATGAGCTGAGACATGATCACAGAGGGTTTTTTCACAGCCTACCTGACTGAAAGATCTCAATATAATGCGATTTTTTGTCTTCTCAGGTGACAATCACCTATTATTCATGATGATTCATGCCTCAACGCATACTGTGTTTCTTGACAAAAAGTGTCTTACAAAAACTAAATCAATGTATTGTTTTATATGAAGGAGTAGGCAGCATAATTTTTACATAATTTTGAAGCAAAAACTCTAGTCTACAACCTCCAATACCCAGAAGTCTTGTGAACATGCTATTTAATATAATTTTTTTGGCCTTATTTTGTTTTTTCAATAACCATGCACAAACGTTATTCCTTCAAAAACACAAATATGTACATACATTTTCCTCACATATTATTGTAGCCTAGTTTGTGCTGAATACAGTGTAATGACATATGTGTCATTAATATGTTGATGAACAACTGAAAAAAACACAGATGTCAGGGCATGTCAAAACTTCTCCAGGCCCCAAATCAGCCTCAGACTCCAGAGGGTTAAAGGGGCTGTAAAATTTTCACTTTAATAAAGCATAAAAATACCCCAATATGTTTGCAGATATTTAGGAAACATGCTAAGTTCACCTACTTGTTTCTCACAAAAACATTGCTATAGCCAGATATTCTACTTTGAAATGTGCATTCCGTGTCGGAATGTCTGTCTTTGTTTTGGTCTTTGTGAAACCATGTGCTGCCAGTTTATCCAATAGTATTTCGACATCACAGGTTGCCAGTTGGCGGAAAACACAGCGTATTGTAGCCATGGAAACAAGCAAACAAACTGGGTCAGAGAATCACAGATTCTGCCGGACCTAAAAAGCCTCTGCATCCATCTAAAAATCTCTATGAATGACAGCATATTAAAACACAGATAAATCAACTCATCAGCTTACAGTGTGTAAGTCTCCTCAGCTTTCATTGTCAATTGCGCTCCCTCTTGTTGCGCGTCCTCAAGCTGGCAACCCGCATCTTTAAAGGAGGGGGAGGGGCAAACAATATTTTGAATTTGGACTGCAGTACCTATTTCGACCACTACATAGAGCCCCTTTAAGACAAAGAATGTCTGACTGTACATGAATCATTACATTCAGAAATCAGATCACAGATTAGGCACTAGAAGTAACATGGTTACTTACATGTTGTGGCATTACTGTCAGGTCCTTATCTTACAGTAAAATACTGTTTGCAAAGCCTGCGGTGAAATGCGACTGAATTACTAAAGAATCCACGCTGAAATTTACTGAATTTACCACATTCCTAGCATTAGGATCCTTTTGTTTGGTAATGTTATTTTTAGTCCAGTGATCCTGTTTCTGTCTTTAATCCTCCTCATCTCACTAACGCGCCAGTGGGTGGGGCCAAAGATACAATTATGTAGAAGTAGGCGTTGATCTTCTTCTGCAGAGGCGGTCTTTCGTCGCACTATTAAGTCATAATGTGACAAAATTCCAAACAAGTCCTTTTCTGAGCCTTGGATTCAATAAAAGCTGTTTTTGGACTTAGGAGGAAATTTGAAGTTCTGACACTTACTGGATGTTTTTATAGTACAATGACCTCTTACATGTCAAAAGATCATGAAAATGCATGACCCCTTTAATAGTCAGTCTTTGTCTTGTTCAGCATTGTCAATGATTTCAAAAATGAACTATGGCAAAAAATAGAGGCATCTTTTAAAATATTTAGATACATTTCACAGATTTCTGCTGTCTTTTTTTGCTGAATTATTCAGGTCTGATGAAACTAATGGCGAACAAATCCAGCGAGACTGTCGCTCAGATACAGACCCGATTCTGCAGAACCTTTTCTAATGATTCAAAGGACTTAATGAGATGGTTTTTCACATAGAATCTCATGTAAAGCAAAACCTGAACAGAGGCTAAAGCAGCATGTCAGACCTTGCAGTGACTTTTGTCCTTGCTTCAAACCTTCCAAAAGGGAGCAATTTGAACAGAGGTGAGCGGGTCTTTTCCATCTGTGGTTGCTTCACTTCACACCCACATGCACACATACATATGCTGAAAGGCAAATGCAAAACAAACATGTGAAGAGAGAGAAGGAAGATGACCTTTGGATCATGTTGGCGAATTGTAAAGCTTTTAAATCTTTCTGAGCAGCATCTTTTCTTGAGGTTGTATTGTACATTCAGAATTTTTTTGCCCTTTGGTCAACCGAATGCAGCTTTAATGGACTCAAAGGCATATATTTTGTTCTGTTGATATGCTCTAACGGAAGCTGTTCGATTACTGAGCGTCTGTCTCTCGTTGCTTTATGTAGACAGATGGAATTCATTTGCATAACTAACTAGTGACTAACCACATGGATCAATGCAGCTTTTCTCTTTAATTGGGTTATTGGGGGAATATGTTTATCAGTTGCTTTAGAAAACTAGCTAAGACATAAAGAAAGAAAGCTTTTTTTGGGAGTGCATTCGCGTTCGGTGTGGTCTTGCGGCTATCAGAGCAGAAACGAAAGCTAATGCTCTCTGTATATTTTCTGATGTCTCTGGGCATGTTCATAAATTGTGCAAGCTTATTTTGTCCATTAGATTGAAAGATCTGAAAAAAACAACAACATACATTTACCCACCCAGAAACCCTCACCTTGAAGAAATCAGAACAGAAGTGGTTGAAAGTGGACAAAAGAGACCGATTAAAACACCAGGTGTAAACAGGAATGTGTCTCCCTTATCTACTTGTGATCCAATCAACCAAAACGCATCTTAATACCAGGTGTAAACGGCCTAAGAATCTCAGACATTTCAAGGTAATATCACAACTGATCTGATATAACCAGCTAGAGGACAAAGAACTCATAACTGGAATGTAGTCTAATTTGTTTTAAAAGGGTCATATCATGAGCAGTGACATTTTCCTGACAATTTTTTAGATTTGGAATATATTTCAATATGGTATTACTGTAGAAATGTGCTTTTGAATCATGTTAGGTTTGAACTTAAGTTTAACAGTTTTGTCAATTGTGTGTCTGTAGGTATAGGCTACATTTTGTTTGGTGGCTGTGTCTAAGTGAGAAAAAAGTTCATGTAATTTGAAAAAAAAAAAAAAAATAGTAGTCACTGAATGCATTTTGTGCCAAAGCAATGATAAATGTTCCACAGTTTAGCCCACATAGACAGCTGTTTCGCTCACTGTGTGAAGAGTGACACAAGTATTGAGAAATTGGTTCTAGTGATTGTAGTAAAAAAAAAAGAAAAAAAAAAGCTGTAAACAAGATTTCTCATTACATCATTGAATTTAACAGTTTGTGCAGCACATTTTCTCACAATGTAAAGTAGCTTTGTCAAGAGCTTGTTAACGAAGGATGGGGAACTGCAAACTATATTGGACCTGACAGTGAACTCACAAAGCATTAGTAAGAGCTGCTGCTCATTTAACATGAAGGGAAAGTGTTTATATAGTGTTTATATATATTTATATCCACATTTTTTCCTCGCAAAAAAAAAAAAAGTTTAACCCCATATACATTTTAAAGATGATGTCAAAAGTACAGCAGAAAAAATGTTCAGTTTAATCCTGTTTAATCCTTTCTTTACCATTTTATTTTGGTATACTCTTCCGTATTTCCATTTTTAGTATCATTCTTTTTTTATTTTTATCTGCGAATGCTTGTGTATATTTTAACTCTTATTATTTTAAAGGTGCCATCGAACATTTTTTTTTACAAGATGTAATATAAGTCTAAGGTGTCCCCTGAATGTGTCTGTGAAGTTTCAGCTCAAAATACCCCATAGATTTTTTTTAAGTAACTATTTTGGGGCATAGTTAGTAGGGCTGGGCGATATATCGAATGCTTTTGTCACGCGCATTTCGTCAGTAAAGCCGGTTCCCTGATTACCACTAAATCGCCATCACCTGCTTTCAAATGGAGCGGCATTTAATAGACAGAGCTGTAGTTCACTGACAAGCCACGCAATATCACGTTCAATATCGATATGAATCGCCGTCAATATTGAACGCGATATTGCGTGGCTTGTCAGTGAACTACGGCTCTGTCTATTAAATGCCGCTCCATTTGAAAGCAGGTCACCCAGCCCTAATTCAGCCGATTCAGGCTGCGGCCCCTTTAATTGCTCGCGCTCTCCACCCCCTCCTGAGCTCTCGACTCTATCACTGCATAAACAAAGTTCATACAGCTAATATAACCCTCAAAATGGATCTTTACAAAGTGTTCGTCATGCATGCTGCATGCATACGTAGGATTATGTGAGTATTGTATTTATTTGGATGTTTACATTTGATTCTGAATATCATGATATCATGGATCATGTCAGTTATTATATATATAGTTGTGGCCAAAAGTGATGTCTGTAGGGGATGTTTTTTTTACTATCAAAATATGAGGAAAATATTTGACTTTTTAAAAAATATTTTAAATATGAGAGAAGAACAAAACCCTAAACTTGGTTAAGCTATTTCTCTGACAAAATTATTTATATAATAAAAAGAGCAAACTACAGCATGTTTTATTTTACTATCCAAAAAAAGAAAAAATGTATAGAAAAACAAAAAGCTCTCAGAAAAAAAGCCTACTTTGACTACAATATAATCAGTTATTAATATTTCCTTGGTTCTCTCTTGTTTTTGCATGTGTTCATAATTTCTTTGTATGACAGGCTGGCCAGAAAGTTATGTCCACACAATTTGGGATGTTTCATTGTGTTATCTCAAAACAACAACAACAACAACAATTGACCCCAAATGCTTCTACACAATATGAAACCTTTAACAAATTTTTTATGATGTTTGATTAAAGAGTGACAATGTCAATATTTCTGGACCGACCATCACTTTAATGCCCCAAAAATGTTTATGTCCCATTTTTTGTCTTATAATATGTCTTATAAGTCTTATAATGAAGATGTTGTTTGACAGCTGACAAAACTAATAATACGGCACAGAAAGCTTATAAGGACCTGAGCCAAGGAGATGTTTGTTCCAATGTTTCCCTCACTGTACAATCTGAATTTATTTTCTCCTCTCAGCCAAAATTGAGCTTTATAATTTCCATTAGGCTTAGTTCACCCTGCAGATCTGGAACTCATTTTACCTCCCCTGTTCTGTGTTTAGTGAAGAGAGAGGAGATGAGAGGTGCAGGCGCTCTGTTATGGCTCATATGAGATCTTTGATACATCCCACAGATCATGCTGTTTCAGAGGACTGGTTCTCCGGGGATGCCAAGTGTCTACGTGTGTGTGAGTGTGCGCGGGTATATCCTCTTGCCATGTTGTACCTACCCATCACTGTACACATGTACCAAGAGAGCAAGCAATTTTGTGCTTCAGTTGAGGCACCAATTTTTGACAATTTGTTAAAATGGAAGGAATGGATGGCTGTTCTTCTTTTCATGGTGGCTTTCTCTCAGCTCTGCGCTCTTAGCTGGGGTGGCCTGAGTACTCTAGCAGCTGGCGCCAGGGGGGGAAGAGACTACAGCTTATCAAACACATATTAAAGGAAAAGAGCAAATGTCAAGAACGTCAGAATTTAGAGTAAGAGCTTGTAAAGCAAAGAAAAGATAGCATGAGTTGAATTTTAAATAGTTTCTTCTAGAACTGGTGCAACTGTTCACATATTTACAGACTTAGATATTAACTATCGTTATGTTTTAATCATATATATATACGCTATGCACATATACTTTCAGACAATATTGATAGACATTGAATATATATTTTTGTACACCATGAATACTTAACTCCAATAAGACCTTCCTCTGATACTGTGGAGGTTAATGTAGATAGAGGATCCTTCAAATATACACTACCATTCAAAGGTTTAGGTAAGATTTTTTTTTTTCTTTTTTATGTTTAAGAAGTCTCTTATGTTCACCAAGGCTGAATTTAGTTGATCAAAAATACGTGTAAAGTATTTGAGCAAATATAAATAGTTACTGCACTTAATAGTTACTGTACTTACGTATCTTTTTGGCTACTCTAGTTTTACTGCACTTTTACTGTCTGCTTGTCTACATTTTTCAATAAGTTTGCACTCTTTACTCCAACACATTTGTGATAAGTAATGCAATTACTCGTTACATTTTGCAGGGCACCTAACTTTTTCTGCAGCAGTTTATTTCTGCTGTCGCCATCTACAGGGCATTGAAGGTATTATATCTTGTGCTTTTTGCCCTTACTCACCCAAACTTGTCAACAAAGCTATTTCATGCCAGCGATAAGGCAAAAACCAGCATGTCCAGTGGAAGTTCAAAAACAGAATTTATTTGAAATAGAAATCTTTTGTTACTTTGTCACTTTTGATCAAATGGATGTGTCCTTGTTGAATAAGTATTATTACCTAAAAAAAAAAAAAATACTGACCCCAAATTTTTAGCATTAGTGTATGCTATGTTGTATATTACAAAAGATATTTTATTGTTCCGGAATGACAGAACAAAAAAAAAAAAAAGAAGAAGTTGATGAAAATATCTGCTATACTGCCCCTAGTGGCAGTTATAATATATATAATGATAAATTTGATATTATTTGTAGTTCCTTTTTTTATTCTGCTTTCCGAAGAACTGTGAGATTAATGGTGATTATTTCATTCATAGTTTTTAACAGAAATAATAATAAGATAATTAATAAGAAATTAAAAATAAAAAAAAATAAAAACACTATAGATTTATTTAATTTCCATTGCATAAAAACATAAAGAATAGTTTGTTCTTGTATTGTTCTGCCTGTTATTGTTGCCTTTATCTTGCTCACTGGGAACTGAAGGGTAATTCTCTGAAAACTGCTTAGCAATGAGCAAAAGCTCTGCACAAATACATTTGAATACAACTGAACCTCTAGTGGGTAGAAAAAAAGGTGTCAACTTAGTGTACAAAGTAAATAATTTCTAGATAACATTTTAATAATTTGTTTTGGCTTCATAATATTGACATATTTACAGTCAATTATTTCATTTTGCAAACATTTTTGTTTTTGTAATATCACTTTTTTTGGCTCACACTGCTTAAATGGGTCATACATGAAATTGTACAGATGCCTATATATATATATATATTATAAAGAAGGTCCCTCACAAGGGAATAGTCATAATGGGGGGTCCTTGACATCAGATAGTTAGCAACCCCTTATATAGAATATTGGGCCTTAGTGTGCTTGCATTTGTCTGACAGTTTAAAGCCAAGATTTGATTTATGATATCTAACATTCCTGAGCTTAAACTTTACATTAACCTTCAAACATCACTGCATCATATATCATCACATGCTCTGCGTGAGAAGATTATTTTTCCTGCTACGCTCTAAGAACCCCACAGCACGCTGCCTTCACTAGTGGCTTAGACGTGTAATGTGAATAGGAGCAAACATTTACTGTGTAACTCTTGAACAGGAAATATAAACCTTCATTTACCTCAAAGGATGCCTCATTAAGTCCTATTTGAATGCCAATGCGTGTATGCTTCTTTAATATGTGACATTATTACAAGTACGTGCCATCATCCAATGTCATTTTTATCTTCTTCATGTCTTGGCAAAAACTATTACTATGCAACTCAATCCAAACAGTTTAAAGATCCTCAGCAAACACAGTTAGCGACGGCTGAGGGGGAAATGATAATTCATTTAGTAAAGCTCACTGGCAGAAATGCAGCCTATGCATCTCATCCTGTCCTGGGAGGGAAAATGAATATGTAATTGGAAATCTTAAACTGATTTTTTTTTTTTTTAGAATGTCCCCAAAGGGCACAATGGAAAAGTCGATTATCCTATTCAAGTTGCTCACAGTGGACAGATGCTTTCAGGCTCAAGGCTTCTCTTTCTCCACATCTAGCCAGATTTATCCTTCCAGTCCAAATATAAACTTAAAGGATTAGTTTACCCAAAAATTGTATTTCTGTCATTAATTACTCACCCTCTTGTCGTTCCAAATCCATAAGACCTCTGTTCATCTTTGGAACACAAATTAAGATATTTTTGATGAAATCTAAGAGCTTTCTGACTGAACCAATGTTGTACACATGAGCACCACAACCACGGGCGGACTGGCCATCTGGCATACCGGGCACTTTCCCGGTGGGCCGACGTGCTTTTTGGGGGCGACGGTCGCCGACCACAAAAAAATAATAATAATAATTCTCTCGGCCCATGAAAGTGGTAGGACTAGATCGCGGCCCAATGCTTTTTCAATTGACACTGGGCTGCTGGCCCAAAACACTTTAGTCAAAAATATCACATAGGATAGTTTTTTTTTTTAAACATGTAGCTCAGCGGCCCATTGGTTGTTTTCTTGATTGACACTGGATTGGCCCAATAATATCTTTGAATAGAGAAGAAACGCAAAGGAGGTGCAGAGAAGCTGCGTGAGAGAAAAAACGCTGCCAAAAATGTTTTCGGTAGTAGCAGCAGGGGCGTAAATATATACCCCCCCTACCTGAGTGCTGTCCCCTCAAAAAAATATAATTAATAACCACGCTAAGTATTGTGCATAAATTATATAAACTTAAAATAATTATGTAAGTAGTAAAGCAATACAAACGCAAACGGGCGTTTTAAGTTTAGAAACATTTTGAGTCACCCCTCCCTTGCCTCACAGTGGTTTGGTTCACCGCGCACGTCACACTCGCTTGTGCGTAGATTCTGTCGGCTGTCAAGGCTATTTTATTCAAAAACATCGGATGAAGTGATTATTTTCTCTTTAACGCTGATGGTGCTGAGTAATTAGTCATAACAACAGCAACAACAACAACAAAAAAGATGATAACTGATGATTGATTTTTTCCGCTATTTCCGATTAGTCCGCTATTTTAGCGATCATAATGTTACCGAGCTTGTTTACCATAGCTTGTTAGATATAACCCACACCAACAACAATTAACATTGTGATAAGAATATGTAAACTGTAATAAGGCTAATAGATTTACTGTTGTGTGTTGGGTTATGCTCAGTGTGTATTCATCGTATTTTGGTGACTTGGTTGTAAACAACTAAAAATAAATAAATAAATAGAATAAATTATATATATATATATATATATATATATATATATATATATATATATATATATATATATATATATAAAGCAGAAGGACGGGTGGTATTTGTGATCTTATGTGGTGGTGGGCCGGTCTGGGCCAAAATGCCAGGGCCGATTTTTGGTCCCAGTCCATCCCTGACCACAACACATGCCTGATGCTGACACAGGAGCTAGCCAATAATGAGTTTGCGTTCTGACGTAGAACCTGGAAGGGCTGCACTGCATTTACAACGTAAACAGCATAGGAGAATGACAGGAAAGAGAAGAAATTGTTGAATAAAGTTGTTATTTTTGTTTTTTTTGCGCACAAAAAGTATTCTTGTTGCTTCATAACGTTAAGGTTGAACCACTGTAGTCATATGGACAATTTTAACTTTGTCTTTACTACCTTTCTAAGCGTTGAAATTGGTTATGACATTGCTGTATATAGGGATGTCAGAAAGCTCTCGGATTTCATCAAAAATATCTTAATTTGTGTTCTGAAGATGAATGAAGGTCTTACTGGTTTGAAACGACATGAGGATGAGTAATTTCATTTGGGGGTGAACTGTCCCTTTGAGAGTCTCATTTGGGTGTTGTTTAATGGTATATAACAGTATTAATTTAGTAGTATTTATACTGTTATAGTATATTTTGAATTAGCTTTTATGTTTATATTTTCTATTTTTATTTTAGTAATTTTGTTATATGCTAGTCATTTTATTAGTTCAGTTACTTCCCAAGGCAATGTTTAAAATTTTCATTTAATATTTATATTTTTATTTTATTTCAGCTTTATTTCAACAACCAAATATGTTGTTTATGCTGACTAGCTACTGTTTCTTCCAACATACCACAGTTGCTATGGTTATCTTGAAGTAAAATCATAGTAAATTATTATGGGATCGCTTTCAGGCAGTTTCGTTTTTGGTTGACACCAGTGTTAATTTTGATAGCAAATTTTGATTTAGTTTTAGTCATAGTTTTTTTACTAAAATGCCATTTAGTATTAGTCATATTTTAGTCATTAGAAATTGTTTTAATTTTAGTCTAGTTTTAGTTGACTAAATATCATAAGATTTTAGTGGACTAAATCTACAGTAAATTTAGTTGACTAAAATTTAATTTAGTTAAATTGTAATGCATTAAGTAAGCATTTCTCTAACCATATACAGATCCAATACACTGATATACATCTGATATTCTCCAAACTGTTTATGTCCAAAGCGGACAGTTTTTGACCATTCAAGTGCAAAAAGACAGGAAAAAGAGCTCAATTCAGTGCTTTTCAGGGACTGACACACTTATCATTGAGGTACTATTAAAGTTTCTGTTTAAAATTTTGATTAGATTTGATTTTTAGTTTTTCTGCTTTCATTGTAATTTTAGCTAAAAGTCTTAGTAATTTTTGTTTGTTTAAGTGTTTTAGTTTTTGCTTTTGTCTATATAGTTTTTTTTTTTTAATTTCTGTTTTAGTTATTTTAGTACATCAGGTTAAGCTAAAGCTTGGAAACTAGATGAAATAAAACAAATTTACATTTTTTATATATTTATTTATTTCAGTTAACGTTTATTTCAAGTAATGAAGATTATTTTTATAGTTTTAGGTTTAGTTAACTATAATAACCCTTATACCTGTAAAATATATAGAATAGTGTGTCAAATAATGTTCTTAGTCTTTCATTCCTGTGACAGAATATACAGTAGTTTACTATGAATTAAATAGAAATTAAATTAAATTAAATTAAATACAATTTATTGTGTAAACAAAAAAATAATAATTATAAACCATCCCGAAATACACCGTGACTCTTATTTTGAAATGTCTGCAGTCTGCACTGTAGCAGGTTCAGATGTTCAGATGAGGGAGATAAAATATGCATTCTTACAACCGTTTAAAACATATTACAATATACTGTAAACATTGTGTAGTAATCATTGTCATAATTCATCAACATTAGCTCATAAACAATCGCTTGGCATAAATGTGCGCTATTCATTGATTGCGAAGCAGTCTGAAGTGCTGCTGCGTGAGCCTGTAGAGCGCACAACAGCGCCACGTTTCCTGCGGTTAGATCAGTACGTTACACTTCAAATGTGCGCATCTTCCACACAGGACAGCAGTCCTGACTGGATATCTTCCCAAATCGTCCCTCTCTATCATTTTCGTTTCGTTTTTATTTGTTGACGAAAATTAGAGTAGATTTTAGTCATAGTTTTAGTCATTTAAAACACATTTTTATTCAGTTTTCTAATTCCAAGTTCCCAAAGTTTTACTGTAATAATTGTGTTAACTTTGGTATTTTGGCTTAAGTATGGGCAGTTTGGTCCATTTTTGTAAGAGGAACCATACTGTTCACCACCAAACCTTAGGCAGCATAGTTTATACAGAGTAACCTTTTTTGGGGCAATGAGACATGATGTCAAAATCGTTTTTAGTAGCTTTTTTTTTAAATCTCAGTTTGAATTACCATGGCACTTTTATCTGCTTGTCTGACAGCATTAAGTCATGGCCTTTTATTGCTATTTTTATCATTGTAATGATCATCAATAGTGGCTGATCATTGAAACAGAGAGCACAGGCTGGCAAGAGGGTCCAATTAAATTAGCCAGTGCTTGATCTGAACCGTACATCACATAAAACCGTCTGATATAATTAACGTGATTAAAATAATAGATGGCAAAGCTTTGTCTGTTCCCTGTCTAGGAAGAATGGGAAAGAGAGTGAGACAGAGAATATAATGCTCAGGGAGCAGGAGAGGAGGAGCAGAATTTTCTCAAAGGGTTGGGATGTGTCTCAGAGGATGAGATGATGTAACTTTTTAAAAACAAATGAAAATACATCGCTCGAACACTGGCCAAATGTGGTTGATTAAGAGTTAGAGGGAGGAGTGAATGAATTGCACTCACTGATAGCGCCATTAATTTGCATGTGCTATTTCTTTGTTTTAGCACACAGCTCACTAAAGGAATTATGCAAATTATGTAACTGCAAATGCACCCACAAAATCTCTGCTGAACTCATTTTGCTCACCACAATTGCTAATCTTGAGGGGCTGGTTCTGATAGCTACTGTAGGTTTTTGGAAATGCCTGATTAAACAGATAGCAGATGGTTTGTAAACAAGAAATACAGCAAACAAAAGCAGTGCGGCCACGACATTTAAACTCGTGGGAACGTGATAATATGCATCATATGTTGAGAGAAGAACATATTTTTCTCGTGGCCACGACTTCTTTATGTTGAGGGAACGACATTATTTCTCATGGCCACGAGTTAAATGCGTAAACAACCTGCGCGTCATGGCAACCTGGAATTATCAAAAATGGATAGGCCTATAATAATATTTTTTTTTAATTAAGAATGATAAAATAACGGCAGAATTAAGAAATTATTATATTCATATTTTATTTGAATGCTGTCTATACAGTCAACATTGCGCGCGATGTAATAAGCTATAAATAGCCTATTATATTGCGCGTGATGTTGCCAATAGACAACAAACAATTCGAATGCTATTATCATTTTGATAACAAACTTCATTTAATAAATGATAAAAGAATATGTTAGATCATTAAATAGGCTAATAGCTACATGGCATATTCTATAATTTATTCATAAACTTCATTCAAATGCTGCTATACTGTAGGCATCGCACACAGCACAATATGCAATATGTTAATATAATCATTTCTTAATTTTGCGCTTTTTCTTAATTAAAAATAAATATTATTATAGGCCTATCCATTTCTGATAATTCCAGGTTGCCATGGTTGCGCAGGTTGTTTACGCATTTAACTCCTGGCCATGAGAAATAATATCGTTCCCTCACCATATGATCTCAAGGCCACTACTTTACATCGGGTGGCCACGACATAAGGATGTTGTTACCTTGACAAAATGATCTAGGGGTTTAAATTAATATAGGGGATAGGGAACTATTCAGACAGTGTAAATATGCTTTCTGTTGGAGGCGAATGAAGACATGAACCAAATCAGCACGTATACAGTCTGCTCCGGTTGTGCGAGTCAGAGCAGACCACAAAACGTATTGGACTCATTTGAATTCTAGACAGAATATATGCTATATTTTAAAGTGATATGGAGGAGATTAGGAGGAGAAACTGTTCTTGGCTTTAGCTCTTTACAGTTTTACTGCCACCATCTTGTTCTGCCTGTGTTTTTTTGACCTTGATGCCTCTTCTCCAGACCGCTTAATTACGGCTGGGAAAAAAAAAGTGGAACTCAGTAATGACAATCTCTCCCTCTCAGCATGAGGTAAATGTGTTTCTGTCAGTGCTCTTCAACAATCATCATTTCATCAACATGGCTCCTGAGTCCAGAGAGAGTCTGATTTGTTTTACTAATGTTCTGAAAGAGACCTGCAGGAATGTGACCTGACATACTGTCCCTTCAATCACACAATATCACAGCTGCTTGTACGCAAAGGTCAAATCTAAACAGTAAAAGAGGCCATTTTTATAGAGGACATCCTACATAAATGCTATTATTTATTCAGTGATACTCAGTCATTAAGAAGTAAACATAAAAACACAGATTATTGCAGGATATGAAAGAAGCCACTGAAATGCATTACATCAACTCTCTTTAAACACTGACCTATGCAAAGCTGAATATTAAATAATGATAATAATAATGATAAATAATGCCTCCTTAACAAAACATGTGTGGCTTATGCATTTGTGCATTTAAATAGGGACTATTGTGCTTTTTACATTTTCAACTTTCTTTAGTGTGTAATGTTGCAATTGTAGTCTTGGTTTTCTTCCGGGAATGTACACATCACAATATTCATCATTTAAATAATTCTCGCCCATACGCATATGCAAAATAAATTGGTGAGGCTTGGTTGAGTTGTGTTAGTAGTGTATTGAAACTTGTGGTTATGGTAAGGGGTGCAACATTTCCCAAACATGCTTGAAGCAGTTGACCAATCACAACACACTGGTCCAGCCGACCTATCGGAGCACATTGTGCTTTTCAGAAGGAGGGGCTTCATAGAGACAGGAGTTAAACAGAGCGTTATTGACAGAAAAATAGCTGTAAAAAAAACAAAATAAATGTACACTGAAACAGTAATATACCATAAAAATAATGCATTCTGGGTAATACTAATTTTCATTTTCGAGAGAGTAGCCTATGCTTTCTCCAAGACAACAATTAAAGTTACCCAGAATGCAATATAATATACAGAAGTAATATCAAAAACTATAGAATAACTCAAGACGTGTCATTCGTATTGTTTTGAATGGGAGAAAGTGCAACGCTCAATATGGCAGAATAAGTCCCGCCTTCTGAATAAGAGCCAATCGCTGATTGGTAAAGTCATCGCATCACTGCAGCAGCCATAAGAAGATCTGGTTCCTATAGAAACAGTCAAACGCGCGCCTCCGAAATGAGGCACAAGAGACGCATGCGCATTAGCTGGATCCAGCCTGAAAAATAATTTTTTTTTGTCATGATTCGAGCATTTAGAAACAAAATTTATGAGACACTTGTCCGATTTAATTGGTGATTTTAAATATGAAACTTAATTGAAAGCGTGACAAACAGCTTTGAAGAATTTGATGTTTCCCCATTCAAAGAGATAGGAGCTGCACTTGAATGCCCGAGAGGCTTTCAAAGATGGTTGCTGAGTGAAATGACTTGTCTTAAAGGGACTTTGGTAATATACTGTAAAAACAATGCATTCTGGGTAATATTTGTTGTTTTTGAGAAAGTAAATGCTGCAACTCAGAGGACACATTTGAAGGGTGCATACGTCCTCAAGGATGTCTTATTTCAGAAAAGTAACAGTAATAAAATTAACTATTATTCCTTGTGAGGTGTAAAATATTGTAATTTCTTTTTTACTTTGCAATTTAACGTTAACGGTTTAATTAAAAATGACAAATAATATTACCCAGAATGCATTGTTTTACAGTATATTACTGTTTGAAAAGAAAAATTTATGGATTCATGTGCTGTTATTGTTTTAATAGAAAACAATAGCATGGTTTAATATATGGCGTATTGAACATATTGCCAATCTGGACAATTACAGTCTATTTGTCTATATTCTCAATGAATATTATTATGATCTGTTGAATATTAATGAAATAAAATCAGTACTCATGGGTTGCCTTGATATGTAGTGTAGAACATACATACATATATATACATATATACATATATATTTTTTTTTCTTTTTTAACTATACCTTGTTACTGTAACCATACCTCCCTAATATTGAAATCCTAGAGTCACCCATTTAACATTTCAACATTTAGAAATGTATTAGCATAGATAACCTTAATGCTAACTCCTATTTGGATGTCATAGGGTTTTTATCTTAGAATTGTAATGCAGGTCCTTTAACTTCCTCCTCAGAGAATGGGCAGTCTCTTTACACAACTAAAATCCAAACAGTGAAAGCTAACAAGTTAATTTGTTGTCTTTTTGTCTGTTCTGTGACTGAAAGTAGGCTTTTATTGAGCTTGAACAAAGCATACAATGGAGTATTCACTGTAGAGAGAGAGCCGGCAAAAGGTAGACCTACAGCATGTGTCGTCTGGCGGTAAGACCATAACAGAACTCTACTACTCTGAGATTGATTTTGTACACCAAGGTTGCACTATGGATCAGTGGTGCTGAAGTTAAAAGTATTTTCACAGCTAATGAAAGTCTGTGAATGCATAGCTAGTTCCATTAATGTCACGGTTAGTGGAAGATAGAGGACCGCAAGCTCTAAAAGCGAAGGAGTGCAGAAGAGATGTAGTGCACTTCCACTAGTAGAGTTCTCAAGCGTAAAGTCACCAAAGATGCAAATTCAGTTCAAAACAACATTTTTTTTTAGAAGAAATGCATAATGTTATTTTACTGATTTACACCTAATTTTGTTTTGTTTTCCCACAGTTTCTCACTTGATTAATTCCAGGTGTTCCATGTTTTTCATTATTTCCTGTTCTCCCTTTATTTGTCTAACTTCTTTTAATCAAACATATTAATTTAATTAATTTACTGTTCAATTAGTTCTAGTTCTAGTGTCCCTGGTTTCTGTTCGCCCCTGCTGGCACATGTTGTAACTACACTATCTGGCTGCAAAAAGCATCCTTCTTAGTACTCCAGAAATCCTTCAGATATCATTCTAATATGATGATTTGGTACTCAAGAAACAGGTTTTTTTTTTATTATTATTATAATTATTATGAATTTTGAAAACCATTGTGCTGCTTAATATTTTTATGAAAACCATAATTTTTCAGGATTCTTTTGATGATTAATACGTTCAAATAGAAAAGTTTTGTAACGGTCTTTACTGTCTCTTTTGCTACATTTAATGTATCCTTACTGAAAAAAGTACTCATTTCTTCTTACTGACCCTAAACTTTTTTGATTGCACCAAAAACAGCATGAATGATTCTAACGGCCAAAAAATGTATTTCAAACTAAACTTTCACTGTTTTTGGTGCAAAAACATGTGAACAAGTGCTAAAAAATGTGTGAATGTGTGGTCTTTTCAAGTCCAGTATAGCTGCTGTTGTTGTTCTGTTAAACATATTTCTGTTTTTTTTTTTTTTTTCCATACCCAGTAATGTAATGTTAATGGCTGATTATTAATCTACATATGTTCATTTGTAAGGAGCCGGCCTTTCAGGTCATCAGACCTTCTGTATATATGCTCCAGCAGTGAAGCAGTTTCAGCAACGTTCCCTTGAACTTTCCCGTGCCCTTGTCATCACTGCAGCAGCAGGCTGGCTCTGGTTTAAAATGGCCCAATTTCTAAAGTTATCAAGACAATTTCATTAAGTTACTACAACTTAATGAAAAAAAAAAAAAAAAATCAATTAACATTGAAATTTGTGTTTAAATTACACACAATATTAAGTTAATGTAATGATCAACATTGTCATCAAAACAATTTTTACAACTTAAGAGGTTTAATTAAACTAGTAAATCAGAATTTTTAACTTGCAACTATACATTTATTTAAGTTGTGGTAACAGGTCTACTGTATTACTTTTTAGAGTGTACATTTACAGTCTACTTTTTTTTCATCTATTTATATGATGCGGAGGCAGATAGAGTCAGCATATTAGTGTGACTGGTGGGTCTCAGGGGAAGAACATATTTGCACTCGTTCTTCCACACATTCATTTATCATCCCCTGTTTCTCTCATCTCAGCACAAGCTAATGGCCCTTAACACTTAATTGCTGTATCAGGCAAGCTCACACACTTCCTATTATGAAGAGGGCAAATCTCAACGAGCAAGTAGGCATCCCAAATAAAAAGCAGATCTTTTTGAGCACAATCTGATGTTTGGATAAGAATGTTTAGATTTTTTTCATATTCTGTAAATTACACATCATTTGTTATGGCCATATATGCTTACTGTCACAATCTGGACTGTCAGTATAGCATTTAAAAAACAAAAATAAGCATAAATATGGAGTTTAAATGATATTTACACTGGCCGTCAAATATTTGGAATAATTAAGTTTTTTTTCATGTCTTTGAAAGAAGTTTCTGCTCACCAAGGCTGAATATATTTGATCAAAAATACAGAACATATATATTGTGAAATATTATTACCATTTAAAATAACTTTTCTTTCCGATGTGAATATATGTGATAGTAAGCATCATTACTTGAGTCTTCAGTGTCACATGATCTTTCAGAAATCATTGTAATATTGGTGCTCAATTATAAATAATGGTTCCTATTAACAATATTGAAAACAGTGCTTTATATTTTTGTTGAAACCGTGATACATTATTTACAGGATTATGTGATGAATAGAAAGTTCAAAACAACAGCATTTATATGAAATAGAAATCTTTTGTAACATTGCAAATGTTTTTACTGTTGTTGTATCACAGTTTCCACTCAAATAATAATCAGCACAAGTTATTTCAACATTAATAATAATAAGAAATGTTTCTTGAGCAGCAAATCCGCATATTACAATGATTTCTGAAAAGTCGTGACACTGAAGACTGGAGTAATGGCTGCTGAAAATTCAGCTTTGCCATCACAAAAAAAAAAAAAAAAAAAAAAAAAAAATATATATATATATATATATATATATATATATATATATATATATATATATATATATATATATATATATATATATATATATATTGCACATGCTAAAACTTTTGTTTACACAATCTTTAAAAAATAAAGAAAAAGAAAAATAGTTTTAACTTTTTATTTACATTCTCTGTCTCAGGTGTGGCAGTGTGGCGGCAGTATGGAGGTTCTTCCATGTGCCAGAGTAGCACATATTGAACGTACAAAGAAACCGTACAACAATGACATCGACTACTATGCCAAGCGAAATGCATTGCGGGCAGCAGAGGTCTGGATGGATGAGTTCAAGTCCCACGTCTACATGGCCTGGAATATCCCCATGAATGTGAGTGAACGTTTTGGTAATCACGCAATCACGCTCACCCAACCTCATTTGTTTGAGTCTAGACAGCCAATGGTTAATGGAAAATGATTGCTGTGATTAATTTTGTCCTGATTAATTTACTTGTGTGTCTTCTGCGCAAGGCACAATACACAGAACGAGACTGTAGATTAAGTTTGGCAACTTGTCAGAGTCAGTTTTAATGTCGTCCTCAAAACACAATTACTGCAAACATTGTCTTTGCAGTAGATGAAGCTGAGTTTCACACAGGTATGCTGTAAATGCATAAGCATTTCAAGTTTTTTTATTAAGGACACTCTTGTACCTTGCAATTTCCAGCATTAAATTAATAAAATATGCATTTAATTGGATTAATCATGATTTGTAAACACAGGCCATTATTCTTCCTGAAATGAAAAACTGTATTGAAAGGATAATTCAACCAGAGCCAGCACTTAAGATATTAAAAGGTTTAATTGCTTTGAAGTGTTTCAGGAATGGTCTTGGTCAATAAATGCAATGAGATACTTCACCCCTCAACAATTATATCAGACAATTTTAAAATGGAAAACAAGTTCATAACAGCCAAGTATACATTATTAATAGATGTTTTGAGGACGACATTAATTCATAATGCAGTAGTGTTCAATTCCACATGGTGCATTCCTATCTATTATAAAAGTGCCCTCACTAAGCTTGTAACTGGTCTTCAGTACATATTTATGATAGTAATGTTTATTTATAAAACACTCATTATAGTCAATACAGCAATTAGATCTGTTTCACACAGCACATAAACAGTATAGAAGCAAAGTACAGTAAATGCAACAGTAGGTTTTCACACTGACATCCAAACTGCAGATTTATACAGAAAATAAAATGATTTCTTCTGTTCCACGAATTTATTCAAAATGAATATTTCCTTTAAATAATGGTTGTCATTTATAAAATGGTTATAAGTAAGAGGTTCCCCCCAAAAACAATGGGTTGCTCCATTATTGTATGCTGGGCTGCATTCTCATGACACTAGTTTTAATTATGCAACTTTTCTACATAACAAATTGATAAAAGTGACCAGCTGAATGTAACTAATGCAAATAGATGGTAACAATCATGACATGATTGGGTCGAACTTTAATTCGAAAATTAATTTGGGTTGAACTTGCGTGTGTTTTTGTCACATTGTTTTAAAGACCAAAGTGCAGGATAAAAAAGTAACTTTTGCCTTAAAGAATGAATTGATTCTGAACTGCCAAAATGAGTCTTCAGCAATTACAGTCTCACTTCCTGTTACAAACCTATATAACAATGTAAAAATTTGCATAATGGCAGCCGACAACATCTATTTTGACCCGCCTTCAAACACTGAGACTGGAAGACTGAAGGCTCTGGTATACTTCAAACGAAATCGAAGAACAAACTGATGTGACGTCATTTCGAACAAAATCAGGCCAAAACAAAGTTCGTTTTGTGTTCTTTTTGGAAGTTCGAAATGGCTTGCCAAAGCAAACTTTCAGGAAAAGTTCGCTCCAGCTGCAAAACACTTTCATACTACCATTGGTCAGTGAAGATAACGTAACAGGAGGTGTGCGCTGAAGCTTCACCTTCACTCGCGTGGGACGCATCTTTAACTTATTTTGTGTGTTGAATTCATCGAGGTAAGAGCTCCGCGGGTGAAAACATGAACACACTGGATAGCCGCTTTATAGTACATAATGAAGTTGTTGTTGTACAAAAATTAGACACTAACACTGTTTTTCATGTTTGATACTGTAAAGCTGCTTGATTTTAAGCATTCTATTGAATAAATGACGTGACATGAATGACGTGACTGGAGTGCTAATTTGCAGAGCTTGTGCTAGCATTCCCATGCTGTTATGATCAGACACTTTTCTTACGCCTTCTATAATAAATGCTTGCTGTTTTCTCATTTTTGTTGTGTTTATTTTGTTACTGAGAAGAAAGTGCACGGCACATATTTACATATTCATCTAACCGTCACTCTCAGCAGTGTGGGCTGCGTCAGACGTTCGTTTACAGTATATCGCTGGTCATGCATTTCGAACTTCGTTTTACCCCGAAACGAAGAACGAAAAAGAACTTTGTTTGAAGTATACCGGAGCCTTGAGACTTAAAAAGCTGAGACTGGAAGAGTTTGGTTTGTGTTGTTGACATGTTGACATGACATCTTTACGGTGTAAAAGCAAATCAACTTTGCATCCAAGACAAGGACTTGCGCTGTAATTGATACGGTAAAACTGACGCCTTTGTTACTGTTCGAATCTGTGTCTCGTTTGAGAGGCTGCGTCCTCTGGAGGTCGCATTTGAAGGCTGCATACATCATTAAGGATGTCTTATTTAAGAAAAGTAACCATAATAAAATTGATGGTTATTCCTTGCAAAATGCTGTATTTTCTTTCTTACTTTGCAATCCAACGGTTGTTTTTCTTAAATGAGCTGGCCTCAATGATGTATACAGCCTTCAAATGCAACCTCCGGAGGATGCAGCCTTCGAAATGAGTATAGCCTGTACAAATAGTTCAGACTATGTGCCAATATGTAGTTCATGCAGTGATATTTATATTTTATAACAGACCATAGGTTCGGATGTTTTAATAATGGCATTTATTCATGCAAAATAAAAGGCTGATAACTTTGAGTGAATGTAGGTAATAGTTCTGGTGGATGAAGGGCCCAAGAGGTAAAGCCCAGGGACCCCTTGTAGTCTTAATGCGGCCCTGATTGTATGCTGCTTCATAAAAGCCTTTATTAAACAAGATTGTACTGATAAAGTAAGGTTAAACTCTTAGGTTAATTCTTAAAGGATTAGTTCAATTCAGAATTAAAATTTCCTGATAATTTACTCACCCCCATATCATCCAAGATGTTTATGTCTTTATTTCTTCCGTTGAAAAGAAATTAAGGTTTTTAAGGAAAACATTCCAGGATTTTTCACCATATAGTGGAGTTCAATGGGGTTGAAGGTCCAAATTGCAGTTTCAATGCAGCTTCACGATAACAGCCAAGGAATAAGTGTATTATCTAGCAAAACGATCTGTCATTTTCTAAAAATAATAATAATAATAATAATAATAATAATAAAAAACATTTCACCACAAATACTCATCTTGCACTGCTCTGCGATGCGCCATGCATTGCGTAGAAAGAAAGACATAAACATCTTGGATGACATGGGGGTGAGTAAATTATCAGGATTTTATTTTATTTTATCATCTGTGTTGCTGCATCACAACTGCTGTAGTCATAGTATGATTGCAGCTATGATTGTGTTTAAAAATGTAATTGCTTGACTGAATTAATTGCTAAAATGCATTTAAAGTAGTCACTTTGATTTTTGCTTGGTGACGTATGACTTCATTGCTTCTGTAGTACACATAAATGAATTTTAATGTCATAATAAATTGTTACACATCATTACATGCATGTCAATTTAGCTTCTACATAGACAATTATTTTCAACACTTTAACAGAGCATCAAAACTAGTGAAACATATGGATGAATACTGAAGGGTTCTCAACAGTTGGGTGCAAGCTCTCAAAAATTGGACAAACTGCATTCAGTATGCATTGAACATAGTTCTGTTCCCTGAAAAACAGGAACATTTTTGTATTATACAGGATGGTTGGCAAACCTACTCCTTGATTGAGTTTTAGATTCTGAGAGTGTTAGCAGAGAGTTTTTGAATACCATTAGAAGTTCTTTGTTTCAGTCCACTGAGCACTTCTCCATGCTTACTTGAGCCCACTCGCTAACGCTGGTAATTAAACAGATGATTAGCATGTTAGCGGCTCCTAATGAATGAACAATTGCAGTCTCCTATGACTGACATAAATGCAAACACACACTCCTCCTGTTCTCCCTGACAATTTTCACATGGATTAGAGCTCTTTTGTTTATGTGCGATGGACTGATGATGGAACACGGTGAATATGAAATTCAAAATGACGAATACGAACTTCAAGAACAGACTGTCCTAAGCTACACAGCTAGTCTATTAAAAGCTTGAACAGCAGGTTGAGGAAATGTAATCCTACCAAATTAATAAATGAACAGTTCTTTAATTAGCAGGCTAAATTTGTGACACCATTTATTATTAGTGTCACAAATCCCAACAACACTTCACTTGGGGTAGTTGATTTAACTTTTTTCCGCATTTTATATAAAATTTAACTTTCTGTTGTTCCAGAACCCAGGAGTGGATTTTGGAGATGTGTCAGAGCGTGTAGCGCTGAGGAAGAAAATGAACTGCAGGAGCTTTCGCTGGTACCTCGAGCATGTCTATCCTGAAATGAGAATTTATAATAACACCATCACTTACGGAGAGGTAATAAAGACAATCCAACCCATTACTATCAACCCTTTTAAACCAACCAAACCTTTCATAGAAAAGCATGTGCTTTCATACAGTGTAAGTTTAATGCCTCTATTCCTGTGAAGAATCCATCATTCTGTTACACTTTGTTTTTGCCAGATTTTAAAAGTATTATTGTCACTTCAGCAGCTTGAAAAAGATTTTAAATATATACTAAGTAGCTGTGAAGAACGAACCATTTTTTGGGATTTTAGGATTTTTTTAAATAAATCTTTCTAAAGTGACTTTTTATCCTTGAGTATACAGCCATTTCCACATGATTACATTATTTAAGCACTGCAAGTTGCATTTTTGTACTGAATGTTAAAAACTGCAGTTATACAACAGAAATGTAAAGATAATTGGTTTCCATAGCAACAGTGTAGCAAGCATTGGGATTAGCTCCAATTTCCTCATAATGAGATTTAATGAGGCCCTTATTAACTTTAGAGTGTGTGTGGGTAGAGGGAGGGAGGGAGGGTGTGTGTGTGTGTGTGTGTGTGTGTGTGTGTGTGTGTGTGTGTGTGTGTGTGTGTGTGTGTGTGTGTGTGTGTGTGTGTGTGTGTGTGTGTGTGTGTGTGTGTGTGTGTGTGTGTGTGTGTGTGTGTGCTTTTGTTTATATTACATTGTGGGGACCAAATGTCCCCATGATGTAATATAAACCTGAGTTCACCTACATCGTGGGGACCAGCCAGCGGTCCCCACAATGTAAATGGGTTTATAAATCATATAGAATGAGTTTTTGTGAAAAAGTAAAAGTTTGCACAGTTTCCTGTGAGGGTTAGGTTTAGGGGTAGGGGCAGGGTAGGGGGATAGAATGTACAGTTTGTTCAGTGTAAAATGCATTGAAGTCTATGGAAAGTCCCCACAATTCACAAAAACAAACATGTGTGTGTGTGTGTGTGACCTTATGGGGACATTTTTGGTTCCCATGAGGAAAACGGCTTTTAAATCATAGAGATTGATGTTTTTTAAAATGTAAAAAATGTTTTCTGTGAGGGTTGTGTTTAGGGGTAGGGTTAGAGTTAGACTTTATAGCTTGTACAGTATAAAAATCATATCTATGGAAAGTTCCCATAGAAGATGAAAACCCAACATGTGTTAGAATTCAACAAGCCTGAATCTTAATAGAAGAGAAATCTTACAGCATTTTCAATTTGTTGGAGAAAAAATGAGACCTGCATTTCTACATTGATCTCTGGAACTGCAGGGGCGGAAAATCTATAGCTGTATTGGAATAGTTTGTCTCTGAAAATATCTCTGCTAGACCACAGATTCCACATATCTCATCCTCTGGCCAGTATTAGGTTTTATGGACGCTCAATGTTGGCATCTCCCAAATGGATTTGACAAAGCATGTGTATGTGCAATTATGTTCAACCTTCAGAGCAGCACAAATGCTTTAGGCTGAACCGGGCTACTTAATAGTACACGTGTGATCATGTTTCATGCGTCATGATTTAGCTGTCTGTGTGTATTATTATTTATTTATTTTTTAGGTGCGAAACAGTAAAGCCAGCGGGTACTGCCTTGACCAGGGGTCAGAGGAGGATGACAGGGCCATACTCTACCCATGTCATGGCATGTCATCGCAGGTTAGTGTGTTTTTTTGTTGTTTATATATATATAATATGTTTATATATATATAAAATCCAAAGAGCAACTTTTTTTTTTTGGCCGGGCAGTGTATATACATAGTGTGTATATATATATATATATATATATATATATATATATATATATATATATATATATATATATATATATATATATATATATATATATATATACACACTATGTATATACACTGCCCGGCCAAAAAAAAAAAAGTTGCTCTTTGGATTTTAATAGGCAAATAGTTAAGAATCTATGGATGGATCATTATTACAGTGATTATTATGTTTCTAGCATGTTATATGTTTGGCGACGGTTCTTTTAACCCTTAAAGATGGAGTGTGTAGCTTTTCATTTCTTAAAAAACCATGTAGGAAGACACATTATGGCCATATTCCAGGATGACAATGTCAAGATTCACCAGGGTTAACATTTTGAAAGAATGGTTCAGAGAGCATGAAGAATCATTTTCACACATGAATTGGCACCTCTGAGTCCAGACCTTAATTTCATTGAAAGTCTTTAGGATGTGCTGGAGGAGACTTTACAGAGTGCTCACCTCTTGCATTGTCAATACAAGATCTTGACCAAAAATTGATGCACCTCTTGATGGAAATAACATCACAACATTTATTTCACATCCCAAAAACTTACACTGAGGTCAAGGTCAGTGCCAATTCATGTGTGAAAATGATTCCTCATGCTCCCTCCCAACAATTCTTTCACAATTTGAGCCTGATGAATCTTGATATCCTGGAATATGGCCATGATACATCTTAATACATGGTTGTTTAAGAAATGAAAAGCTACACACTCCATCTTTTAGAGTTAAAAGAACTGTTGCCAAACATATAACATGCTAAAAAAAAAAATAATAATCACTGTAATAATGATCCATCCATAGACTCTTAAGTATTTGCCTATTAAAATCCAAACAGCCACTTTTTTTTTTTTTTTTTTTTGGCCAGGGAGTGTATATATATGTTACGGCTGCATGAAATTTTACAAATGTACATATCACAATATCTGAATGATTTTAATAGGCTACTTCAAAAAGTTGCAAAAAAAACTTTAAAGTTTTATGGTGACGCATTTAGCAGAGAATAGACTGGGCATGCAAGTGTTACTTGCGTTTGACTTGCTTGATGTTAAAAACAACTGACGCGCTCCTGAATTCAGTTCTCTTTCACGGTGAATGTAAACAGTTTAGATGTGTGTCAATAGGATCAGTGCATTAGGTCTTAAATTGACAGCAGCCTAATACAGAATACTGTTGACTGAACAACTTCTGTAGCTTTAATATGAATCAATGGATATTTAATTCATGTGAAGACTATGCAGTGTTTTATTTTTTACATTTGATTATTCAGTTTCTGTATTGTTTCTTACTTGAATGCTTCTGTTAATTAGATCTAATGCCTACTTGAAAAATTTAAAGCACTGTTTATTTGCCTATTTGCTCTTATATTTAATGACAAATATAAATTAAAATAACAAGAATAAATAATTATATTTAATGCTAATGTTAAAATGACATTTTTTTTTTGTAATGCTAAAACACTGCTGTTCACTTTCAGAATTTGTAGTGATGCTCTTTCTTTTCCCATAAATGTGAAACATATATATTGTTTATATCATTTTTAGTTTTTTAGGGTTTTTTTGTTAATGGAGCAGTGGTAAGGGGGACCCTTGTGGCGCCGAAGCTGCATGTTTATAAGATTAGTAGTCAACCGAAAGGGTTTTTTCAATGATTAAAAAAATAATAATAATATCAAATATTACATTTGGTTCCCCTCAATCTTCATGTGGTTACATCATTGCATTTACATTACATTTATATCCCGAACAGAAATCTTGTTACTGGCAAATTCAAGGACAGGGAGCCAAAAATATGCCACATTTGCAAAGATAAATTACTATATCAATATTGACAGTGGTCTGGAGGGGGAAAAATGCACCATTTTCACCAGTGCATATTGATGCGAATTGCAAGAATTAAATTAGATTTGTAATTGAAACATCTTGTCAACCTCAGTGTACACTTATTTCACATTGCCTGGAGATAGAGAGCAGCTTAGGTTGAAATTACCTGTAGATTGTACCTCAATTTCTGTGCCCTGTCCTTTCATAACTGCCTACCTTGAAAAATAGTGGTTATAAGTCATCAGTTTATGTGACTTTGACATCTGACATTTTTATTCATTCGGATTAAATGGATGTGGAATAATCAAACAGTTATCCTACCGGGCTATGACCTTTGACAGTGTGATGTGACCTTTTCGCTGTCATCCATGCACAATAGAGATATGATCCTTTGAACAATTTAAAATGCAATCTTTCTCTCTCTACCTCCCACTGTTTCTCTTCCTCTCTCCTAAATCTTGTAAAGGAATGACAGTCTTAGTCCATAATCCGGGCCTAAGGGAAATAAAGCAATTGAAGCATATTCCCATTGTATCATCAAATTACAATAAAAGCTGGTTTTACATGATACAGCTAAGCTTCATTTTTTTTCCCCCGGTTTTTTTCCATCTCCTTGCCCAATGACAAATTAAAAAAACAGGAACGATTTATGTGCCATTAAAGCCCCACGTGAATGTAAAATCGCATTTTTAATGTATTTTAAAAGTAGTATTGCTTGTAGCATTACAAATTCAATCAGAAATCTCAAGCATATTCAAAGTGTTTTATGATGTCTGGTATGAATAATTGTTCTGCAAGGACTTTTATTAATTTTTATGATTACAAAATTCAAATGATTGTATTTGATCTCTAAGATTCCTGTTGATATTTTTTTTTCTTTTATCATTTTGATTGTCAAGCCTTTTCAAACAGCATGCCGTCTCATCCTTTTAATGAAAAATCCTTTGTTACTTTGTCCTCTGAGCGCATCTGTGTGTGGTACAGTACATCATCTAAGTGAATGCATGTCCACTATGAGAGCTGGAATCGGGTTACAGTACGCATGAAGATGAGCTCACTCTATTGTCCTAGTGCTGTTTTCACCTTGGTCACTGGACAATTACCCTCGGTTCTATAGATTAACTTTACTCAGTAGAGCGCGACATTTCATTGAATGTCAGCTTGTACTTCATTGTGATGTGCCGACCTTGGGATCTGATATCTAAGAGATTGACTTTCAGCTGAATTATTGACCTGTATTATTCAATGCCATGTACTTAACGTAATAGATAGCTGCTATCTAGACTTCCATCTCTCTGGATAGTTTGTGTACAGTATGATGGTGGTTTTAATCATACAGCTAAGTACTGCCCATATCTACTGGAGTTTTCTTAAAGGAACAGTTCAGCTTGTGACGTGCTTGATGTCTGGATGAATCGCCTGAGGTTTTGATGTATCACATGATCGGGCATAGCATTATGACCACCTTCTTAATATTGTATTGGTCCCCTTTTTGCTGCCAAAAACAGCCCTGTACCGTCGGCGCATTGACTCCACTAGACCCCCGAAGGTGTGCTGTGGTATCTGGCACCAAGATGTTAGCAGCAGATCCTTTAAGTCCTGAAGGTTGTGAGGTGGAGCCTCCATGGATCGGACTTGTTTGTTCAGCACATCCCACAGATGCTCGATTGGTTTGAATTGGTTTGGAATTTGGAAGCCAAGTCAACACCTCAAACTCAGTGTGCTCCTCAAACCATTCCTGAACCATTTTTGCTTTGTGGCAGGGTGCATTATCCTGCTGAAAGAGGCCACAGCCACCAGGAAATACCGTTTCCATGAAAAGGTGTACATTGTTTGCAGCAATGCTTAGGTAGGTGATACATGTCAAAGTAACATCCACATGGATGGCAGGACCGAAGGTTTGCCAGCAGAACATTGCCCAATGCATCACACTGCCTCCGCTGGCTTGCCATCTTCCCATAGTGCATCCTGGTGCCGTGTGTTCCCCAGGTAAGTGACACATGCACCCGGCCATCCACGTGATGTAAAAGAAAAAGTGATTTTTAATCAGACAAGGCCACCTTCTCCCATTGCTCCATGGTCCAGTTCTGATGCTCACGTGCCCACTGTTGGTGCTTTCGGTGGTGGACAGGATGGCATGGACACCCTGACTGGTCTGTGGCTATGCAGCCCCATACACAACAAACTGTGATGCACTGTGTATTCTGACACCTTTCTAACAGAACCAGCATTAACTTCTTGAGCAATTTGAGCTACAGTAGCTCGTCTGTTGGATCGGACCACACGGGCCAGCCTTCGCTCCCCACGTGCATCAATGAGCTTTGGCCGCCCATGACCCTGTCACCGGTTCACCACTGTTCCTTCCTTGGACCACTTTTGATAGATACTGACCACTGCAGACCGAGAACCCCCCACAAGAGCTGGAGATGATCTGACCCAGGCATCTAGCCATTACAATTTGGCCCTTGTCAAACTTGCTCAAATCCTTACGCTTGACCATTTTTCCTGGACAAAATGTTCACTTGCTGCCTAATATATCCCAGCTACTAACAGGTGCTGTGATGAAGAGATCATCAGTGTTATTCACTTCACCTGTCAGTGCTCATAATGTTATGCCTAATTGGTCCAGAAAAAAAACCATGAGTGTTTGAAACTAAAGAGTAAGCTGAGCTGTTATCGTATTTTATAGTAAAAGACTTATACCCTATATAAGTCTTTTACTATAAAATACGATAACAGCTGTAGAAAGAATTTGGTTGTAGTTATTCAATAGCCTGTTAACGGTCAGCGTCCATGTAACGGGACGTTTGACATGCTTTTTTTGTTGGCTTTTTTCACTATAACATATTTTAGTGAGCTAATCATAAATGAGGTATCATTCTTGTAACGAAGGCGGGACTCAGGTAGGGATCCAAATGCAGCGTTTTATTAGAAGTGAGCGTGGTCGTACAGGCAGGGTCAAACAGGAACAAACAGGAGCAATAAGGAACAGGCAGAGTCGTAGTCAGGGTACAGGCAAGGATCGAGGCAGGCAGCAATGGGTCGTAAAACAGGAATCAGGCAAGATCAATCACAGATAGACAAACAGGATACAAGGAAACGCTCAGAAATGTAACACGAGTGAAAACAAGACTTCGCGATCAGGTGATGAGTGTGTGAGTCTTTTATGGTCCAGGTAATGCATGGCAGCTGGATGTGGTGATTAGTGTAGTGATTGGTGGAGTGAGTGCAGGTGATTGGCAGAGAGGATTATGGGGAATGTAGTCCAGGAAGTGACAGGAACTGACTGTGATTGTGACATAACGCCCCCCTCCCGGAAGGCGCGTCCTCGCGGCGTAAAAGGAACAGCTAGGGAGGGAGGGTGGGTGCATTGGAGACCTGCATGCAGACAGGAACGGGGTCCCCAATGCAGGTCCAGGAACTCGGGCAACCATGGCGAGTCCGGAGTGTCGGAAAGCCACGGCGGGTCAGGTGGCTCGGGCGGCCACGGCAGGTAAGGTGGCCTGGGTAGCCACGGCAGGTCAGGCGGCTCGGGTGACCACGGCAGGTCAGGCGGCTCGGGTGACCACGGCAGGTCAGGCGGCTCGGGTGACCACGGCAGGTCAGGCGGCTCGGGTGACCACGGCAGGTCAGGCGGCTCGGGTGACCACGGCAGGTCAGGCGGCTCGGGTGACCACGGCAGGTCAGGCGGCTCGGGTGACCACGGCAGGTCAGGCGGCTTGGGTGACCACGGCAGGTCAGGCGGCTTGGGTGACCACGGCAGGTCAGGCGGCTTGGGTGACCACGGCAGGTCAGGCGGCTTGGGTGACCACGGCAGGTCAGGCGGCTTGGGTGACCACGGCAGGTCAGGCGGCTTGGGTGACCACGGCAGGTCAGGCGGCTTGGGTGACCACGGCGGGTCAGGGTCCATAAATGGCCAGAATAGTTCAAAGGCCGATGACGGCAGTGGCCGAGCAGGGTCCCCTCCCACAAGCTCCCCACCCCGAGGTATACTGCCCCCCCCCAAAAAGTTCTTGGGGATTTCAGCGGGGTCCGTAGCGGGCTCGTGGGCAAGGAGTTTGGGTGGCGTCGGCAGCAGGGCAGACGTATCAGGGTGAGCGGCCAGCTCGGTGACGGCCTCCGTGGCCGTATCAAGGAGAGCAGACAGCTCCGAGACGGCAGCGGGCTCGGGCTGCTCCGGGACGGCAGCGGGCTCGGGCTGCTCCGGGACGGCAGCGGGCTCGGGCTGCTCCGGGACGGCAGCGGGCTCGGGCTGCTCCGGGACGGCAGCGGGCTCGGGCTGCTCCGGGACGGCAATAGAGCTTGAGTTCCTCAAAGCACGTAGGACAGCCAAGACATAAAAGGTGAGAACAGCCCTCTGGGCCAAGACAGGACTGACCAGGAGAGCAGGCTGTGCTGGAGCGGACTCACTGGCTGGAGCGGACTCAATGGCTGAAACAACCCCTGCATCCTTGAGCACCGCAGGGGCGGCCATCTTGCCCGTGGGCACTGGCAAAGCAGCCATTTCGTCCATCGCGTCCAGGGTGCTTAAGTCCACTGCAATAGGCGAACGAGAGTCCATAGCAACCGGCGAGCTTGAGAGCGTTGAAACCGGCGAGCTTGAGAGCGTTGAAACCGGCGAGCTTGAGAGCGCTGAAACCGGCGAGCTTGAGAGCGCTGAAACCGGCGAGCTTGAGAGCGCTGAAACCGGCGAGCTTGAGAGCGCTGAAACCGGCGAGCTTGAGAGCGCTGAAACCGGCGAGCTTGAGAGCGCTGAAACCGGCGAGCTTGAGAGCGTTGAAACCGGCGAGCTTGAGAGCGTTGAAACCGAGCGAGCTTGAGAGCGCTGTCTCCGGCGAGCTTGAGAGCGCTGAAACCGGCGAGCTTGAGAGCGCTGAAACCGGCGAGCTTGAGAGCGTTGCGGCCGGCGGGCTTGAGTGCGAAGCGGCCGGCGGGCTTGAGTGCGGAAGCGGCCGGCGGGCTTGAGTGCGAAGCGGCCGGCGGGCTTGAGTGCGAAGCGGCCGGCTGGCTTGAGTGCGAAGCGGCCACCGGGTTTGAGAGCGAAGCGGCCACCGGGCTTGAGAGCGAAGCGGCCGACGGAGACTTGGGAATGCCAGCTGCTCGGACTGAAATCAACGGTGGATCGGTCACACTGGAACGCAACACTCTCCGCTCCCGGACTGATCTAGAGACCTGACGTGACTCTGGGTGATCAGCGGCGACGTGACTTTGCTCTGGGCGATCAGCGAAGGCGTGACGTTGCTCTGGGCGATCAGCGAAGGCGTGACGTTGCTCTGGGCGATCAGCGAAGGCGTGACGTTGCTCTGGGCGATCAGCGAAGGCGTGACGTTGCTCTGGGCGATCAGCGAAGGCGTGACGTTGCTCTGGGCGATCAGCGAAGGCGTGACGTTGCTCTGGGCGATCAGCGAAGGCGTGACGTTGCTCTGGGCGATCAGTGCTGACTTGACTTGGTGTTGTTATTGTGGTGACCGCCATTTTGTGAGTGTCATCTGGCGAGGCGGCCATTACATGATCTACCATGGTGTCGCATTCCTCCGCGACCCCCACAGTAAACAGAGAACCAACAGTCAATAATGCATAATCCAGAAAGCAAGTAAGTGATGAACGCGGTCCCTCTTGTCTAAGTTTATCCTGGAGGGGTTGATTAATGCCATCGCAGAAAAAGTCTATAAGTGCACAGTCAGGCCAGTCTGCATAATAGGCAATATCCAGAAACTTCTGAATGTGGTCCTCCAGGGTACTATTACCTTGACGAAGGCGGATGAGACGTATAGCTGGGTCCATGTTGAGGCTGGAAACGGCTTGTGGAAGCTGCTTGATCGTAGATGGCGAAGTCTTCTGTAACGAAGGCGGGACTCAGGTAGGGATCCAAATGCAGCGTTTTATTAGAAGTGAGCGTGGTCGTACAGGCAGGGTCAAACAGGAACAAACAGGAGCAATAAGGAACAGGCAGAGTCGTAGTCAGGGTACAGGCAAGGATCGAGGCAGGCAGCAATGGGTCGTAAAACAGGAATCAGGCAAGATCAATCACAGATAGACAAACAGGATACAAGGAAACGCTCAGAAATGTAACACGAGTGAAAACAAGACTTCGCGATCAGGTGATGAGTGTGTGAGTCTTTTATGGTCCAGGTAATGCATGGCAGCTGGATGTGGTGATTAGTGTAGTGATTGGTGGAGTGAGTGCAGGTGATTGGCAGAGAGGATTATGGGGAATGTAGTCCAGGAAGTGACAGGAACTGACTGTGATTGTGACAATTCTAAAGTTTTTGTGATATCAACTTCAAACTTGGAACACAACTAGGTTAGACATGGTTTTGATTTTCTAGCAATTTTAGAGTCCAAATTATTTTGAATAATATATATTTCGTATGAAATAAAAAAAAAATGTTTAGTTCACATTTGGTTTAGAGTAAACTTAAACGTCACACTTTAATTTATTTAAAGACTTTTACACTAATCTGCTAAATGTCTTTTTTTTAAAAAGAGACCGACCTTATGTCTGTATTCTAAAGCATTCATGAATTACTACCATTTAAGTTCAGATTTATGCTCAAAAATAAAAAAAAATCATAATTTTCTCACCCTCATGCTGTTCCAAACCTGAATGACTTTCTTCTGCAAAACACAATATAAGATAATTTGAAGAAAAAAGACACTGAGGCATTCTTCATTCTTTTGTGTTCCACAGAAGAAAGAAAGTCATACTGGTTTGAAACAACATGAATGTGAGAAAATAATGATGGCATTTTAATTTGTGGGTGAACTATCCCTTTAAGCTGAATTTCTAAGAACAAATTTATACACCACATACTTTCTGTTTCTGGCCATATCTTTTTCTTTTCATTGTAACTTGATGTTTCATTTCAGCTGGCAAGGTACACCACCGAAGGCTTATTGCAGTTAGGACCCCTGGGGTCTACTACATTTCTGCCTGACACAAAATGCCTGGTGGATGATGGAAGAGGAAGGACTCCCAGCTTGAAAAAATGTGATGCTGTCACCCGGTCCTCCCAGAGGCTCTGGGATTTTACTCAGGTAAGAGAATGCACTCATACAAAACAATTTATTCATTAGCTTGCTAAACGCTTCATATTAACTTTTTATTTTCCAAATACTTAAGTATTTGATTTTCCTAAATAAAGATTGTTGTTTTGTCAAGTATTTGAAGTTAGATGCTTAAAATGTGCAGGTTTCTTTTCAAAAAACACCCTTCAGATATATTTTATAAATGTACACTAGCGTTCAAAAGTTTGGGGTCTGTGAGATTTTTAATAATGTTTTTGAAAGAAGTCACTTACACAGCAAAATCCCCAGAGTTAAATCAACTCTGCTCAGATAGCATATGGTCCCTCTCTATATAGTGTTAAAGTAACACTGAAGCA
Source organism: Chanodichthys erythropterus (assembly GCF_024489055.1). Lineage (NCBI taxonomy): Eukaryota > Metazoa > Chordata > Actinopteri > Cypriniformes > Xenocyprididae > Chanodichthys > Chanodichthys erythropterus. Next base: position 23,935,169 of record NC_090233.1, on the reverse strand, counting down.
GAGTTAAAGTTAATGAGATAATTAAGTGATGAAGTTATGATTGAGCATTAGTGATGAACACCTGCTGTTAACAAGCATAATCACTGAAGAGAAACACAATAACAACAAAGGACTTCCAGCTACATCCTTAGATGAAATCAAATGAAGATAAAAGACATTAAATCTCTCAAGATCTGATTAAACAACTCCACAAACAGCATATTATTTCATTAACTTTAACTCTGCTTCAGTGATATTTTAACTCTATATAGAGAGGGACCATATGTTCTCTGAGCAGAGCTGATTTAACTCTGGATATGCTCACCAAGTGATAAAATACTATAAATATTCATATAAATGTTAATATAAAAAATTTGTCTCATTAAAAACAAACAAAAAAAAAAACTAATACAAATGGCAAAAACACAACAAAACTACTAAAACTTTAACTAAAATTAAAATGGTAGACTAATAAAACTAATGGTATATTCATTACACTAAAATAACTGTTTCGGAAACCATTCTAATATGCTGATTTGCTGTTCAAGAAACATTTCTTATTGTTGTTAAAGGTTGTGCTGCTTCATATTTTTGTGGAAACTGTCATTTTTTCAGGGTTCTTTGATGAATATGAAGTTTGAAATAGAAATCTTTTGTAGCAGAAATAACTTAATACATCAATTTAATGATGCATTCCTGCTGAAAAAAATGTATTTAAAAGAAAAATCGGTAACACTTTATAATAACTGCACACTATGAAGCATTAGTTAAGCATTAGTTAATAGTTATTTCATCACTTATAAAGCAGTAATAGACATTTGTAAGTAGTTTATAAATACAGCTATAATTGCTTTATTCTTGTTTTATAAGCATATCTATAATGTGTTTAATAATTGTATTTTCATACTTTATTAATAATCAATGTATCATTTCTAAATTAAGTATTACATTATTTACAAACCAGTTATTTGGGAGTTGTCAGTGGTTCATTTAGGAAGTGTAAGTAAATGATTAATAAACTATTTAAACATTCATTTATACATCTTATTATTCAGACACATAGTAATAGTTACTTAGTGTGTTTTATTAACACACATTCCTACTGCAATTCATGATTAATTCAGGTAATTATAAAACATTTAGAAGTTGTCGGTTAACTATTTTTGTGAGCTCATCTAAAGTGAGGACTATTTATGCTCTGTAAAGCTTTTATAAATGAGATTTAAAGGTTCAGTGATCTTCTGCACTGCTGTTCTCTAATGTTTTAAAGTTAGTACCGTGGAAGTTTTGACACTAGGAATATGTTAATAAAGCATTTATTAACACACTAAGTAACTATTACTATATGTCTAAATAATAAGATGCATAAATGTACATTTAAATATTGTATTAATCATTTAGTCACACTTCCTAAATGATCTTATGAACCACTGACAACTCCTAAATAACTGGTTTGTGAATAATGAAATACATAATTTAGAAATGATAAATTAATCATTAATAAAGTATGAAAATACAATTATTAAACTCATTATAGATATGCTTATAAATCAAGAACAAAGCATTTATAGCTGTATTTATAAATGGCTTACTAATGTCTATTAATGTTTTATAAATGATGAATTGACTATTTACTAATGCTTAACTAATGCTTCATAGAGTGAGTTATTCTAAAGTGTTACCGAAAATTCTTACTGACCCCAAATTTTTGTAGGCAGTGTGTGATGCCAGATATATTTATATTTTAAATATATTTACGGTGTTCATGAATATTTGTTTCTTAGAATGGGCCCATCATAAGTCGAGACACAGGACGTTGTCTGGAGGTTGAAATGTCAAAAGATGCAAACTTTGGCCTGCGTCTGGTCGTCCAGCGATGCTCAGGGCAGAAATGGATGATTCGCAACTGGATAAAACACCCCAGACACTGAGGAACGTCCAACCTGAAAAATAACCTCCCTGAGCTGAAGAGCAGCCATAGACACAAACCCTGAGTCTGGGGTTTAGACAGAGGAGATGAACTCATGTGCAAGATACTCTCTTTCAGGGTAAAATGCTTTCAATATAGACGTCTAAAGGTGGAATACTATCTTTGGATGCATTTACTGTTGAACGAGCAGCTAAATTAGAAGAACGGCATCACAGGAGAAAGACTTGCTTATTGCAAGTCCACTGTACAGACTCCCAGCCTACTGCAGCATACTTGTGTTCCCAAGCGGAATTCTGATCAGCTGTCTTAGTGAAATTCCGAGAGGAAAATTCTAACGAGTTGGGATAAACAAAGACAGAGAAAGCAAAAGTCTTGAGTTTTACTTCTTATCAATTGCCATATCTACACTTATTTCTTCAGGCTATGAATTACTTTGGATAATTGAATATCCACGTTGAAACTTTAATCCCAAGTGCTACAAAACAAAAAAAAGAAAGTAGTATAGACTTTAATCTGACACAATAGTTTCAGCTATTTTATCTATTGAGTATTTTCTTTCCTTTATTTACAGACTTATTTGCTAATGCACAACAACAACAACCATGCGTTCACTCAAGAACTCATGTGCCTTTCTCCATCTTTATGCCATCAGACCAGGGAATGTTCCTCCCTAAGCATGTACAAAATGATTTTTAAATTAATTAAAATATGAATATAATGTTAAGAGGTCTTATTGTAGAAACACGTTGTAAAATACTCAAAACATGATAATCCAGGAAGATCAAAACAATAAAAACAAGTTTTCTTTTCTTTTGTACAATGTTGCATGATGTATTTTGTGAAAATCAGTGCAGTAAAATTATCATTGTTGTTTCATATTGTAGAATGGATGACATCACATTTGGAAGCAATAAGACCACAATGACACTGCAACAGAAGTCCTACAAAAACGCTGGGTTAAAAACAACCCAAGTTGGGTTGAAAATGGACAAACCCAGTGATTGGGTTGTTTTAACCCAGCAGTAGGGTTAAATGTTTGCCCAACCTGCTGGGTAGTTTTACTTAACTCAATTATTGTTTAAAAATTACAGTATTGGTTACTTAAAATGAACCCAAAATATCTTGAAAATTAACATTTATTAATATGTTTAATAAATGAACATTTTAATTTCATTTTAGATTCATTTTAAGTCAGCCATATAGTCATTTTCAAACAATAGTTGGGTTATATAAAACTACCCAGCAGGTTGGGCAAACATTTAACCCAACAGTTGGGTTAAAACAACCCAATCGCTGGGTTTGTCCATTTTCAACCCAACTTGGGTTGTTTTTAACCCAGCATTTTTTTAGAGTGTATATGGTTATGTTCACACACAGTACGGTTATTTACTGGAGTGAAAACCACATTCTTTAACCAAACTCACACAAATTTTCAGGACTCACAACTGCATTCTCGGAAAACCCGCACTGTGCGAACGGAACTAGTTGTCTATCACATCATACTGTGCTAGAGAGCCACTCTGCCCTGCACAAATGCATGTCTACTGTGTGTTGCGGGTCTTCACGTATGGTTTTGGTAACTTACAGTGTCATCCTTGTGTCAGCCTTGTGTCATCTGAAGGTTCTAAATCCTGTCACTGTTCTCCACCTGAGCTGCTCCCATCAGTTTTGTGTTTATTGTGTAGTGAAGGCCAGCTAGTAAGAGCTGTGCGAGTAAACCTGGCCTCAATATGTGCACTAGCAACTGACGCTAGAGACCATTGTCTTTAGTGACCTTGTAAGCGTGCCCGCATCCCATGGCACACATGCGGGTTTGAATCCCACACAGAACGGTGAGAGTAGAACCGGAGGGGCAACATTTGGTGCCGTGACCCGGATTGGAGTGAGGTTTATGGGGAACAGTCCTATAAAACTATAGGAGAATTTAATTTTAGTACATTTTATATGAAATAGTGGATTTTGCACTGATAAATGTTTCAAAGTCCATGAATGTGTAAAAAAAAAAAATTTTTGTTTTTGTTTTTATTTGTTTTTCTCCTCAGGTTATTATCTGAAATCAATCAATCTCTGATCAATGTTTACATGTGCGTAAAAGCCTAAATTAAATCTGTTCATCATAAAAAGCAATCAGTTCTCTTCAGAAAATTTGGACTCGATACACATGGATTTGTTTTCCGATCTCTTTATGAAGTTTTTGGAGTGTCAAAATGGTAGTTACAAAGGCAGTCAATGGAAGGAAATCTGACATAATTCATTTGTGTTCTGAAGATGAACAAAAGTGTTATGGGTGTGGAATGACATGAGGGTGGGTAATTAATGACTGAATTTTCATTTTGGGGTGAACTAACCCTTTAAACTTTGCATTTACACAGTTTTCCTATAGGATGCACAGTCTAATCATTACAAACCACACAACACATAATTGGAGCACTGAACGCTTCTCAAAACAATCAATCTCAGCATTTTTTTTTTTTCTTTCTCCGAAGCAAACTCAAAAGCTCACAACTCTCAAAAATGCATTTTACTGCTTTTCATTGATGTATTCACTCTTTTTTTCCTCTCTCATCTGCAGTGAAAGCCACTCCATTACTTTCCTCTCAAGTCAAGTATTTATTGCTCATGTAGTCCTGAGAGAGAGAGCACAAAGAAGCCATCCAGCTGCAGGCACTTCTTATATGAGCACCTGTGTGTTCTCAAGGCATTTTTTAATTTGCTTTACAGAGTGTTTGCTAGGGTTGGGAATCGAAAATCGATTCCAAATCTGGAATCCGATACTTAAGGTCAGGAATTAGATACTTGTAATAAATTAAAAATTTGATTGCAATTATCGATTCCTGTGTGTGCATTTTAATGTGGTTTCAAACCATTTTCAAGTCCAAGAAGACACGAAAGAGAACTCAATTCAGCACTCGTGATGCATGCTGTTTTCATTGCGCACACATCCAAAGCGCACGCACAGAGAGCTGCCTCTCATAGTGTGCGATACTGAATTGAGTTCTCGTACTCATCTGCTTGACACAAATACACACAAAATTATGTCAAAATATCCTTGTAAACACAGTCAGTTTTGTCTCAAGTAAACGTAAACAGTTGAGAAAGAAAATGCATGTGTAAGTAACTGTTATTTTTTAAGTTTATATAAGTGTTTATTACCCAATCCTAGTGTTTACTAAGAGAGATTGCAGAAATCTGCTCAGCCAGGCTTCAGCTGTTCAGCTTGAATGGTTTCATAAACAAGAGTCTTCTCCCTCCACTTATCTACAAGGAGAAGATCTTACTTAAAACCACACTGGAGACCCAACAAACGCTGTCGCTGCAAATGTGCCCATAGCAGGCATGTGGTGCAATGAAACAAATAGGAGAAATATATAACCAGGCTGGGGCGCCTGTGTTTACACATGATGCAGTTCAGCGATGAAGTCATAGGAGGAAACGCACAGTGAGCACGCACCAATGAATCATTCCACAATCTGCTTCCTCCAGGATGACCAACTAATGCAGTAGACCTGCTGAGTCCTGCGCTCTGAGCCAGTAGTGTGTATTGTACACTGAAAAACTAAATTTTGTAGTCAAAATAAAACTGGTGCTTTTTATATTGAATAAGTAAAAAAAAAAAAGGAATAAAACTCTAATTTACAAGTTTAAGGTTTTTTTTTAGTTTTTTTTTCCATTAAGAATTTATCCAAGTTGTTAAGTATTGATCAAGATGTTGACCTTGTGAGATATATATATATATATATATATATAAATTATACATATACACAACCATTTCAACATTGATAATAATAAGAAATATTGCTTGAGAGTCAAATATCCTTGCTGCTGAAAATTCAGCTTAGCCATCACAGGAATAAATTACATTTTAAAATATATTAAAATATTTTTAAAAAATGATTTCTAATATTTCACAAAATTACTGTTTTTACCATATTCTTGACCAAATAAATGCAGCCTAGGCAAGCATAAGAAAACTGTTTAAGTTACATTTACACATTTGTTTTATTCCATAATGTCGTGAAGTGAAATTGATTCTATCCACCTTCTTTTCCTGAACGCAGAAGTCTCGCTTACCATAGCAGAATTATCCTTTACATTTCCGGTCTCTGGTGTTTCTAGTCAAATTAGTGTATTTTCTATGTAATGTTAAACCTATAAATTAGTTTTAAAAAAGCACATAATGTACCTTTTTTGAAGAGCATTTTAACTTAAGTGCTTCAAGCCATGCTCATTTTCTCGTCAGTCTTTGGCATAAAATGCAAGGTGTGTTGTCGTATATGGACATTCTTTTCAGATTTGCTGGTGCTCAAAACAAGTATTTCCAGGAATTTCTTCAGTTTATTGCTGTTGTTGTGGCAGTCAGCAACAGCACAGCTCAACCCTGCACTCATTTTAATTTAGTAATGTTCTAAAAGTTTTTGTTAAATTAATTCATTTACTCTTTTTACCACAGACCGGAACAGGACAGCATCCGAACGGAACTTAGAATCCATAATGGCAGCACTCAGTGGGTCTCATCTCATTCATGAAACATTGGTAAATATGTGAGTGATTTGCGCGTAAAGAGACCTTCCCGAAAACTCTTCTCCTGATTCACAAATACTTCGTAAACGTCAGAAGTGATAGTGAAATGTGTGTGTGTGTTAATGAATTCCAATCAGTCGTAAATGGGACGCGCGTGCACGCTCATTCTCAATTACCATAAATCCCGCCCATTAAATCCGACTGACAACTATATATGGGCAACATATTATGACACCAAACTAAGGATTTTGGCCATTTTATAGGAAACAATTTCCATAACAATTAAGGGGCCATTAGTTTGCCCAACCCTATTGAAATCAATTAATTATTTGATTAAAGTGCTCCGTTTGCAGATGCTATTACTGGCTCTCACAATAAAAGTAAAAAGAAAAAACGTATATAATTACTATATATAATATTTTTTCAAAATGCTGTGTAAATATGTACCTTATTAAGGTGAATTAAAATGCAGCCTTATTAATGAGCAAAACATGCGGATGTTAAACGCACTATTTACGCGTGGCTGGGAGCAGGTGTAGATTTCTTTCGTACCAACTAACATTTGGAAAATACTAATATTTTAATGAATCCGAAAATTTACACCAGAACCACTTTACACACGATTTACACAAAAATTCGTTCTGCTCGTGTTTCATGAATGAGACCCAATGTTTGCTCATGAAAAGATGGATAGTTTTCAAGTTTTCAAGTAGATTTCCAAAACACTCTTACTGCCCTTTCTAAATGCCCCCCTTTTTGCAGCGATGTGAAAAAAGCTGGTAGTTCAGCCCTAAACTCATGCCATTAGCTGATTCATAAGTTGACATGTGGGAGCGCTTAAACAAGCACAACATGTTTTGAAAGCTCTATGGAGTCACAGTGTTTACAGTCTTTGGGGAAATCAGCCTACAAAAGGCTTACTTAGACTTGTCTCTGCACATTAAAACTATGATGGGAGAAGTTATTTAATAGGTGCTGTTTTTGAATACCATGCATAAAATGTTCCTGCTACCTGACAGATATCACTTAAATAAGTGTCCTGAGAATTCACACTAGTCTCTGTGACAGCCACAGACTCTAAACAACAAAGTGTTGGTTGGCCAGCACATCATTTCTCTCTCTCTCTCTCTCTCTCTCTCTCTCTCTCTCTCTTGCCAATTAAAAATTCAGCCAAACAGAACATACTCTCTCCCTCTCTTCCTCTTACGCCTTCAAGTTTGTAAAAGGAGTTTGGCTCGATAAACACAAAGGGGGACGAATTTGGCTGGTGGGAGTAACTACATCATCTGGTTCCAAAAAGCATTTTTCTACATTGATGCACATTCAGAAATGTGTATGTATTCTGTCTAGATAAACTTTTTAGATATAAATCACAAATATTTTATTACATTATAGTAGATATAACAGCTGCTTTACCAATAATCTTTATTTATTTATTTAAAAACATTTTAACGATAATTTATTATTTAATAAATTTAAACATTATTTATATACAACATAAAATGTAATATACATGATCGTTCACAATAACATCTAATTAACATCTAAAATAGGGTGAATTGTCACTTCATGTCAACTTTAAACCCTGGCTGCTCCAAAAGACTAACCAGGTTAGTCGCAAGTTCTGTCATTATCAGCATACAGTAGTTCAACGATTTGGTGATTCCCGAAACCATATTTCCAACGAACATTCACAAACAGCATCACAAAGCTGAGTGGTTGGAACAACAGCTCTTGAGCTGCGAAGCATAGGTTCTTGTTCTTATGACGTGATATTTTGAAGATATTTTGAAGAATGTCATTAACCTAACAGTTGATGGACCCCATTGACTTCCATAGTTCTATGGAAGTCAGTGGGGCCCATCAACTGTTTGTTTACCCATATTCTTCATAATATCTTCTTTTGTGTTCAGCAGAAGAAAGAAATTCATACAGGCTTGGACCAACTTGAGGTTGAGTAAATGATCACAGAATTTTCATTATTGGGTGAACTATCCCTTTAAATCTTGTTGTGTCTAAAACCAAAATAAATGCCTCTACTTTTATCTTCGCTCTGTCAGAAGAGATATTATGATTGTAAATGTCTTCAAACAACTAGTGATTCTATAATAGCATCTCTTTCATGTTAAATGGAGAGAAAAAACAAATGTGTTGTGTAGTCTGGCCTTGCAGGATAAAAGCAGAAGTTGTAAAATGTTAATGTTTTCACTCCCAGAGTTGTTAAACACCCAGAGGACACAAAAAGAGAGAGACACCTTTCAATTTACCCAAAGAGGACAGTTACAGGTTCACGCCTTTGACAAGGGCAGCTCCCCTCACAACACAGGAGAGTGGAAACTGATGTATGGCTCACATTATCCCTTCCATTCTTTCCTCTGACACCCAGGATGGATGGCGGGACAGAGTAATAGGGAGCTTAGAAGAGGAAGGCAGGATGGGAATGAGAAGAAGTAGAGAAGCAGGTCATGAGGACACCATCCCAAGAATACTTTCACTGAGGTACTGACTGGAAAGAGAAAATGGAACATTTTTAGATTTTTTGATGTGTTTTTCTGTGGTGCTTACCTTCTTTACCACAATACTAGTATCGAATGTTTTTTTGTTGTTGTTGGTTTTTTTTTCAGAACTTTTATTTTATTTTACATTATTGTATTTTCCAATTTCAAACCTCTTGGTCATGATGCTGGAGCCTAAGGCAGACATCATTTTATTTGATCTTTTATTTACAAAAGAGGAAATTACATCACCATCAGAAATTTTGAGCAAGTACAGAATGCTTCATTTTTATTTGATTTAAATTTTATTTTTATTTTAGGCATAAACCAGTGTCTCAGACCAAAGGTAGAGATTAGCTTTTTTTTTCATAGTTGATTACTCAGTAAATATTCATCCATGACACTTTATTTTGGCTTTGATCACTATTTATGTTTGTCTCTCTTTTTGTTGAATTACTCTGTATTCTTTAAAGGGGTGGTTCATTGCGATTTCACTTTTTTAACTTTAGTTAGTGTTTAAAGTTGCTGTTAGAGCATAAACAACATCTGCAAAGTTAGGAAGCTCAAAGTTCAATGCAAAGCAAGATATTTTCTTTTAAAGAATTATCTGTTTAAGGACTATAACAAACAGCTGGTAGGGACTACCACAAGCTTCTTTCTGGGTTGGTGACATCACTAACCCTAAAATTTACATAAACCCCGCCCCCGAGAACATGCAACAAAGGGGTGAGGCCATGTTATTCCAATACAGAACATAACACAAATGCAATTGCATGTCATAAAAGCAAGATGACAACAAAAGTGATAACGTTATTAAACTTTAAACCGTAATCTTGACAGAATATGCTAATCAATGACTTTAAGATAATTAACTCCACATCAGCTACATTAATTCATCAACTAACCATTCAGAAACGTCCTGTTGCATTCTACATGTTGTCACTTCTTCTTGAGTCTCCTCATTATTGTCCGACACATATGAACATAAAAGGCTGAACAGTTTCGGAGATTTTCAGTGAGACTGAGGTAATCAGCGCTGCTCTTGAAACTCCGCCCTCTTCGTAGTAGCAGCAGCTCATTTGCATTTAAAGGGACACACACAAAAACGGCGCATTTTTGCTCACCCTCAAAAAGTGACATATTTAACATGATATAAAAATTATCCGTGAGGTATTTTGAGCTAAAACTTCACATACACACTCTGGGGACTTATTTTACATCTTGTAAAACTGGCATTATGACCCCTTTAAAGTACCTTGAATGTCAATATAAATAACAGTATGAATAAGGCAATCATTCAGTACTACGGTCTTTATCTTTTTTTTTTTTTTTTTTGTGGTATTACCATCTGAAACCATCATGGTACCAAGTATTCTTTTGTAAGGGCTGGCTTTAAAAGTCTGATGAAACGTTGGGAATAAAATACAAGTGAGAAGGTGTTGTTAGCAAAATAGGAAGTAAATTAAAGGGTCTCTCATAAATGTTACTGGCTTTAAATACATATTTGTCACTCATTTGATGTGTGTATAATAAATATGAACAATATAGGTGTGGATGTGCCTCAAAACACTGATCTCGAATGAGCGCTTTCAACATAATTTTAGACACTGTAGGTGGTCCACCACAACCGTTCTCAGATCAGTGAGCAAAGCCGTGTTATAATGATGAGCATGTGCGACAACTGCTGAGGCTGAACAGCTTGCAGAAACCGTAATGAGATCTCCAGAGGAGAGAGAGAATGATGCCGCTCTAAGACACAATTAAAACCAGACCCTGCATGACTGTATTTGTATGCAAATATACCTGCAACAACTTGTATAATAAAGTACTGAAACAACAGCAGTCATTTATTTTTAAAGCTGTTTACATGGATATATTAAAAAGCATATAGAATCTCATAAATGAGATTCATGAGATAAACACTTTTGTTCAGTTTCTCTTATCAATGGCTTTTGTGCATTTGGGGCGAGGCTATCAGTTGTTTGGACAATGGCAAATGCGGGTGTGGGGTGGGGGGTCAGGAAACCTGTTGTTTAAAATAAGTCATAATTTTTACTGTTGTGTTTTGTGAACTCATGGGAGCTAATCTGTTTAATCTGTTAATCTGTACCTTTAAAGTACAGATTAACAGTCATGGTAAGAGTCAAAAAAATTTAAAAAAATCTGCAAAGATGAAAATGTGTGACAGGTTGTGATTAGGTTGCTTTTGACTATTTTATCCATTAATGTTAATGTTAAAGATTCTTTTCCTTTCAACCAAAGACCTCCACAGTTCAAGTTTCATCTCAGGAAGGTCACATAGTCATTACCTAGTGTGTACAAAGGGACTTTCACCTGTCAAATTTTACTTCCAGCTCCTGTCGCTGTGTCTCACAATACACACAAACTGGGGTTATTGTCATTTTTTCTTTTCTGGTCTGACTGCATCAACTTTGAGAATACCGCTACTGGACTTGCATTGAACATTCATGAATTTTTATACATCACATCTTTGCTCAGGTCTCTGTACTGGCTCCCTACAGCTGCCAGAAGTCATTTCAAGACTCTTTGTGGTCTTCAATACAGTCAATGACCTGTTCTTACAAACCGTACACGTCAGCTGGCCTTCTTTGATCAGATGCGGCTGGTCACCCAGCACTCCCTTCTTATTTCCCTGTCGAAAACTTGAAAATTCACCCTCAGCTCATATTCCACAATAGTGCAATATGTAGACACCTCTCCAAATGTGACTCAGTGGCTGAAGTAATCATCCATATATATTTATTCACACACACATATATATATATATATATATATATATATATATATATATATATATATATATATATGAGCAATATCACAGTAGCCGTGCGATATTGCGTTTATACAATGTTTATACAACAATATCACACGAGTAGCCGTGCAATATGGCTGTATATCAGCACGCTGTGATTCGTCCGTAGGCACGAGGCCGCAGGTAATCACAGCGTGCTGATATACAGCCATATCGCACGGCTACGAGTGTGATATTGCGTTTATACAGCGTTGTATAAACGCAATATCACACTCGTAGCCGTGCGATAATAAGACCAAAGATTGCCCGTTCTATGTACTCAAATTGAATTATGTCTCATGTAACCGCTATTAGAGCCAGCGGTAAATCCCCGAGGCACTCGTTCTCGGCGGTTACAGAATCACTGAACGGCCGCTGACGCATTCGAGCTCGCATCTCCGAAAACGTCAAAACAAATTGTAAAATAGGCTCTGTTATTAAATATGAGTCACATATTTCAGGTCTAAACAACTACATTCTCGCCTAAAAAACTATTAAAACTACAGTTCGTGGTACAAGAAGTAGTATTTGTAAAAATTACGGTTGATTTGATCGGCCGCCATGACAGTCACTTCAAGTGGAGTGATACATACAGTGAAAAGGCAGTAGGAGTGCTGTTATCTCTGATATATCGCATGGCTATCAACCAATCAGATTCGAGAACCAGACAGAACTGTATAATATATATATATATACATAATGGTTAGTTCCTGTCCTTGATTCTGATTGGTCAATAGCTGTGTTTTATTATTGATAAAACACGGCTATGACCGCTTCACCCAATAGTTCTGTGTATCACTACACAACACCCTTAGCAACATAAACTGTTTGTTCTCAATTGATATTGTTCATTGAAGCTTACTGCATTATGTAGAAGAGTATTGTGAGAAAGAGATCGAGTGAGCAAGTTTATTACCTGCATTTAGATTTAGCATTTCCCTTCAGGTCTGTCCTATGTTCATAAAAAATAACAAAAAAACAAAAAAACAAAATCAGTTTGAATGTCCATTGCAATATCTTGTCCTTTTAACAGTAAAGGGGTTTTCCTGTGACTGAGCGCTAGTCAAAGCATTTGTCAATGGTCAGTTTGTGTTTTGTTCCGTGTTCACAACAATTCAGTCTTTTCAATGTAAAAGTCTTTGCTACTGACTGACACACTCATAAAGACAATCTTTGCCGCCATTTAATGGCATAATAATATAACTTCTTTTGCTGTTCACGGTCAGGGACTATTAAGGCTTTTAGTGAAAGTTTACTTCATGAAAGTTGCACTGATATGTACTTTTGGCTTTAATATTTTATAGTGTGGTAACCTTTTTATGAAAGCTTTGCGTCGTGCCTAACAATGCCCTTCAGCCGTGACTTATTCACAACAGCACAGCTTCTCTTACCTTATTGCTTACCTTATTGCTTTCCATAGGCGTTATACCGTACAAACCGTATTTCCTATCCCCCTACACTACCCCTAACCCTAAACCTAACCATCAAAGGAGACTGTGCACACACTTTCTCACAAAAACATCATTTAGTATGTTTATTAATCCATTTACATTGTGGGGACCGCTGGCTGGTCCCCACAATGTAGGTGAACTCAGGCTTATATTACATCGTGGGGACATTTGAACACACACACACACACGCACGCACACGCACGCACACACACGCACACACACGCACACTCACACCTAAACAAACATACATACACATAAGATAGATAGAAAAAAAATGAATGTCAATCAAAGAAATATTGAATATTTATGTTACTAAATTTATGTTAATAATATTAACCAATTTACTAAAACTAAAGTAAGTTGTTACATTTTACAATAAGGATGTATATGTTAACATGCATTAGGTATCCTGAACTAACAATACTTTTACAGCATTTATTAATATAGATTTTTTATAAAATAATAATAACTATTATTATTATTATTATTATTATATTTTAAAAATTAAATAATGAACAATGAACATATTGAATTTAATAAAAATAATATTATGTTCAATAATAGTAACACATTTGTATATATTTACTGTATAAATATACTAATGGTTATTAAGTTGATGTTACTGATATACAACTTTTAAAGCAGTAGAAAATGTATAAATTAACTGAAATTATGAAATCCTGAAAATATTTTCATGCTAATCTAATGTATACAAGCTTACTGTAAAGTGTTGTCCAATATTTAGGTTGATAAAAACACATTTGAATTATGATTGCTTCAAAAGATGATGGGTAGCTGGTGTTTTCTCACAGGAAAAGCTTTTTAATTTCAGAATAAAGTTGCTGCAGTTGCATAATTTTTAGTTCACTGGATAGGCCAATTTCACACTTCCTCGTTTTTGGCTTCCGGAACGATCCACGCAGTGTAAAAGTTTTTCCGGTTACAGTGATAGATAGCCTCAATCAGAACCAGCTCAGGAATCAAAGTCGTTTTACGAATTAAATGTCAGGAAAATGTTTGTGTAACAATGGAGACACCGGAGGCAGATGTCAAAACAACAATGGTTTGTTTATTGGTGAAACAGCAACAGGTCAGGGAGTGAAGTTAAAGCAGTTCTTGAATGGGAATGAGAGGGTAATACTGTCCTTATGTTGTATTTCAGATACTGATGGAGACTGGCGCTGGAGACTGATGGCGGAGACACTCACACACACAGGCAGGTAGGAATACGAGGAGACGAAGGAGATGATGGAGACGAATGGAGCAGGTAAGTATAACGTCTGGAGTCCTTGAGGTAAGTATACATGTAGTAGTAGTGCAAACGATACCGGACAGTGAATGTGTGTGAGTGTGGAGGTTTTATGCTGGTGGTGATTGCAGTGCTGATGAGGTGCAGGTGGCGATGATTAGTACGCTGGTGATTGAGTGCGTGGGTAAGGGAGTGAGGTGGAACCTGACGTGTCTGTGACAGTTTGAACGTTCTTGGTGAATTATTGGTGAGACTACAGAGCTCTCATTAAGAGCTAAATTTAATAAATAATTCAAAGTGATGGCGGTTAAACTGGTTATATATACTGGTCTGTTTGGCGCGGCTGTGCATTATTGCGCTCCATGTGCTGTACAGACAGTGCCTGCATCTCAACGCGCACACTATCCATCCTAAATAATAGTCAATGTGTAATATTCAGTACTATTTAGGGTGGATAGTATGCACATTTGGATGTAGGCTATAGATTGTTTTTAGTGTCGTGACAGCTGGTAATGTAATCCACCTGCCGCTAAATTCGAGCAACAGTCTGAGTGGCTGTATAAGCTACAAACAAGTAGAAAATAATTCCTTTGTAGATTATACAACAGCAACTTGGAAAACAGACAAAACAGAAAAGGTAAGAAGCGATATTTGAGAAAAGAGCACATCAATCTAATAGCCATAGACGCATAGCGGAAATAACTTTACCCTGCGTCACGTGATTTCCGATTCTTGGTCAAAAGGCCTATTGAGGATAAATGTCATGTTACTTTGATTTTTGACACCTGAGATAATTCAGTGAATGTCTGTGATTCCCAGGATTCCACTGTAACTGACATCTCTTATTGCAGACCATGATTTCGAAATGTGCAGAATACTCATTAGCACAACCACTTGTGTGTCCAGATCAGTGCATCTGTCTGATTGGCTGATGCTGCCTCCTGCTGCCCGCCAGTCACAGCAGGCCACTGTTCTCACATCTGTTTTTTTTTCATTATTTTATTTTATTTTTTTTATATGGGACTGTCTTTGGCTGAGACGTCAAGGTCACTGACTGAGATTCTGGCTGAATTGCATTTAAGAGCTCTCGTATATGATTCTGAGTCTCTGCACTCCTCATTTTTCCAATAAAGATGTAGCACTCATTCAAGTGATCTTTGCAATGTCCTGTATTTTATCTTCAGGCTTTTAAATGGTCATTGTTGAATTTCTATCAATCCACAGCACTGCCTTAAGTGTATGTCATTGGAACGATTTTAAAATTATACAAAATTGGTCATGGTTTTGTTGTAATTCAAAAGCTGGGCTACGTATATTGCTTTAGTTACTTAAACCAGCCTAATTTTAACAGGGTTTGTGGACTTTTGCGATCACAAGCCATCTGAACACCAGCTAGACCAAATAGACCAACTTAAATAGTTTTTTAACAAGGAATAGCATTTTTATGGTGTACAATTCATCTGGGCATCTGTCTGCTGGTCTGATTTGCATAATTCAAACTATCCCCCCATGTAAATGATATAAGCTTTCAGAAAATCCACATTTAGATGCCACAGTGAACGGATGAACACTTAAAACAATGAATTTAAAGATACAGAAAATGCTAATTAGATATTTGAAACCCTTATTAAACCCACATATCAAATGCATTCAATTCAACAATGACAGAAAGGCATCAGAAAAGTTTTCACTTAAAGCCTTTTCTGCTAAAGCACTTCTACCAGGCTCTCATGATAAAATGTTGATTTAAATGTAAATCTCTATTGTAGGAATGTAAGGATGTGATTGGACCAAGATTGAAAACATAATTAAAAGCCACTGCAATTACTCTAAAGAAAGTACCGTCACACCTAAAAGTCTATAAATGAGAGATTAATTATAAAACTATACAACTGATAGATATGAAATTATATATATATATATATATATATATATATATATATATATATATATATATATATATATATATATATATATATATATATATATATATTGTTTTCAAAATGCCTTTGATTTAACTATGAGGTAATTATGCTAAAAATGTACTGCAAAGATGCAATCATCTGTCTGTCTTCCTCTCTTTCTTTGTCTGCAGTCACAAACACATTAATTAGCTTGCATGAAGCTATGCGGCAACATACACAATACACAAATAATTACATTGCGACGTCTCTTCCACTTTTAAAGACCAATAAAGGATAAATTCACCGCATAAGATCAGCATCAGTGAGCACTCTGCAAAGTCATAAGTACAGACTCTATTTACATCAAGCAGCAGATCTCGTAATATCCAAAGCTCTCCAGCAAATGACTAACTGTGTCTGTATCTTGGAGTGTCTGTGTCTGAGAGGGGAAAAGGGTGTGCTTTTTTTTTTTTCAAAATGCAAGCTGCATTTTCATGCCTTAACTGAGAATGGCACACTGGTAGGGGTGGTGGGGTGCTGAGGGTTATGCAAATTAGTTCTGCCAAGGTCATCCAATCGGCTCAGAGTCCTTTATGCATCATGAGAAGTGACAGTTATAATGGTTGCCTCTTAGAAGGCTGAAAAAACAGAAGAGCTCTCTGATGTGAGCCTGGAGGATGTGATTCCCATACTTTATTTGAAAGTGCATTTGAGGTCCCTCTCCAGAAGATTTTTTTATTTTTTATTTTTTGGGGACAGTGTTTGATATGCATACTGGTAGAAAGTCTGGTCTAAAAGTCATAAAAGAAATAAACTCTTAAAATGTCAGTAATGAATAAAAGTTTCCAGTTAAAAGAACCAATTGCCTTTGAGTTTGTTTACTAAAATACAGTTTTAAGCTAAAGAGGCAAAATATGATAACTTTGTCTGATATGATTTATTGCTTGTTTGAAATATGTAAGTGAAATATAATCAAAACAAACAGATTTTGTTTTTTCCTCATTCAAGTAGCTGTTAATTTATTCTACAAAAATTAAAATAAAATAAATAAAAACCTACAGCAAAATTAATCATTTGTGTTTGTGTTTTTTCAACATTTTGTTGAATAAATGACTCATTCATGAAGAGAGTTGCTTGTTTATTTCCTGAATGAATCAGCGTTTTGAATAATCATTTGAAAGAATTATTCAGTGACACACTCACCTACTGACGAATATGTAACAAACACGATGTCTAAACCGGACGCGAGTGGCGTGACGCAATGCGTCAAAAGCAATAGAACCCATTATAATCAGTGATAATGTTCACACTGGATGTGGCACGGCATGGCCGGGCACGACAAATTCCCAGCAGTAAACGGATTCCCCGTTCTATTTCTGACGTAGCCCACATGCTTTGCAATGGTCGGCTTGTCGCGTTCAGTGTAGACAGCATAGCTGTTGCGGTGCGGTGCAAAACGACAAAAGTCGCATCTGGTGTAGACACGGTAAAAGTCCCTTTAAAGGATTAATCCACTTTCAAATAAAAAATTCCTGATAATTTACTCACCCCCATGTCATCCATGTCCTTATTTCTTCTGTCAAAAAGAAATTAAGGTTTTTGATGAAAACATTCCCGGATTATTCTTCATATAGTGGACTTCAATTGGCCCCAAACGGTTGAAGGTCAAAATTACAGTTTCAGTGCAGCTTCAAAGGGCTTTAAACGATACCAGACAAGGAATAAGGGTCTTATTTAGCGAAATGATCTGTCATTTTCTAAAAATGTTTTTTTAAATGTATATGCTTTATAAACACAAATGATTGCCTCACAAGTGCTTCCGCCAGACTGCCTTCCATATTCTTCAAAAAGCTTACGCTGTATGTCCTACACCTTCCCTATTCCCATTTTTATTGAAAATTGACTGATCGTTTCGCTAGATAAGACCCATATTCCTCATCTGGTATCATTTAAAGCCCTTTGAAGCTGCACTGAAACTGTAATTTTGACCTTCAATCGTTTGGGGCCAAAGGAAGTCCATTATAAGGAGAATAATCCTGGAATTTTTTCATCAAAAACCTTCATTTCTTTTTGACTGAAGAAAGAAAGACATGAACATCTTGGATGGGGGTGAGTTATCAGGAAAATTTTTATTTGAAAGTGAACTATAATCCTTTAAGACAAGTAAGTTCACTCGGCGGCCATCTTTGAAACGCCTCTCGGGCATGCAAGTGCAGCTCCTATCTCTTTGAATGGGGAAACATCAAATTCTCCAAAACTTTTCACCAAGCTTACGATTAAATTTCATATTTGATATCATCAATGAAAGCTGACAACAACTGTCTTATAAATGTTGTTTCTAAATGCTCGAATCATGACAAAAAAATGGACCAAGCTAAAGGCCCCGGTATACTTTAAACAATGTTTTTTTTCGTTCTTCGTTTAGGGGTAAAACGAAGTTCTAAATGCGTGACCAGCGATATACTGTAATCAAACCTCTGATGCCACCCACACTGCTGAGAGCAACATTTAGATGAATATGTAAATATGTGCACTTTCTTCTCAGTAACAAAACAAACCCAACAAAAATGAGAAAATAGCAAGCATTTATTATATAAAGAATAAGAAAAGCATCTGATCATAACATGTATGTTAGCACGAGCTCTACAAAGTAGCACTCCAGTCATGTCACGTCTTCATATAGCACTTTATTTAATAGATTGCTTAAAATCAAGCACCTTTACAGTATCAAACATGAAAAACAGTGTCAGTGCCTCATTTCATCAGAAGCACAACTTCATTTTGTACTATAAAGCGGCTATCCAGTGTGTTCATTAGTGATGGGAAGGTTGATACCGAGGCTCCGAGGCTCCGATGCTCCGACGCAGTTTTCAAAGCACTATTGTATCACACACTTGTATTGAAATGACAACACCACGTGATTGATGACGTTTGAAGCTTCGAACGTCATGCAGTATCGGAAAGTCGAGACAGCTGGTTAGAAAAAATTGGCGCTTCAGTTGCATAAAGGAAAATGCATTTAATCATGTTTTACTGCTGGGGTCTCAGAGACCCTGAACATAACATAAGAGTTAAACAGCTCACCCAAAATATTTTTTTTTTTAACTACTAATGTCAGTTATGATCACATCATGGTATCTTTTATATCATTGATCAATATGTGAATCCGTTGACCAGGTTACACATGACACGAGTTGTGGTCTCCATTGAGTTTGTATTGCGTGAGGCTGCCTCCTTGTCTTTTCTGACTTATTACAAAAAACACAACAATGCCTAAAAGCTGCTGTGTCCAGCTAACAAGCTAAAAAACCCAGAAATACGTTTTTATAAGCTGTCGACCCCAAAAAACGAATGTTTAAGGACACAAAAGTGGATACAGGCAGTGAGACGGGTCATATTACTATAAGAAATACCGGAGGGGAACGTATTTGGCGCCAACATACGCTAAACAAACAAACAAAAACAAACCATTCATTATTTTTAACCATGTCAAAGAATTATTTCACCTGTTGCCGATTACGTTCCCCTCCAGTGTATTATATAGTAATATGACCCGTTGCGCTCTGTCTCACTGCCTGTATCCACTTTTGTGTCCTTAAACATTAGTTTTTTTTTGGGTCAACAGCTTATAAAAACTTTTTTCTGTTTTATTTTTTTTAAGCTTGTTAGCTGTACACCTTGTCACAAAGCAGCTTTTAGGCATTGTTGTGTTTTTTGTAATAAGTCAGAAAAGACAAGGAGGCAGCCTCACGCAATGTGTCAAAGTCAATGGAGACAGTTGGATTGTCATGCGGTGAATCCAGCCAATCGTGGAACAGCTTTGTCGTCATCAGAGCTCGTGCAGCTGCTCTTGAGAAACTGCACTGGCTGACTCTTGAATGGCTCTCACAGTACTTTGACACGCAGTCACAGTCACATGGCGTTAGCGTTGTCTCAAGTCGGACAAAACCGGCATGCATTGCTTCAAGTCAGCCGCCGATCGGTCTGTGCAGCGCTGCATCAAGTCGAACAAGCCTAAAGTCTTTGTATGTAGCCTACAGAAAGAGTCACTCAGAAATCACCACAACAGACTGACATTCTGGAAAATTTGTGCAAAAACATTTTGTTCACAGACAAGAACACAACCACAATATTAAAATAATCACACATTAATTATAGTTTGATGAACAGCTCATATAAGAAACACAAATTAATAGCTATTTAATAATTGATCTGAATCTATTTGTTGTTGCAGAACAAAGCGTGGAAGTACAACACACGACTTGAGAAGCGCACCTGGGCACAGCTGCAGACAAAAAAAGCACAAAAGCACAGAGGCATTGTCATTCTGCCTCCAGCAACCACAATTTGCTAATGAAGTCAGAAATACACTGGTAATTTAGCACTTCAGGCAAGTCCCTCTCTGCCTAGGACAATTAACAGAAAAGCACCTCATTTCACAATTAAGATGTACTGCATACGCTCGAGTGCCACGGAAAAATGCAGTTCCAAAAAAACCCTCTCCGTTCTTTAAAGTAAAATTAAATGAGTACATCATACAATGCGTCTTATTTCATCGTACATATGGATTTCTTCTCAGCTCACTGCCTTCTATTAGTACCATTCTAGTTAGCCTGATGAATAGCTGCTCGAGCTGCCTAAATGGATTTTAACTCTCTAACACTCAGGCAAATGACACCATCATTTTGTTGCAGCTTCAGTGCGGACAAGCGGGTCAGCTGGCCACGGTATGTCTGCTGGATGATTTAATTGAATTGTCAGAGTTGGCGTCCTTTCATTGGGCAGAGTCCAGCCCTGCGATGATACACTGCAGAGTACTCCATCTTCCCTGACATCAGTGGTGGAATGAAATGCGTTTTCTGACGGAGTCTGAAATTACCCTGCATTCACTCAATGATAGACTCATAAACAAACGTAGGAAATTGTTGAGGACAATTTGGCTTTAATGAAGACTGGATAAATGTACTGTATTATTGACAGAGAGGAAGCCAAACAATATGAATGAATGTAGATGGAGCGAGTACTGTAAAGGGGAATGCATTGTTTTCAAGCATCTTTGTGAACGGCTAAAATACATTTTCAGTAGCTCAACTGATTTCAGAACAGTGCAGCTTGAAGTCACCATGAAATAAATGACAATTTTAATTTTTTTATGGAATATAGCAGTGCTTGATGTTATTAGTGATGCACCAATCATGATTTTTCATGACCAATTCCGATATTTTAAGCAAATTGGCTGATTCTGATACGGGATGCTGATTTTTTCTTTGTTTAAGCAAATTTATTTGTTGTTTATTTGCTCTATAACAGGCAAACTGGCCTTAAACAAACAAATAAGCAAAAAATGTAGTCATTTGAAATGAGAGGCAACCACTGCATGATCCAAACAAAGATGCTACACATATGTAGTTGAGCAGTTGTTTTTTATTTGAATTAGATTGTATAATTTCAAGATTTAAAGCAAAAACCCAATGGTCTTTCTTTAGATTTGTGAAATTATGCTACATATGACACCTGCACAAAACAAAAACAGCAGAAGAACTAAATGAAAATGCAAATCCACTCTCTGACAGTAGATGGCACTTATGGAACAGCAGCGGTTTCCTTGGGTACCTTTGTACTTAAAGCAGCGCTGCGCTTACAAACTGTACTCAGAGGTAAGAGGAAAAGAAAATACCATTGAACCTTTTCTGATGACAGTTATTTCCCTTCAGAGATACATTCATACCCCCACCCCCAATTCAATATTTATATTTTTCTTCCTATATTTCCAGCATCGAGAACAGTGACCGTGCATGGGGTACAATGGGGCTAAAGGCGCACCGGGGTAAAAAGGGCATTTGACTTTATTCTCCTTTAAACCACTAGATGACACAAAAATTCACCTGAACACTTTTCTTAGCCATGTTTGACTATACACATGGATATTTGGCTGATTCTTGACGTGATCGCGGACAGTAATGCAAAGTTGATTCTGTGCTAATTGGATCTAATATTTAATGTTTTTTTTTATTTTGAAGATTTATGTAGCAAAAGAGAATCGATAAAATTATTGACCATGTTTTGAAACAAAGGTCTTGTTAATGTTTTTCAGGGTTCTTCAAGGTAATTTAAACTATTTTTTTGTAATTGAAATTGTTTTAATAAGCACGTAGAGACTCAATTATATAATTCGCAAATGCTTCATGGGAGTGTGATAATGCAACTGAGCTTGTTTGTGTGGTTCTTTTGCTGTGTTAATTTTGCCTGGCAAGTCCAGAATGATCTTCTACAAGATATATCAGTCTGGTCAGTCCGCCCTCCATCGCACCTCGAGTCAACTCCAAACCGTACCGTGCAATCAGATTCGTTTATTTCAGTGACGCAAACAGCGTCACTCTAGTGCGGCGAAAGTCCCTTCAATATCAACAAAGATTGCGCATGCGAGACCCGAGAGTTTGTTCTATTCGGCCGTGAATTCAGTTTTAAATGACCAAAAACACATTAATTATTTACTTTTCGCTGTTGACTCTCTTGTTGCTTTGCTAACGTCATATCCACCCTTCTCTGATTTGTTTACTCCGCTTCCTGTTTGCTCGGATTTGCTCCGCCCTAGAAATCGAATTGATTCAATGGCGACCAGACTCATCCGCTGGTACAGCGGTGAGGCTGGATTTTCCAGGCAAGTGTTCATAGCTGTCATAATTACCATAATTAAAGCTCTGTATGCTTTTGAATCGCTCTTGTGGTACTTTGACATCATACACCGACCAGTCTGCACAGTGCGCTTCAAGTCAAACACACCTTAAATCTCTAGTGGTCACATGGCAGTCATTACTCAGAAAATCACATTGTAATTACAAGTTCAACAAGCATGTGAAGGCTTTTTACAGTTCAGAATCATTACAGTAATTATGAAGTGCCGTGAATGCACCTATATTTCCATGGTAATTATGAATTCTGATTGGTGGATGCAAGGAGGACGTTTTATAGGATAATTGTTGCCTTCAAGTGCACTTGGGAAAATCATACCTCCGAGTTGAGCGCTCGTTATTAGGACATGACGCACATTTAAATTGGAAACAAAACTAGTAATAGCCTAACAAACCAAACTAAATAATTATATTGTAAACAATAAACCGGCATGTTTCAAATAGACATGTCCTTTCCAATATAACTACTCAGCTACTCGTGTATCAGGATTCCCACTTGTAAATACAACTTCGCTTGGTCATTCATGTGCTAACACTCATACATGCATATTTCAGACTCCACTTGAAGGGCACAACAGTAGGCCTAGTGTAATTCTCCAACAGGAACTGAAGAACTAAACTACCCATAAACCTTCATTACAAAGATGTGGCTTAAAGCAAAATTGCAAATTCCTATTTTGTCATCTAGTTAAAAAGAAATAAGATAATTTATTACACAGAAAGCAGACCCTATCACCCCTGAAACATGGAGGATATTGCTTTCAGATGGCTCGTTTTATCAGTCCTCTACTGATTTCAGGGATACGTGGATGTAAAATCTCATCTGCCGCTCCACTGATGGAAAATCAACATTTAATCACTATTTCCAGGCTTCTTGGAGAAGAAGATTATCATCAATATAAAAAGTGGTTCAACACAAGAAGGACTTCAGGCTATAATGTGTGCAAATTCATTTTTTGCTAATATGGCAAGAAAGAGTCAAGCACTCACAGAGAATATGCAATAAAATCAGTCATGGTCTACTGGATTACCAGAAATAGCATTAGTAAAATATGAGCAAATGAGTGAGCCGAACATTGGGTTACATTTTTGGGAAAAAACTGGAATATTACTGAAAATGGAGAGTGCAATGTTGATGATAAATTATAGAAAGAAAGAAAGCAATCAAAAAAGAAAGAAAACGTCTTGGGTTACGAGTGTAACCCTTGTTCCCTGAGTAAGGGAACGAGACGCTACGTCAATGACGTGATGGGAATCCTCTGCATTTTTGTGTTCGTGAAGCACTATTGTATCCAACCAATGAGAGAACGTGACGTCAGAGGCGGGCGACGTCGCGGACCGGAACCTATAAAGCATGCCCAGAAACAAAGAACGCTAGCTTCTGTGATATGTCTGAAGTAAGCGCTCCAGGCATGCTGGAGGTACGGCAACGTGACGTAGCGTCTCGTTCCCTTACTCAGGGAACAAGGGTTACACTCGTAACCCAAGACGTTCCCTTTCGTGGGAACTATCGACGCTACGTCAATGACGTGATGGGAACGCTGTCCCCACTACGCCGTGCCTCCGAGTGCCTGGCTGCTATCTTGTAACACCAAAGCACCCGGAGTACTACTCACATTAAGATTATAAAATCTGATGAAGGTGTGCTGGGATGACCATCCAGCAGCACCACAAATATCCGCCAAGGAAACTCCTGACATGTGAGCTCTTGAAGCAGCCATACCTCTAGTTGAGTGTGCCCTAACATCCAAGGGGCATGGACGCCCCAGAGCTTTATACGATAATGAGATGGCCTCAACCACCCATTTACTCATCCTCTGCTTGGACGCTGGGCCCCCTCGATTCGGGGACCCATAACATACAAATAGTTGGTCTGATTTTCTCCACAGGGCAGCTCTGTGAACATAAGCGTCCAACGCCCTCACAGGACACAGCAGATTAAGTTTTTCCTGATCCGGATCAGTAAACGGAGGGGATAAAAAGCCTCCAGAACGATAGGACCTGGGACCCTAGTGGGGACCTTAGGAATGTAACCAGGCCTTGTATGTAGAAAGGCCTTAACCATCCCTGGTGCAAACTCTAAACATGATGGTGAAACCGAAAGAGCTTGAAGGTCACCTATCCTTTTCAAGGATGAGATGGCCAGTAAAAACACAGTCTTCAATGTGAGCATTTTATCTGACACATCTTCCAAAGGTTCAAAGGGCGCCTCAGCCAACCCTTGTAACACGATGGCTAAGTCCCAGGTCAGAGATTTTGGGCGTACTGAAGGCCTGAGCCTCAGTGCGCCACGAAGGAAGCGAACAACTAAGGGGTCTCGACCTACCGAGACACCACCCATAGGAACATGATAGGCTGAAATCGCAGCCACATACACTTTTAATGTGGAGTGAGTTAAGCCTTCTGAAAGCTTTTCTTGGAGGAATTGAAGCACATAGCTGACAGATGAGTGGACCGGGTCCACCCTATGATGGCTACACCATGTAGCGAAAACCTTCCACTTATACATATAAAGCTTCCTTGTAGATGGAGCTCTGGACTGAAGGATGGTCTCCACAACCTCGGTTGGGAGACCAGATTCTATGAGCCTTGCCCCCTCAGGGGCCAGGCCCACAGTTCCCACATTTCTGGACGGGGATGTAAAACCATGCCGTCCGCTTGGGACAGGAGATCCTGTCTGACTGGAAGCTCCAGAGGAGAGCCGTGAAGAAGCGAAACTAGGTCCGCAAACCATATTCTTGTTGGCCAGAAAGGAGCCACCAATATCAGGTCTACCCCTTCCTGACGGACTTTGTCCAGAACTCCCGGGAGCAGAGAGACTGGGGGAAAAGCATACAGACGTCGCCTCGGCCACGTCTGTATCATGGCATCCAACCCCAGAGGAGCTGGGTGCCTCAGAGAGTACCACAGAGGGCATTGAGTTGACTCCTCTGTGGCAAAGAGATCGACTTCCCCTTGGTGATTTATGTAGGAGACCACCGTAGTGTTGTCTGTCTGAACCAACACATGGTGGCCCCTCAGGTCGGGGAGGAAGTGCTTCAGAGCCTGAAACACTGCCAGCATCTCCAGCCGATTTATGTGCCAGGAGAGCTGGTGTACCTCCCAGTGACCTTGAGCTGAGCGACCACTCATGATCGCTCCCCAGCCCGTGAGGGACGCATCTGTCGTAAGCATTACGCGACGACATGAAGTTCCCAACACGGGTCCCTGGGACAGGAACCAAGGCTTTTTCCACATGACCAGAGCACGAAGGCACCGCCGCGTGACTTTGATCATGCGGAAAGGATTTCCCCTCGGAGAAAATCCCTTGGTCCTGAGCCACCACTGTAAGGGTCTCATGTGCAGAAGGCCAAAAGTAACAACGTTGGACGCAGCTGCCATCAGACCCAACAGTCTCTGAAACTGTTTTACAGTGAGTGACCGGCCCTAACTTCACCCCATTCACGGCCCCGAGAATGGAAGTCACACGAGCGGGAGTCAATTGCGCCCGCATCGTGATGGAATCCCAGATTACCCCAAGATAGTTGGCAACCTGACTCGGAACCAGCACACTTTTCTTGGCGTTGAGCCTCAGCCCAAGCTTCTTCATGTGCGACAACACAACATCTCGATGTTGAGCTGCCAGACGTTCTGTTTGAGCTAAAATCAACCAATCGTCGATATAGTTCAGCACGCGGATGCCTTGGAGTCTCAGCGGAGCCAAGGCTGCATCCACGCACTTCGTGAACGTGCGGGGTGATAGTGATAGGCCGAAGGGAAGAACCTTGTATTGGTATGCTTCGCCCCCGAAAGCAAACCTGAGGAACTTCCTGTGAGAAGGATGGATGGAAATGTGAAAATATGCGTCCTTTAGATCTATCGCCACAAACCAGTCCTCGGATCTGATCTGTGGAATAATCTGTTTGAGTGTAAGCATCTTGAACTTCAACTTCTTTACAGATCGATTTAGTATACGAAGATCTATGATCGGACGCAACCCCCCATCCTTCTTTGGAACAATGAAGTAGCGGCTGTAAAAGCCCGACATTTTGCTGGGAGAGGGAACCCGTTCTATAGCCCCTTTTTGCAAAAGCGTCGTAACCTCCTGTTCCATTACCAGAGACTGCTCTGGAGCTACCACTGTGTGAATCACTCCACTGAACCTGGGCGGAAGAGAACCGTGTTCTACCATGAGCAGCACCCATTTCGAAATATTCGGAAGAAGTTTCCATTCCCCCAAAAATTCTACTAAGGGAACCAGTCTCTCGAGACTGATAGTCTCAGATCCGCCCTACCCCCAGAAGGCTTCTGCTGTACAGCGCGCACCGGTCCCCAAGCTTTCCGCGGGGGAGCACGGGCGGCCACACTAGCTTTCTGCTGGGACCTGTATCCCGAGGAGCCGGCTATTGGCTGAGGCTGCTCCCGCCCAGCAGCCTCAGGGGGATGAGATTTCCGGGGAAGGAATCTTTGGAACGCCGCTTTCTGTTTTTTCGCCTCCTCGAACCTGTCGACGACAGTAGCAACTGCGTCACCGAACAGGCCCTCGGAGGAAAGCGGCGCATCCATAAGGATATGTTTGTCTTTATCCTTAATATCTGCGAGATTGAGCCACAGATGTCTCTCCGTGGCCACCATGGCTGCCATAGAACGGCCTACTGACTTGGCCGTCTCCTTGGTGGCACGGAGAGCTAAATCTGCGGCTTTTCTCAACTCCTGAATTGTATCAAAAGTCGCTTCCCCAGACTCCTCAATCTCCCCCAGCAGATCAGCTTGGTATGCCTGCAGTATAGACATTGTGTGCAGACATGCCGCAGCCTGACCCGCTGCCGAATAAGCCTTGCCCACCAAACTCGATGTTTGTTTTAGTGGTTTGGTGGGCAACGTCGGGATTTCAGGGACGATGCAGACTCGGGCGAGAGATAGCTCGCAAGCGTCTCCTCAACCCGAGGCATCGCCCCATAACCGTGTTGCTTCAGCCCCGTAATATTACTATACATTGTCGTTTGTGGGCTGAAGACACGGTACTGCACGGGTCTATTCCACGACCTCGACACCTCGGTGTGGAGGTCGGGAAAGAACGGCAGTCCCCGACGCTGGGGTAGTGACCTATCTGGGAGGAAGCGTTCATCTAACTTGCTTTTTATTTTAGGAACGCTCTCCTCCGCGGGCCAGCTTATTTTCAGTTTTTCTACTGCCCGGGTCACTACCTCCATAAGCTCCTCATGGGCTGGAGATGAGGATGACGGTCCCTCATCACCACCCTCGACACCTTCAACATCAACCTCCTCGGAGAAAGATATATTCAGTGTCGGTGCCTCCCTTTGCGGGGAAGAAACCGCAGCGCGTGCTTCCACCACCAAAGGAGAGACACTAGATCTAGCAGGTAAGGGAAGCGATAAGGCAGAGCCCGTCTCTCCCCCCTCTGCTAGATCCATCTGTGAACCCCACGAGTGCAGCCTTCGCTGTGCCTCAGCAGCAGCGGGACCAGACCCGCGGGGAACACTCGCCGCGGCGCCCTCCTCAAAGAGCGCCCGGCGTGAGCGCAGCGCCCTGAGAGTGAGCCGCTCACAGTGCACACAGACAGCCCCCTCAAGAGCTGCCTGTGCGTGCTCAACTCCCAGGCATTTCACACACATCTCGTGTGTATCTCCCTCCACGATGAATCGCGGACAAGGAGGTGCACACTTAGTGAAACGCTGGCCTTTCTCCGTCATTTTATATATATATATGTCTATGCTTATTTCACTTGTTTGAAAACTCTTGTCCTCAGACAAAGAGATCACTTTCTGGCGAGATGGTAGACAGACAACAATAAATAAGACAGACAAGATACAAATAGCGCTTACTGAAGACAACAGAAGCTAGCGTTCTTTGTTTCTGGGCATGCTTTATAGGTTCCGGTCCGCGACGTCGCCCGCCTCTGACGTCACGTTCTCTCATTGGTTGGATACAATAGTGCTTCACGAACACAAAAATGCAGAGGATTCCCATCACGTCATTGACGTAGCGTCGATAGTTCCCACGAAAGGGAACTGTATTCACTATTGGAATAACGAGCTGAAATTATCCATATTCTCTTTAACAAGGCCAATACTGCGGAGAATGGCAGTACAATCCTGCTGGCCTCAATAGTGCCAGTTTGCCTTCATAAGAGAACCTTTGATGGTAAGGCCTTTTTTTTTTTGGCCATGGAAAGCGCTGCAAATTCATTCTTTTCGATTCATTTCAAGAAGCCCTCTTGTCTCTAAAGATCAAGGCACATTTGTTCTTAGAATACATCAAGAGGGAAAAGTTTTGGGCTCTTTTCTATCACACAAGAATGACATTTCAACAAAAACCTGGAATATCTTCTGAAAACCATTTGTCACACAAGTTAGTGTCCTGCAGTCTTTTGTTATTGGAAAAGCAATTATGCATAAAAATATAATTTAGGTGGCTGTACTGCACCATGCCTGGCATCATGTTAACACAAAAATATTAGGTTGAAACTTATAAGAAAACGTAGTGTAAATGAACTCTTTGGAGACTCAGAGACTTAAGATATGCATGATTAAAAGCAATGCATTTTCTCATTTTCAATGCTTTTCTATGTCTACTCTATCAGTTTTGGATTATCATATTATTAAATATGAACCCAAAGGGAACAACATCTGATTAACAATTAAATTTATGGAAAGTGCATCAGAGAGGAATTTGATATGATATTATAGGGAAAATATTTGGTTAATTTAATTTAAATGACTATTATTTTTAAATAGTAATTTTAAATGAAAATCATTCATTCATGTTATTGGGATCTCTGCAGAAAGATAAATCAAAAATCAATCTCAACAAAACATGACTGGATGAGTTTTTAGTTTTGATCCTCTGTCTTGAAAAGGTAATTTGGAGAAAGCATCAGTCGTGTGCTTGACTAGTCATGTCTTCTGGAGGCGTCTGTGCTGAACGCCATGCAACATTCTCTATTGACAGGCATTAAATTGTTTTCTGAGTTTGATTGATGACATGGATAAAGTGTCCCTCCCTCCAGCTTTATAAGGTCATATTTCCTCAGTTAGAATAACAGCACTGAGTGAACATCAAAACCTCTCTGAACTGTCTTCAGGGTTTTTGTTTCACAGTTATTGTTTTTCCTCTATCTGAAGTTAAAAGCGTGGCTCTAAAGTTTAATCTATTCTTTCAGTTTGTAAGATTTCAACTCACATTTGCTGTCTCCTTATTCTAAACAAAAGTTCTGGTGATCTTCTGGCCTAACATGGGTAATGTATTGGGGAATTGGCTTGTTTAGAAATGATATCCCTTCTCAACTCTATTCTAATCTCATGAAATAACCTTTCATCATGGCTTTTCTTCATACTGAAAGTGGATTTCACTTATTTATTCAGTTTTTAAACCTTTCCAGTCATGCTGACGGCATTTTTATTAAATCTGCCTTTTGTTGTACCCTACTGTCTGAAAAGCAGATTTTAACAGTGCTGCGGTGACAGATGCGCCAATGGCTGAATGACACAAGGGCAGTGTTGTGTTTTCCAAGTCATTCTCTTTCAAAATGCAGCATCAACTTCACGCTTTTCCCCAGATGCAGAATAAGCAAAAGTCAAAACTCCCAAGGCCAGAGCCCATTAATCATAATCACACAATTTGCATTCAGAGATAAAAGCAATATTCTGTACCTGATGCCAGACTCTTGTAATCAATTACCTCTTGTCAAATGATTCTGTACTACAACAACTTTTTAAGTGATACGCCAACATATACTCATTAATCTTTCCTGCATCATTCTAACTGTACTACTTTGCATTTCTTCAACTCATTAACTGCATTTTTTTACTGTTCTAAAACACTGTGATTTGTTTATGTAAGTCAGCATAACTGGAGATTTTGATGCACTGGTATTGTTTTACTGACAATTTTCATCCTAAAATTTGTGAAAATTGAGGCTAAGAACACCAGCTTCCATTTGAGCTGAAGTAGGCCTGTTGTTTCAATATCATATCCCAAACCTTCACAGGATGTGAGCTTAACCTCTAGTTCTTTTAACAGTCAAATCAAACAAACAAACAAAACCTTGACTTCCCATCCGGGATGCCTTCAACCAATTTCTGTGCAATTTAAGACCTTGATAGTCTGGAGAGAATCTAAACTGATTGTTTACTGATTCACTGTTGTACATATTATATACTGCTTAAAAATAATGGTCAAAAACAGGAATCCTAATTTGTATCATAATTAGTCTCATTGGTTTAAAACTCTAACTGTACATTAAACATCTTCTGGTTATATCTTCTGGTTTGCATGTCTTTGGTATGGTATGATATTAAGCTTGTATCTTATTTGTTGGTTTAGTTATTTCTTTGTACCATAAAATCAGAACTTGCTGGCATGTTTTAAGCCTTCGACGAAACAATGTTCTCAATCAAATAGCTTCTAGCATCATAGTCTGTGATAGCCGAAAAAGCAGGACAATTTATGTTCATTGTGTTGATACTTGCTTACCCTCACCGTGAACCCTGGGTTTGTAGAGCATCATAGCCCATAAATGTGACAGCAATCAGGATGTATTATTCATCAGTCTGATACTGATATTCTCCCACTGAACCATAGCGTTGAGTGGGGACGGGCCAGCATGTGGTTGCTTAACCTTGTGCGAAGGAACAATATTAGAGTAACTAAACCTCATTCTTTTCTGACAAAAAAAAAAAAGTATATCAGAGGGTACATGCAGGAAGGAGGATGAAAGATGGTCTGAAAAGAAAAAAAGAGTTGAGGAGAAGACAAACAGTTGTCTGAGCATCAAACAGATATTCTCAGAACTCAGAAGAAAGTTATGAACATGTGTTATTCCAGTAACATTAATAGAACATTTGTTCAGCTTTATCTGGTCTTTAATAATTGATGATCTTCACAGCAGAACTGAATCAACACTAAACTGACTTCAGCTGAACAATGACACTATTTTCTTTTAGAGCTGCTGTAGAGCCAAAATGTTTGCATCACTGAATCATTTTACTGTTATCACTATAAAGCTGCTTTGAAACATTCTGTGTTGTATAAAGCACTATATAAAGGTGACTTCACTTGACTAATAATGTTCTCAAAACATTAGCACAAAAATTATATTTATACCTCGTTCATGAGTTTTAAACATGCAGAGAACATTCAAAAGTAATGTTCCCATAATGTTTGTAAAATGATGGAATGTTCCCTTAAAAATCACGTAAAGGAGAACATAATTCACTAAATTAAAGCTGCAGTCCGTGATTTTTCCTCTTTGTCGCCATCTCTTGTTTGAAACCTGCAATTGCAGTCATAACAGTTATACGTGCGTTGTGCCTCGGCACAGCACGTCAGCGCGGATGAATCTAATGCTTGCTGTCAGTCACCGCACCGGTGTGGAAACTGAACTTCAGAATCACAGATTCTACGTCTTGAAAGTATGACCAATATAAGAATTTTCACTGGAAAATATCATCTGAACAAGTTAGTAACTTGTCTGCCATTTTATTGCTCTGACCAAACTGAGGAAAAAAGCATTAGGCCTACAATAATGATTAAATCTAACGATCACTTTGCTCGGATCACGTCAAACTGTGCAAATTATTATTACTGTTATACTCTGTTCTCAAATCGTTAATGTTAACAACATCAGCATTACTATGACTATGTGTATATTAGCATTACCTGTAGATTTCAATTTCTGTAGCCACTCAACAGTCCGAAGCCTTTTGCTTTATGACTATGAGTGAATCTCAGATGTCACTGATGATTGTCATTTGGACCTTTGTGGATTACAATCCACCATCAAAATGATAAGTTTAATTATTTCAGCTGCTGTGAGAAAAGGTTATAAATGATCCACTACCAGCAGCATCCTCACGTGATAAAACCGATTGGCCTGGACTCCTTCCTTTCTGTTTACGAACGTGACGTAATGACGCACAGATGAACTCGAATTTCCCGCGGAAACCCACCATGTCGCTCTTATTATAAAACATTATTACAAGCTTACCGTTGTGAATCGAGCTAAGATAATGAGATAGTTTTGAACACTGGCTGTTTATGTAGGCCTACTTTCTCAAAAATAGATTTTGGATAATTTTTAACCAAAAAAGTTACGGACTGCAGCTTTAAAACTAAAAATAAATGAAAACAAAAGCACAGACTAGGAACACACATTCACTCTGAGTTGTGGGCTAACTATATTAGCCTACATTTGATTACTACATTACAATAGTCACTTTACAGTTACTGCTATTATAAAAATAATAGCTTATTTGATGGTTTAAAATTCTACATATGGTAGCCTACATTTAATGTCCAGGAACAATTTTTTTTAGCAAAATGTGTATATTGTAGTCAGAATTATTGCGTATTTGGCGCGACTCATGCGCATGGCGGCCCTCGTTCACTGAAGTCTGTAAAGTTTAGCGGAGACTCGCTTGCAGAAGGCTCGTCCACACTCAAAAAAATGACTCTTTAAACCTACTTAATTTTATTATGGACAGTGGTTCCACACAAGCAAATTGTTTTTCATTAACATTAATGGAATTTTTTGAATCTATGTAAACTTCCTGTGTTGTGACAACACAACTGAATGAGGACGAATCTATTTAAAATAGTAATGTCCAACGAAATCAATGTAATTGCTTCCCTGTAACTTAAATTGGTTAAGTTTAGTGAACATGCTTTAGTTTATTTAAAACTGGCCAAA
This sequence comes from Chanodichthys erythropterus, assembly GCF_024489055.1. NCBI lineage: Eukaryota > Metazoa > Chordata > Actinopteri > Cypriniformes > Xenocyprididae > Chanodichthys > Chanodichthys erythropterus. The sequence goes on along the minus strand of NC_090233.1, from coordinate 23,901,446 downwards.
TATGTTTCATTCAACTAACACAAAGAGATTTGTTTCAAATAACACAATTAAATTATGGACAGTGGTTCCATCCAATTAGTTTTTGTTACTTTAACTCAGTGATTTCTATTTAAAGTAACACCCTTCAAAGCAGCATTTTTTTTGTGTGTGATTGCATTGTAGAGACAAAAAAAAAGACAATATGTAACAAGTTATCAAACTGTATTTGTCAGTTGCAATAAAACAGTGTTTTAAACAGTCATTACAATCAAGAGTCTTTAAACTTGATCTAAAATTACTTTTACATCAGACTGTAAAAAGTATTTGCACATGTTAGAGTCGAAAGGTTTCTGCTCAGAAAAGTGAAAATTAACCTGGTAAAAAAAAAATTTACTTGGTAAAAAACCTGGTAAAAAGATAATAAAATAAAACAATTTAATTGTATTTATTTATTTATTTATTATATTTAAAAAAATATCCAGATGGTAATGTGCTCTTCAGTGCACTTTATTGGATAACTTGTTGCCATCAACTTTTGCAGTGCTTGAAAGTATACCTGAATTCAGAAGGGTATCTCAAATTCAGTCCATATATTAGTCCCATCAACATGGTTGTTGCATATGGGACATTGGTAAGGTCCTGAAGAACCATTTTCCCCTTTAACACCACTCCAACATCTGCTAGGCTCTCTTCTATGTCTGCACCTTCAAGTCTTATGAAATAAGTTCCCATCAAAGTCTTCTGAATCACCTCCTATCTGTATCCTAGGGTGGATATTTAAAAAAACAAAAAAAAAAAAAAAAAAAAACAGTACTCTTAAATTCCTGTGTATTAACTTTAACAAAGCATTTAGCATCCTTGAAAATAAACAACATTTTAAAAAGCACATATACTCACCATATACTCCCAAATCAGACTGCTAGGGCCTTCTTTTGTGTAGACAGAGATTTGATTATGCACTCTCTCTTCACTTCAATGTCACCAGCCTAAAGATGCAAATAACATTAACCAAATATAGCCTTTACCCTTTAAAATTAAAATAAACAATCTGCTTTTTTTTATGCATGCTCATGACCAAGTGAGGGAATATGTTTTAAAGGGTTAGTTCACCCTAAAATAAAAATTCTGTCATTAATTACTCACCCTCATGTCGTTTCATACCAGTAAGACCTTTGTTCATCTTCAGAACACAAATTAAGATATTTTTGCTGATATACGAGGGTATCTGATCCACTCATAGGCAGAAACGTCATTGCACCTTTTGATGTCCAAAAAGGTAGTTAAAAACATGGTTAAAATAGCCTATGTGACTGCAGTGCTTCAACCTTAATGTTATTAAGTGATAAGAATACTTTTTGTGGTCAAAAACAAAAACATAATGACTTTATTCAACAATTGGAACCGTCATCATACGTAGTCAATTTAGTGCAGGCTTCCTTGTTTACATCCTAATGCCAACTCCGTATTGGCGAGAAGCTGAAAATGTGCATTTGATGCCGACACAGGAGTCGGCCAATAATGAGCTGTTATTCAGATGTAAACAAGTCAGTCTGCACTTAGTTCACTACGTATGACAACAGTTCAAATTGTTGAATATAGTCATTATTTTTGTTTTTAATGCAAAAAAAGTATTCCCACTGCTTCATAACATTAAGGTCGAATCACTGCAGTCACATAGGCTATTTTAACCATTTTTTTAACTACCTTTCTGAATGTCAAAAGGAGCAATGACATCACTGCCTAAGTAGATCGAATACCCTCAGATTTCATCAAAAATATCATCATTTGTGTTCTGAGATGAATGAAGGTCTTGCGGGTGTGAGTGGGCGACATGAGGGTGATTAATTAATGACATTTTCATTTTTTGGTGAACTAACCCTTTAACCCTTATAAGGGTCTTTTTAGACCCCAAACAATGTTTGCTCAAATATAAAAAAAAATGTTCTTTGTCCAAATGACCTTGAAACTTTGTACAGTTGTTAACACTTTCTACGTCTACAAAGAGAAAAAAATTGGAGTGATATCTTGTTATATCAGAGTAAAAAAAAGTCACACTCAGGGTCTTTGGGGTCTCCACAGACCCCAGGCAACAAAATGTAATTTAACAAAATTGTTTTTAAAAAACAAATGTAATTTTACTTTGTTTATTAATGTTTTTACTAGGGCTGTCAAACGATTAATCGTGATTAATCGCATACAAAATAAAAGTTTGATTTTGCATAATATATGTGTAAGTAATGTGTGTAAATAATATGTATATATAAATACACACAAATTAATGTATATATTTAAGAGAAATGTTATTTACGTACAAAAAATGTTTTTATATATAATATAAATTATATAAAAATATAAATAAATACATATACTTGTAAATATTTCTCAAATATATACATGCATGTGTTTGTATTTATATATATACATAATAATTACACACAGTACACCCACATATATTAGGCAAACTCAAACTTTTATTTTGTATGCGATTAATCGTGATTAATCGTTTGACAGCCCTAGTTTTTACTTCATATTTGTGCAGTTTTTGGAGGATTTGTCATATCTTTTAAATTTATATAAATAAAATAAATAAAAATATTTTTTTTTATACAAAACAACTTTTTCTGTAAAATTCACTTTATAAAAGACCCTCATTTCTTACTTTCATTCATGGGGATAACATGGATAATTTGACATGGTTTAGTGTGAGATTTTTGCCCATCTTTTGAAAAAGGCAGTTTTAAAGGTAAAAAATTATCACTTTATCCAGTAAATGCTGCAGAGCTCCACTATTTGCTATTTGACTGACTGAAAGATGTCTTTTCACAAGTTTTTTTTTTTTTTTTTTTATTCATATATAAATGTTATGAAATCACAATTCTAACAATAAAAATTATTTTTGTCAAAGTTTAGCATTTTTTGTACTGAAAAAAAGAAAGAAAAGTTTTTCAGTAATGTTGATTTTGAGGATGAATTTTGTCCATTTTCTAAGTGGGTCTCAAAATGTAACAATATTGAAAAACTGATTTTTTTTCCATTACAAAAAATACTAAATTGACAAAATTAGCCTTTATTGTTATAATTGGGATTTCATAATATTTAGATATGAATCCAACTAAAAAAAAAAAAAAACTTGTGAAAATTCTTTCAGTCAGTCAAATAGCAAATAGTGGAGCTCTGCAGCCATCTACTAGTAAAAATGATTACAATTTTATTTTTTTTACTTTTAAAACTGCTTTTTCCAAAAGATGGGCAAAAATGTTACACTAAACCATGTCAAATTATCCATGTTATTCCCATGAATTAAATTTAGAAATGTGGGTCTTTTATAAAGTGAATTTTACATAAAAAGCTGTTTTTGTATAAAAACCTATTTAAAAAAAATATATTTTTTTAAATTTATTTATATAAATTAAAAATAAAATATGATAAATCCTCCAAAAACTGTACAAACATGGAGTAAAACATTAATAAACAGTAAAATTACATTTGTTAAAAAAAAAAAAAAGTATTATGTTACAAAATTGCATTTTGTTGCCTGGGGTCTGTGGAGACCCTGAAGACCCTGAGTGTACTTCCCCCAAGCGACAAGGGTTAATACAAGGTTTTAATAAGTGTAGTTCTTCATACCTGTGTAGTGGGCACCAAGAGATGTTTAATTTTTTTGTCCAAGGACAACTCCTCAATTTGAATACGAATGTTGACACCAATGGGATAAATTTAAAACAAAAAAAATTGTGAAGAGCAGGTTTAGCAGTTTTATTGTGCCAAGCCATGGGTTCTAACTAACTACTTTTATTAAATCCTAAAAATACAATACAGTGCTTCACTTACCTTAGCCAAAACAGTTTTCTCCTTCAATAAAGTTGTGACATTCCTTTATTTCACCAAAGACGAACTCCAAAAACCATGATGGAAAACTGTCATAAAAGGAATATCAGATAAAATGTCAGACTCAAAATATATGCATCTACAGGGTGAATGTGGCATTATTTGTACTTGCTTCAATGAATTTTTACTGGGACTTGCGTAGCTTAGAAACTACACTGGGAGGTTTTAGAAGATTATAAAAGGCTTTTCCCCATTTTCACAGACGAGGCTTAAGCTAGTCCTAGACTAAAATGCATATTTTAGCTGTTTTAACTGAAAGCAACTTGTACTGATATATCTTAAAATGTGGATGTCATCTTTTTATCTCAAGATGCACACCAGTAATGTTTTTTTCTAGTTTACGTTTATAAAAGCTACAATGCCCTAATTGAAATAATGCCTAATCCTGGTTTAGCCTAAGTCCTGTCGGTGAAGGATACTAAGACTGTGATAATCAAAGACCAAACTCTGAAACACTATTCCAATAAAAGCAGATGAGCCCAAAATATGAGCGCAATGCTTTTAGTTACACGATAAGCGTTTTCCTTCCATGTTTTAACATTCATACAGATTAACCCAGAATATGAACGTGTAGCCTACGTCAACTAAACGCGTTGCATTCATATGCTGTATTCATCTGCTTTTCTGCACATTTAGTTTAAGGTGTGTACTGAGTTTTGAATTTTAATATCACTGTCACGTAAAACGTTTTTCACGTTTAAACGGCATACACTACAGAGAATCATCCACTTTCCACAAGTAACAATGTTACAAATAAACCCGCATCTTTCAATCGCATGGAATCATCCATTAATGGCGAAATAAAAAAGATTCACACAATATTCAATAGTTAATATATTAAAAGCATCCCAGAGCCCAAACACTAATAGAAATTAAACACTTTGCCTTTAGAATAACTTTATATTTTCTTACCTCGCTGGTAGTAGGTCTGACCATAGACATATAATAAACATGGGTCTGACGGCATTCGCCTTGCTCCTTCGCGCCGTCTTCTTTCAATACGTTGGAAATCGTCACATCCGGGGTTTTTTTTTGAATCGCGAATTGAAACACTTTACATTAGTTTAACGACTGATAATTTAGTATAGTGGAAATTGGCACAGTTTCAGTTAATGAAACACAATACAATAGTGTTTTGGTGGGAAAAGAAATGTATGTGTGCTATTTTAACAAAACATATTGGGGTAAAATTAACAGTGCTGCAAAACCATTTTTTTGAGTGCACTCTTGACAGAAAAATTTAAATATTTGCATGACTTTCTAACATTTACAGAGAATATACATGTGAAATGGATAATATACATGTGAAATGTAAGTTATGGAATGAGGAAAACACATCTCAATCTCAGTTAACGTTGTAAGAAGCCTATGTATGTCAGCACGTATCTGTCAGAGCATCTGCCGGGGCAAGCGGCTTACTTAACTATATCTTATTAGTTCCCATTCAGTCGGTCACGTTCGACGTACGTCGGACAGACCGACGAATAGGAATCTCGCTAGAGAGGCCAATCTACTTCGAGTGTAACTAAATGAGCCAATGCACATTGGCATGCAATCATATGCATCAGCTGCTCGCCTCGCAGCGCGGGTATATAATGAGCAGCAGGTGCGTTGCATCTTCAGCTTTTCGCTTCGGAGCCGAACGGTGTTTGTTCCTGTTCTCTGCAAGCGAGTGTCTGCTAGAAGACGAGTCAAGCTTTTTGGTTGAACTTCTCTTTTTTTCCGAGTGCGGGCGAACAGCACAGCAGCGGGGTCGACGTCCTCTCTTTTTCTGTTTCGTTTGCCGTTTTTGAGCAAATAGCTGTTTGACAGCGTCAGAAGGCTGTTCTCACGGCCGGTACGGTGCGCTTTTGAGCGCTGAAAAGCCGTTTTTACGGTTGGTAAGAGTGAGCGCCTTCAAAGAGAGAGAAAGCACATGACAGGTTGCACACAATCCCTGTCTGTGTTGCGGTGGCCGTTCCCCTGCGTGCTTCAGCACTTCTAAAAGAGTAAAGTCCCTGAAAGAGCTTACACAAGTAGATTCGCGTCTTTTTAAAGACGACATCCTACTTGTGTTTCTGGATGCGATCGTTCCTGTCCTCACTGACGGCCACGATCACCGTTTCGCATGTCTGGGCGCGTGCTGAAATGATGTTCGTGGGTGTTCATGTTTTCATATGAGAACATGATCACGTCGACACGCCGGTCGTGACTCTTCTTTCTCCGGGAAGCTTGAGTCCCCTCTGTTGTTGGCCAGCTGCCGCTTGTGTGTAAAAGCACAGCCGCGGCTCTGCCCGACACTCTGGGAGACCGCGGAGATCAGCGAGAGCAAACCTCTCGCTCCTCTGCGTGTCGTGTGCCGTCGAGCTGCCGGGCTGCAGCGCGGGTTGTCACGGCAACCCAGCGCTCGCTCGGCGCTCTAGATGCGCGGTTCCCTTGCATAATCTCCATTGTAGCGCCCTCTCTGGTGCACCAGAAGAGGTCTACTTTGCTGATATGGCTTGGGTGACATGAGGTTGAGGGGTTCCTTCCGGGAACCAACCCCCTAGGGCCCCTCCCTCTCTAGCGCATTGCAAGCTGTGCAGTTTCTGGATTGGATTGCTGGTCCTTTTCATAGGGGAACCTAGCATTTCATTCAGAGCTCCAGCTGAGGGACAGATGTCGATTGCAGCATCGGAGAGAGTGCTGTTATGCTCTGGAAATGAGGGTGACGCTGCCCACTGTAATGGTGTGTTCTTATGCTGACTCAGATTCAGAGTTTACAGCCATGCTTTCCTGGGTCTTCCAGATGTGCATGGAAAACTTGGCAGTATGGGGGTATATTGGTGCCATAAATATGGAATGCCAAAGGTGCCAATCTGCATAAGTTTTTCCTCTCTCACTACCCTCTTGGATGGGGTGGCTGTACACAGACCACACCCACCCTGCATGTGAGGCCAAGGCACTCTTTTTGCATGAGGGTAGTTCTGTGCTGGGGTTGAGCTGCGCTTGTTGACTAACCGTGATCAAAGTCACGGCGCAGGCCCTCAGCCAGACGATGTCCACCTCCGTGGTCCAGAAGTGCCCCCTGGCTTACCTTGTGAGGTGTGAGAGGTTGTCAAGCTAAATGCTTTCTCAATGCTCCCATCTTACGAGGTGGCCTTTCGGTGACACTGTCGAGGACTGAGCCCAGCGGTTCTCCTCAGTTAGTAGCGGATAGGGGAGCTTCCCATGACAAACCATTGAGTTCCTCTTGGGCCGCCCCTCAGTCTGCTCGTCGCCAAGGGTGTCGTCCCCTGCAAGAAACTCCGGCCCAGCAGGCTCTGCTGTATCCATTGCGGGGAGATGACGCCTCCCGTCTCTGCAGCTGTTTAACTGGTTGGTGAGAATCACCCCTGAGACGGGCGACCCAGAGATGGGTGGGGCTGCTCTTCCACCCCTGGAGGAGGGCCAGGTGGTAAATCCTTTATTGGGTTTGTTTCTGTTCCGCCACTGACCCAAGAGGCAGCGGTACCCAAATTTTAAAGAGCAGTTCCTCCATTTCCAGGTCTGAAGAGGGTTTGGAGAGCAGTGGGAGGAGAAAAACCTCACCACTCTCATCCCCCTCTTCTGTCGCCAGCGGACAGCAGCGAGCAGCGGGCAGCCAAAGCCTCGACTGCTCCCTCTGTCCATCCGTGGAGCCAGGTAAGTGTTGCCTAGCACACTGTGACGCCGCTTCGGGCCGCCTCACAAAGAGAGCCCCCGAGCCGCGTCCCTGTGTTCCACCTCGCTGCCCTGCTGCGGGTACACCGGTGGTCCCTTTGGTCCTGCTTGTACGGTCTCTGCGAGCCGGGTTAGCGCTCCCCAGTCCGTCTCGCTGGCTCCTTCGGACCATCAGGGTCGGCTTTGCGATTCAGTTCGCCCGGCTTTCCCCCCCCCAAGTTCAGGGACGTCCTCTTCACTACAGTGAAAGATGCCGATGCCCCTGTCCTGCGTGCGGAGATCGCAGTCCTACTGGCGAAGGACGCGATAGAGCCGGTCCCTCCAGCCGATTTGAGGTCGGGGTTCTACAGCCCCTACTTCATTGTACCCAAGAAAAGCGGCGGGTTACGACCGATCTTGGACCTGCGAGTTTTGAATCGGAGCCTCCACAAGCTACCATTCAAAATGCTCACGCAGAAACGCATTTTCGAGTGCATCCGTCCCCGAGATTGGTTTGCAGCGATTGACCTGAAGGACGCGTACTTCCATGTTTCAATTCTTCCGCGACACAGGCCATTCCTGAGATTCGCGTTCGAAGGTCGAGCATATCAGTACAGAGTCCTACCCTTCGGGCTGGCCCTGTCTCCCCGCGTCTTCACGAAAGTCGTGGAGGGAGCCCTTGTTCCCATGAGAGAACAGGGTGTTCGCATTCTCAACTATCTCGACGACTGGCTCATTCTAGCACAGTCCCGGGATCAGTTGTGCAAACACAGGGATTTGGTGCTCAGACACCTCAGCCAGTTGGGGCTTCAGGTCAACTGGGAAAAGAGCAAACTCGCCCCGGTGCAGAGGATCTCTTTTCTCGGTATGGAGTTGGATTCGGTCGAGCAGATAGCACGCCTCACAGAGGAACGTGCTCAGTCAGTGTTGAACTGCCTGAATACATTCAATGGCAGGACAGCGGTCCCACTGAAGTTCTTTCAGAGGCTCCTGGGGCATATGGCGGCTGCTGCGGCTGTAACACCGCTCGGTCTGCTTCATATGAGACCGCTTCAGCACTGGCTTCACGGCCGAGTCCCGAGATGGGCGTGGCAGCGCGGCACATTCCGGGTGCCAATCACTCAGGAGTGCCGCCGAACCTTCAGTCCGTGGTCGGACCCCTTGTTTCTTCGGGCAGGAGTGCCCCTAGAACAGGTGTCCCGGCATGCTGTGGTGTTCACAGATGCTTCTGCCACCGGCTGGGGTGCCACGTAATACGGGCATGCAGTCTCAGGGGTTTGGACGGGACCCCATCTGCATTGGCACATCAATTGCCTCGAGTTGCTGGCAGTACGCCTTGCTCTGAGCCGCCTCAAAGGCCTGCTTCAGGGCAAGCATGTACTGGTCCGTATGGACAACACTGCGACCGTTGCGTACATCAACCGTCAAGGTGGTCTACGCTCCCGTCGCATGTCACAACTCGCCCGCCATCTCCTCCTGTGGAGTCGGAAGCATCTGAGGTCGCTTCGCGCCATTCATGTCTCCGGTGTGCTCAACCGTGTGGCCGACGAGCTATCACGAGCTGCGCTGCCAGGAGAGTGGCGACTCCACCCCCAGTTGGTTCAGCTGATCTGGAGAGAATTCGGAGAGGCTCAGGTAGACCTGTTTGCCTCACCAGAAACCTCCCACTGCCAGTTGTTTTACTCTCTGACCGAGGGGACACTCGGGACAGATGCACTGGCTCACAGCTGGCCCCGGGGCCTGCGCAAATATGCGTTTCCCCCAGTGAGCCTACTTGCACAGATCCTGTGCAAAGTCAGGGAGGACGAGGAGCAGGTCTTGTTAGTTGCGCCTTACTGGCCCAACCGGACCTGGTTCCCAGAACTCTCACTCCTCGCGACAGCCCCTCCCTGGCCCATCCCTCTGAGGAAAGACCTTCTTTCTCAGAGACGGGGCACTCTTTGGCACCCACGTCCAGACCTCTGGAAACTCCATGTCTGGTCCCTTGGACGGGATGCGGAGGTTCTAGGTGACTTACCCCCTGAGGTACTTAACACCATCACTTCGGCACGTGCACTGTCTACGAGACGTGCTTACGCCTCCAAAGTGGAACCTGTTCGTCAAGTGGTGCTCTTCTCGCCGGGAAGACCCCCGAAGATGCTCGATCAGAGTCGTGCTTTCCTTCTTGCAGTAGGGTTGGAGCGTAGGCTGTCCCCCCTCCACCCTCAAAGTCCATACTGCTGCTATATCCGCTTACCACGACCACTTAGATGGCAAATCTGTTGGTCAGCACGACCTGGTCATCAGGTTCCTTAGGGGGCGAGACGGTTAAATCCTTCTCGTCCCCTCTCCATACCCTCTTGGGACCTCACTCTGGTGCTGAGAGCACTTCAGATTGCTCCCTTTGAGCCTTTGCTGTCAGCAGACTTAAAGATTCTGTCTATGAAGACTTTGCTGCTGGTGGCATTGGCCTCCATCAAGAGGGTAGGGGACCTGCAGTCATTTTCGGTCGACGAATCGTGCCTGGAGTTCGGGCCGGGTGATAGCCACGTGGTACTAAGACCCCGGCCTGGCTATGTGCCCAAGGTTCCTACCACTCCCTTCAGGGACCAGGTGGTGAGCCTGCAAGCGCTGCCCTCGGAGGAGGCAGACCCAGCCCTGGCTTTACTCTGTCCAGTCCGCGCTTTGCGACTGTACATAGACAGAACCTAAAGCCTCAGGACCTCAGACCAGCTCTTGTCTGTTATGGAGGCCAGCAGAAGGGAAAGGCTGTCTCCAAGCAGGGGATGGCCCACTGGATAGTGGATGCCATCGCCCTGGCTTACCAAGCTCAGGGTGTGCCTTGCCCGCTCAGGTTGCATGCTCACTCCACGAGAGGTGTCGCATCCTCCTGGGCGCTGGCTCGTGGCGCCTCGCTGACAGACATTTGTAGAGCTGCGGGCTGGGCAACACCTAACACGTTCGCTAGATACTATAGCCTTCGTGTCGAGCCGGTCTCCTCCCATGTTCTCGCCACAGGTCAGAGGCACGGAGAGGCCCCGGCTTAGTGTCGGCTTGCTGCGCTACATGCGCTTCTTTTCTCCAGAGAGTCCCTACAAGGCAGACCCTGTCGAGTCCTCCGATATCCCTTCGGCAGCCGACGTGGCGGAGCGTCTGGCGCCAGGCCTATACTCCGTTGTATCCTTGAGAACCGGGTTTAGGCTGGGTTCCATATGTGTGACCCTACGGGGATCCCATATGGTTGGTTCCACGGTTGCTCCTAAACGAAGCCCGTGTCTTTCCCTCTGGGAGAACCTACCCTTCATCGGGTTGGAGTCACCCCAGCTCTTCCATATGTAGCACAGCCCTATAGGGTTAGTCCATATGTACTTCTCCACATAACTCCTTCGGGGAAGGATGTGGCTTCCGCAGCGTTCCTTTCCCAGCGAAGGGTACGCTTTCCCAGCGTTATCCAATAGTCTCACTGAATGGGTTTTGGGGAACAGCAGTGATCGACTCTCTCTGTGTTAGCCCTGTCCCACCATCCTCAGGCAAGGGGGTTCAGGTGGCTTACAACAGAGCGCTGGAAGGGGGCAGCTCCTGTGGCGCTTTGGTAGGGATTCCTATTCGTCGGTCTGTCCGACGTACGTCGAACGTGACCGACTGAATGGGAACGTCTCGGTTACAAAGGTAACCCTCGTTCCCTGAAGGAGGGAACGGAGACGTACGTCCCGTCGCCACAGTCGCTGTACCCCGCTGATGCTGCCGCCTATCCGGTTCGGCTCCTCAGCGAAAACCTGAAGATGCAACGCACCTGCTGCTCATTATATACCCGCGCTGCGAGGCGAGCAGCTGATGCATATGATTGCATGCCAATGTGCATTGGCTCATTTAGTTACACTCGAAGTAGATTGGCCTCTCTAGCGAGATTCCTATTCGTCGGTCTGTCCGACGTACGTCTCCGTTCCCTCCTTCAGGGAACGAGGGTTACCTTTGTAACCGAGACGTTATTTTGAAGCATGATTCATGGACAACCTGTATTACATTCCGCACAGAATCACTATGTGTCTTGCTCTATTTTTCAGACGCGCTCAACAAATTAGGCTACTGTATATCGATATACTATACATTCTTATAAAAAATATATTGTACAAACTTGATATAGCTACCATCCAGCCCCACCACACACTGGCAAAGTAAGTACTTATTCAAAACAAATATCTACTCAAGAGAGTATGTGATTTTGGATGCAGCCAGACACTTGTTTAATTCCTGAATGGATCAGTATTGTTGAGCGTATTGTTGAATGAACGAGTCAATATAGCTGCATCCGAAAGCTTAAAAATGCTGCCTATGTAGGATGCATTCCAAGGCATCAATGTCCGAATCCAGTCTTAGCTTCACTTAATGTCTCCTGAAATACCTTCATCTGATGGATTTTTGAAGGTACCATAGATGTATCCCTTGCAGTTTTTGATATCCCACATTTCCATTCTGTGACAGTTTAGCAAAAAAAAGATGACATCTAAGTTGTTTGCTTGTTTTTGACCAAAGTTTTCCACCTCTGATGTAATTTCTAGTGAGAAATTACTATTGTAGTAATTAAATATTTGTTTAGTTATCACGAAAGCGCGCTCTATTTAGCTGTAGATCATTAAAACATTATGCTGCCTCAGAAGTCTGTCCAAAATCAGTTTCGCGAGGTACCTTCGCTGCCTACAAAGTCATTGCCTAATAAGGTAGCAAGACAAAAAGTCAGCTGCCTAAGTTTTCGGACACAGCCCATGACGCATAAAAATAGTCACTTGTTGCCACCTACTTGCATATCTATGTAACCTGCAGAAAGAGTTACTTGATTCCCATCAGATTGTATTAATATTAGATTTTATGCTTATACTTTATTTGGCAGAAATAGTAATAGTAATGCTACATTATGAATTCAGCCAAAGACTATTTCCTGGGCCATCTGTTGCTGAAGGATCTAGAAGGAACGAGGACAGAAATGAATTCAGGAAAAAGAATGAGGCTGAGGTTGAGAAAGAGGAAGAGGAAGAGGGGTCAGAGCTGGGAGCATGATGAGAGAGAGAAAGGAAAAATGAGGCAATGTGAAAGTCTGAGGGAGAGAGATGAAGAAGTGGAGAGAAGACCTGCTGCTGCAAGGTGCACATTCAGTCTCTCATTCATATTGGCAAATGTCTTCACAACATCTCTTTGAGCTACAATGCAGAAATCATTTCCGTGGTATGCGCAAGTCTTGCATCAGAGCAGAAAAGTTGCCATAGGCCTACAGGTCCCTTAGCACATTCATTGTGATACAGAGATGGTCCAGGAATCGATTAAAAGAAGTATATTAGCAGACAACATTTGAATAGATTTGAAAGTACATAGGGGAGACTGGGGCAAGTTGTCACACTGGGACACTTTTCACAAAATTCCAAAATAGACAAATGCTTAATTTAATATTTGTATGTTATCTTGTAAATGTTATATTTCATGAATCAATTTATGTTTGCATTTAAAAAAGAAAACCATTAGAATGTTCACTGGAGTAAAATGTGTGACAATTAACCCTGGTCTCACCAGTTGTGTTTGTTTGGGACAGTCTAAAACATGATCATCTACACTGTAAAAATGATTTTTCAAAGTTGTAAATAAAGATTATTGGACTAAGTTTTACAAGAAAATACAATTTTTAATCTTTCAAAATTTCACATTTAATTCAATGTTACTTGCTAAATATTCCTCCCATAATGTGTTGAACTATTAGAATTAAAAATTATGGCTGTGTCTTTGTTTTAAAGATGTTTAAAAAGGTATTTTATTGTCGTTTGATGCAGAATATGCACAGAATATGTTCAAAACAAACAGGAGGCCAGCACAAGAGTTGTATGCTGTATAAAGGAAATGAGTGACAGTTTAAACTTGATCCAAACTGATTATAACAAGCCAAGGCGTCATAGTATTTAGTATTTAATCCATTTAGTTCTTGTGAGGTCAGTAGCAAATCTATGTAATGAATTCAGACATCAGATCTGTCATACTATGGCAGAATTGTGTCACTGAATTCATGATTTAGGGCCCTGTTATCCTGTCCAACATAACTCACAACGCCAGCTCTCGTTTCGCACAGCAATATATAAAGTCACACTTCATAAAGCCAATTGTTTCTACTTTTCATTGTGCTCCATGTACTAGGGATCCGGTTTGTGGTTTGTGGAACCTGAGACATATGTATTGCTTTATCAAAATGCCAACTTTTGTACACCTTTGCTAAAAGGTGTCACCTTAGGCCACCTTTCAATGAAAAGTCTGGCTTCTTATCCAAACATCTATTGTGCACTGCAAAGCTGTTCAACAGAGCAGGCTTGATGAGAGAATCATTCCTTGACAGCTCCATTTGACTCAAGCTGACAAGCACAGTGTTTCATAATGGACAGAAAATTGATATTTTTATAGACAAGACAAGTACATGCTGCAAAAAATTGAGGAACTTTCTGACATATTTTTTTTAAAAAGAGAAAAAAAAAAGGAGACAGTGTTATTTATTGGACAAAAAAAAAAAAAAAAAAAAAAAAAAAAAAGGTTTTCCAGTTGCTCTGTGCTTGTTGAGTGGGCCTTAACAAGATATTGTGCAGGCAGATTTTTCTTTCTTCATGATAACAGCTAGCAAAAAACCAACATGAGTATGTTATTTAAGGCATGACCCCAGAGGAAAACAGGAATAGACCAATAAGCATTTAAAATGTCTGTTCAACTCTAATAACATGTCAAGAATGAAAAATGTTTTCATGTTGAATATCAACATATAATTCATGTGCAATCAATCTTTGTGATTTACATCTTTTGAATGACCTTTAAATGGTTTGAATTAGCCCAGATTCTAATACTGTGAAAATTTAATTAAATGTGGTCAGTATAGAGTCCAATGTCAAGGATCCATCTAAATGAATAAGATAATCTTGAGGTGAGCTGTACAGACAGTTCTCTTCAGTTACTGGTTCAGTGCACACTCTGAAGAGCTAGACCGCAAATTTGAATCAGCCTAGCTGGGAAATGAACAATGCATTTGGGTGTAATACCGAAGACCCACAGCAATGGTCTGGTGTCAATAGAAAGTCAATATTAATTTTCTCTGGGCCAAAACCCCATTTGAGAGCTTTGGAGAGAGAGACCGGCCATTGGAGATTAGAAAAGTAATAGAAACTCAACCCTGTTTCACAGTTCAGAGCCGCTATGGTGACTCTAACAAGCACTCGTATCAAGTATCTAAATATAAAGCTCATTATTAGAGTAAATCAAGGCCTATCTAAAGTACTATACTCTTGTTTCAGTAATTAGTAGTACTTAGGCTAAATCACCCTCTTAAATTTCCAGTTCTGTTTTTAAGTACAACAACTGAATTATTTTAATGAAGTTTGGTTCTGTTGACAGTGCATTCTTTGCACTATTAAATTTATTCAATACACACAGTGCTACTGGCTGATTTTCCTACAAATTGGTTCTTTTTAGTGAATCAAACAGACAGCAGGACCAGCGTAGTTCAATTCCTGAATGAATGACTTTTTTGAGGTGGTTCTTCTGAGTGAATGAAAAACTTGCAATCAGGTATCTGATTCAATCCTGAATGACTGACTCTTATGAATCAAATCTATTTAGTGAATCAAAAATATAGCAAGACGTGTAGTTCAATTACTGAATGAATCACTCTTATGAAACGGTTCTTTTTAGTGAATCAAAAACATACAGTTCAACCATCGTAGCTCGGTTCCTGATAGTTAGCTGTTTCTTAGTTCCAGGGCAACCAGTGTAGTCCGTTAACTGAACAAATGACTGTTACAATGCAACCAGTGTAGTCCTGTTCCCGAATGTGGGCCGGATCTTCTTCATGGATCAAAAACCAGTGTAGTCTGATTCTCGAATGAAGCTCTCTTATGAGCCGATTCTTTAGTGAATCAAAAACACTTACATGCAGTGTTGGGAAAAGTTAGGAGTATATAGAGTATATGACTATCTTCTTTCAGATGAACACAATCGGAGTTATATTAAAACATATCCTAGCTCTTCCAAGCTTTATAATGGTATAGTGAATGGGGCACTGTATTTGGAAGAATGTCAGTCACCAATATATATCTGGTTTTATATATATATATATATATATTTATATATATAACATATCTCGCCACCCATTGACTACCATAGGAAAAATAAATACTATGGTAGTCAATGGGAGAAACATCTGTTTGGTTACTGACATTCTTCCAAATATCTTCCTTTGTGTTCAGCAGAACAAAGAAATTCATATAGGATTGTAACTACTTGAGGGTAAGTAAATGATGACAGAATTTTAATTTTTGGATGAACTATCACTTTAATGCACATGGGTTAACACTACTAGAAAGTAGGCTAGTGAGAGTTTCTAAGAGTGGGAAAGTTTTCAAAGGAATGAAACTGACCATTGCCGAAGGCATCTGAGTTATTTTGACATCTTTTAAATCTATTACAGATAGTGTTGTCTTTCCTCACCTGAGAGACCTAGAGGTGTGACAGTGATGTGTTGGGTTGCATTAGCAGTGGTGCCTTAAGGAGGCACTAGGGACCGTTACTTTGATGGAATCTCCTTATTTGGAACCCTTCCCCCTTCTCAGAGTCTCAGAAACATCGGTCTCCCGTTGAAAAGAAATATGATGTGGAAAATGGCCATTGGGTGATGGAGATTGATTCAGAAGAAACATGAGCAGTGATCAATATGGCGACTTGTTCGCTGGAGAGAGACACTTATTGCTGTTAGTTCAGCCACCTGGTGGATTCTGGGAGGAAAGCGGTCGACAGGGAATGCCAGGCATGTAATTTATGATGGAAGTATCACTTCAAGAGTGATGCTGTTTGGATGAAGGATCCCATGTGATAATGAAAAGAACTTTTTGTTGGACCAAAAAGAGGACAGTAAGAAATGATATAAATATGGCATGACATGAAATGTAATGCAGCTGGTGAGCATTTTCAGGAATCAAATTTGCAGATACATTTCACCTAGAAAGCCTGTCCTCAGCTGCACTTTTAATGCTTCTTATACAACAGAATGTGAAGTTCAACACAGACTCACCCTCAGTAGTCTCACTAAATCAGTCTACCAGACAGGGTGGAATAATAATTATGAACAGATACATTTTTCATCAGTATGTACAATGTTTATGTTGACCAATCCCATATTTGCCATGAATACACAATATGAGTTGCTATGGTAACTGAGTTTTGGGTGGCACGGGGATATAATAATCAATAAAACTATGGATGGAGGTCAGAGCTCAAGAAACAATCCAGCACAGTATGAAAAGTTATTTTTGGAAAGTTAGACTGAACTCAAATAGAAGTCATTTTTATTATTTCAACTAGTTGTGATGTGCTTAGCAAACTGTTTTTAGTGTCAAAAACAGTTATTGTCTGCAACTTTTTTTTTTTTTTTTTTTTGCAAAAATGCAAAATGCAGTTTTATGATTTAAAAAATATATATAATTTTTTTATATATAATTGGCAATGTACATATTCAAAAGTAGCTTGGCATTTTAATATGTAAAACTTCATTGGAAAGATAATTACTTCGAAAAATTATATCTAAATTGAAATAAAAATGTTTCCCTAATATAGTAAATAAGTATATTTTAAATTTGTCTTTAATAAAATGACAAATAAAAGGCAATTTTTATTTATTTATTTTTTTTCTTTAGCATTGTTGATGCATTGCAAAAGACAGTCCGCTAAACATGTTCTGTCACCCTGGCCTCAGAGTTGTCTCCATGCGCCAGGAATAATCTGCAGCCTAAATGTGTTCTCTCTATTTATCCATTCATTTCCACCCGACAAGCACTGTCACACTGACGAATGGGAGCTGGAAAGAGCCAATTGTATTTGTTCAGTAAAGGGCCTTCATTCCCTTGAAACCCAAATGTCCCTCACAAAGAATGTGATAACCCTCTCCCGACATTACCATAAGTCTCTAAAGAAACTCATCTGGGAAATCAGATGTTTATTACCGGATTCTTGTGTGAGGAGTCAAATCAGCTACACCATTATGTTCTTGATTGGGCTGCTCGCTTACTGGTTTGCTTTGTACACATCTGTCTGGCAAGAACATTACTCTGCAAATTTGTTTCCAGTTGCACTAATAAACAATTCTATCTCTTTATCATACAGAAATGAGTTTTCATAAGTTATCTGCATTAAAAAAGGTTGAAGCAGGAGGCCTGCTTATGAATATCAAGTATCGACTGATTAAAGCAGGTGCCTGAAAAAACACTAGAGAATCTCTTTCTGGCTTAGCAATTGACAATTAAAAGTAACAATTAAAAATCAAGAATGAAAGCATGATTTAAAGTCCCCCTTTGGTGAAAATCAAGTTTTTAATGTTTTTTTATATGTCTATGGTGTTTTAATATGCTTTAAGACAAACTACTGTATGTGCAAATTCATAAGTCAACACCATTGCTGAGTATTTTGTCTTTAAAAGTGCAGTGATCTAAAGACAGTTTTAAAAAACGTGGTT
The DNA here is from genome assembly GCF_024489055.1 of Chanodichthys erythropterus. Classification (NCBI taxonomy): domain Eukaryota; kingdom Metazoa; phylum Chordata; class Actinopteri; order Cypriniformes; family Xenocyprididae; genus Chanodichthys; species Chanodichthys erythropterus. The sequence goes on along the minus strand of NC_090233.1, from coordinate 23,883,442 downwards.
TGAAATTGCTGTTGTTTCTTACGTCACAAACTACCTTGTAACTAATCAGGTCAACGTGCCGGCGGGCTTTAGCATAACATTAACTATCACGACTCTGAAGCAAGGGAATCGATAGCACCACATTATTAGCTGTTTAATAACGTAGTCAAGCTAAAGGCTAATCATATTAATTACCGTTATGTGTTCGACGTTGTAAAAAGCGATAACAACATTGTGCAGCGTTTACCTCATTAAGTTGACCGAGTGGATCTCTGAGCTTGTGCGTGTGAGTGGAGGCGGGGCTAATTAGCATGTTCATAGATCCAAGTATACTAAATGAAGCAAGGGTGTAGAGTTACATTCAAGCTGTTTTAAGGCATGAAGAGTTTTTTTTTTCTTTTTTTTTTCACAGAAAAAAATGTCATTTTGGTGATCAAAGATGAGTTTTAAAGAATAAAATTATTGATTACAGGAGGACTTTAATGCTTTTTTGCATAGTTTTGCTTTCCCCCACAGTAAACAGCATTCAAGTGATATACCACAGAAAAACCAGGGATAGTAGAGGGATAGCTAGCCACATGTATCAAGTTGCAAAGGGCATAGTGGCCGGATGTCCCGGAACGCACACAGAACACATAAAATAACATGCCATGTACTCAAAACCCCACTTACCATACTGCATGGGGCTTACAGGCCAACCCCAATGCAACACACCTGAACCATCTAATCAAGGCCTTGCTAGACATACTAGAAACTTCCAGGCAGGTGTGCTGAGGCAAGTTGGAGCTAAACTCTGCAGGATAGTGGCTCTCTAAAATAATAAACATTTAATGCATCCTACCATGCGCTCTTTCACCATTAAAACTGAAGCATCACACTTGAATTCAAGCTCACAGTCTTTGATTTGATTGGCCATCTCAAATATTTTAACATTGGCAAGCTCTGCTATTAGACTACTGAGGCAGACCAGCCTAAAAAATGAACTTTTAGACTTTTTTTTATCATACTAACAATATACAGAGTGCAGCTCAATGGAGAGCAGCAGAGCAAAATAAAGCATATCAAATGCTTGGGATGTGTGATTCACAATGTCTATTAATATTACATAATGTAGGCCTAAATATAATTTTAATATAATATAATATAATATAATATAATATAATATAATATAATATAATATAATATAATATAATATAATATAATTTATATATAATTTATAAATTTTTTTCCAGGCTGCCTCTGCGCTCCATACAATGGCCATATTCCAAGTCTTCCAGGCCAAACTCCTCCACTCGCTGGATGAGTCCGGTATAGATGCACCGGCCTTCAAGGACCTCCGCAGCACCACCAATCTAGCCCTGCAAGCCACGAAGGCTACGGCCCAGTCCACTGGCCGCTCAATAGCCAGCCTGGTAGTGTTGGAGCGTCACCTGTGGCTCAACTTGACGGAAATAAAGGACCTGGATAAGACTCCCTTCCTGGACGCTCCGATCTCACCCTCCGGTCTCTTTGGGCCAGCAGTGGATGGCTTTACTGAGCGCTTCACCGCGGCGCAGAAGTCGTCTCAGGCTATGAGACATTTTCTGCCCAAGCGCTCCTGCTTTGCTTCTGCTTCCAGCCGCCCCAGGACTGCGCCGGCTCAGCAGAACAAGCCATCGCCACCCGCCGCCCAGGCAGCGCTGCCTAAGGAGCACCGCCAGCGCTCACGCCCTGCAAAGCGCCCTCCCTTCCCGAGACGCCAGGGACCCCGGCCCAAGATTGTGCTGGACGTCCTGATTTCTCAAAAAGGAAGAGGATGGGGGATTGTCTCGTTGCGACCGGACCACCCCAAAAGCCCCTACGTGCAGTTTCCCCTCCGCCTCGTTTAATTCTGGGCGTGGGAAACATGCTTCATGTTGTAGCTGGGCCCACACCTGTTGCGCCCACTCAAAACGCCGTTTTCACAGCGAACACTATTTTACTTCATCAAAAAGAGAGCAAATTTCCTCTTCCACCTCGGTGTGCGTCCCCCTCTCCGGCGGCCTGCCATCCGATGTCATTCAACCCCTTGTCACTCGAGCCGAGGCTTGGCAAGCCATCCCCGGTGTGTCAGAATGGATCCTGGGGATTGTAACTCAGGGCTACTCGCTCCAATTTGCACGATGGCCCCCTCGCTTCGGCGGGGTGCTTCAAGCCTCGGTGAACCCGGACGACGCTCACGTCCTCCGTGCCGAGGTTATGACGTTGCTAAGAAAGGGAGCTGTGGAAATAGTTTCCCCTGCGGAGCGCGAGTCAGGCTTTTACATCCGCTACTTTCTGGTCCCCAAGAAGGATGGCGGTCTCAGACCCATCCTAGATCTCAGGCTTTTGAATCACTCCCTCATGAGACGGAAGTTCAAAATGCGGACGCTGAAGCAGATCCTCGTGCACATTTGCCCCGAGGACTGGTTCTGCTCGCTGGACCTGAAGGATGCGTATTTTCACATCCAGATAGCCCCCCATCACAGACGATTCTTGAGATTCGCATTCGAGGGGGTTGCGTACTAATATACAGTCCTGTGTTTTGGGCTGTCTCTGGCTCCTTGCACTTTCACCAAGTGCATGAACGCGGCGCTTTCCCCTCTGAGACAAATGGGAATCCGGGTTCTAAATTATCTCGACGACTGGCTCATCCTAGCCCGTTCGCGAGCCGAGCTGGAACACCACAGAACCGTGCTCCTCAGCCATCAGCAATGCCTGGGTCTCAGGGTCAACTTAGCCAAGAGCTCGCTGTGCCCCAGCCAGCAAATTTCATTTCTGGGGGCAGTCTTTGACTCAGTCCGTATGACGGCAGTAGTCTCGTCAGAACGCGCTCTGGCGATTCAGCAGCTCGCGGCCTCAGTCAAGAACAAAGCCTATCTCCCTCTGAAGCTTTTCCAGAGGTTGCTAGGGTTGATGGCTTCTGCCTCCCTGGTGCTGCAGCTCGGCCTTCTTCGGATGCAGCCTCTGCAGTACTGGTTGAAGTTCTGGGTTCCTCCAAACGCCTGGCAGCACGGCCGCCTATGTTTCAAGGTCAATCGGGCCTGTCCTCTAGCCCTCTCAACGGACGCCTCCACCTCGGGTTGGGGCGCTGTGTGCGAGGGCAGACCGGCCTTCGGCTCGTGGAGTCACATATCAACTGTCTAGAGATGCTAGCAGTGATGAAAGCCCTTCAATCTTTTCAGGCTCACTTGACAGGACGCCATGTCTTAGTCCAATCGGACAGACAGTGGTATCAGGGAGGTCTGTCGTCCAGCCACTTGTGCGCTCTGGTGAAACGCCTTCTGATATGGGCTCTGCCAAGACTTCAGTCGCTTAGAGCGACTCATATTCCTGGCAAGACCAATCTGGGCACGGACATGTTGTCACAGAGCAACATCCCCTCAGAAGAGTGGATGCTCCACCCCCAGACGGTTCTCACGATTTGGGAGTTCTTCGGGAAAGCGAACCTCTTTGCCTCAGAAGACAACTCTCACTGCCCAACATTTTTCTCGAAGGAGGTCGATGCTCTGGCCCACGCATGGCCCAGCACGCTCCTTTATGCTTTTCCTCCAGTCGCACTGATCCCTCAGGTCGTCAGGCACATCAGAGAAGACCAACACAGAGTCCTTCTGGTGGCCCCGCTCTGGAGGAGCCAAGTTTGGTCCTCTGAGCTGTTCAAGCTCTCCACGAGAGCCCCTTGGCCGATTCCCCTGAGACAGGATCTCCTCTCTCTGGCAAACAAAACGATCTGGCACCCACAGCCAGAGCTCTGGGCTCTACACCTCTGGTCCCTTGATGGGAGCCGACTAACCTCCCCGGGGACGTTCTAAATACCATTTCTCAGGCGAGAGCCCCGTCCTTGAGACGCCTCTACGCACAAAAATGGTCGGTCTTTGTTGATTTGTGTTCCTCACGCAACATAGACCCTGTGGAGAGTGACGTATCCTTCATACCGTCTTTCCTCCAAGAGCGTTTGGATATGGGGCGCACCCCTTCAACGTTTAAAGTTTACGTGACAGCCATCGCAGCGTTCCATGCTCCTATTGCCGGCCAATCAGTGGGTCGAAACGGCCTTGTAGTCCATTTCTTAAGGGGTTCTAGGCGATTAAATCCACCTTGTCCCGTTACTGTGCCCACTTGGGACCTTTCTCTGGTCCTCAGGGCCCTAAAAGGTAACCCCTTTGAGCCGCTGCATTCAGCTGACCTCAGGTCCCTGACACTAAAAACCGCTCTGCTACTTGCACTAGCATCGGTCAAGCGTGTTGGCGATTTGCAGGCCCTCTCTGTGAGCCCTGCATGCCTCGAATTTGGACCTAATGATTCTAAGGTCATACTAAAACCCAGTCATGGCTATGTTCCCAAAGTGCTCTCAACCCTGTTTAGAGCGCAGGTCATCTCACTTTCCGCTCTTCCTTCCTCTACGGATGAACGAGAGCTGGAATCACTCTGCCCTGTCGGTGCATTGAGGACCCATGTGGAGCGATCTCAGCCTTTCAGGCAGTTGGATCAGCTATTTGTTTGTTTCGATGGCCGCACCAAGGGGTCTCCGGTCTCAAAACAACGTCTCTCACGTTGGATAGTCGACGCCATTATTCTGTGTTACTCCTCCCTGGGAGCTGAATGTCCCATAGGAGTTAGAGCTCATTCCACTAGGGGAATGGCTTCCTCATGGGCTTGGTCCAACGGAGTTTCCATAAAAGACATCTGTGAGGTGGCCGGCTGGTCTTCGCTGTACACTTTTGTCAGGTTCTACCATCTTGATGTCCCGACCTTACAAGCTCAGGTTCTTTCAGTGTGATTGGCGGCCCCTTATGAGTTCCGCCTCACGCCGTTACAGGATTCATTTCCTTTGTAGTGTAACAAGGGATACGGCGGCTTTGCCTTCTTGCTTGTTTTCCTGGTCCCCTCCCGGCGTCCAAAACAAGTTATGTCGTTCCCTGCCGTGGCACGGCGCGGTTGAATTCGTTCCCCATACGCAGTACGAGTGAAGTATCGAAAGGGAACATATTCGGTTACTAACGTAACGTATCTCGGTTCCCTGAGATACGGAACGAGTACTGCGTTACTTGCCGAGCCACGAGGCTGCAGCTTTAGAGTCGTCGCTTCAGTCGATTGGCACTGAAATCCTAAGCGAAACGCCTGCTTATATAGCCGCAGCTATGCCGCGCCGCCATTGGTTCAACAACTTGTCTATGAGTGAACCAATGACGGTGCAGTTACACTGCGTTATTGAAAAAGGCTTCAGTGATGGGGAAAAAGGGAGACTTTTCCCCATACACAGTACTCGTTCCATATCTCAGGGAACCGAGGTTACATTAGTAACTGAGTACGTTTTCCCCTCACTGCGCCTCCGCGAAAAAAGGAATTAAACCAATCTTCAATGCAGCAAGAAAGAAAACGAAAAGAGGGAGATCTTTAAGTTCTGTAGCTATCAAACTAGCTGCAATTTAGCAAACTGTTGCTTACCTCCAGTTAGTGTTGCATGATGGATAAACCCACGTCTTTCAAGCCACCTGGGTGTACATAACCGGTGCCTCTTGTATTAATTTACTTGATCATTAATTTGGCCTACATGTTTCGCTTTTCACTTTCTATTTACTCATGTAGGCTATTTAATATTTACTTAATTTTATTAAATGCGGAAATGTGAACTGTTGTCCATCATTTGGCAATTGGTGATAAAGAAAAATGTCACGTCGCAATATAGGAATTTTTTCCATTTTAAACCAGGAAGGCGAGTCAATGTCTACTTTTATATCACACAAGAGAAGTAGTATTAAACAGGTTGTTTTTGAAGTGAAGCTGCTTTTCATTGACTGATTATTGCAGTCTTCGAACACACTGCTAATAATTTGAATTATATGCCTTTAATTCATTGTATAAATGTCTTTAAATAATTTTCAGTGAGGAGTAATTATAAGCTAATCAAATCTTTTTCTTAGTGCGTCAGTTATGCGGTGATGCGCTATAAAATATTGCGGGCCAAATTAATTGTAATATCAATTTAATATTAAATAGGCCTACCCTATACTTACTACTACTACTACTACTAATAATAATAATAATAATAATAATAGGCTAATTATTATTATTATTGTTTATGAATTGGAAATGCTAAATCCTCTTGATAGCCTACAACTGATGCTTTGACGATATCTCTGGAAACATATTGTCAATTGGCGCATCCCAGTACGTGGGTTTATCGTGCATATTCCAAACGCATAGCGTGAGCAGTCGAGTCATGTCTCGACCATCGGACCGCATAGTGTGAGCACATAAATCGTGCGTTTTGGTTTTCCATCGCACGCGATCTACTCGTACTAGAACCCATACTCAAAAAATGAGAGGTCCCAGGACATGGCACAAATGAAGCCGTGGAGATAAGCTGTCACAATATGAATTTGCTTACTATTTTTTAATAAAATACATTTTAAAGCGTAAAACAATTCTGAGACACAAAACATGAAATAGAAATTATTATCCTGAGAATGCAGGAGAACAGAATCCACCTTCAAAATAGCTAATTTCCCCCAATGTATGCCAAATCACAAAATTTATTCTCATGTCTGACAGATTTTTTTTATATGTATTTTGAGTAGCAAATATACATACTTATTACATAAAGCGAGCAATTTTGTAACTGGACTTTTGAATAAAAACTTTAAAGTTACTGAGATATAGACTATAGTGAAAACATCCAACCCAATTTCACAGAAAATGTAACTATTTTATAAGGTGGCTATGAATCAATGTGAATCATACAAACAATTTATGATTTTTAAAGAAAAGTAAGCACGAAGGTCCTTCCCTAAACCTAACCACCACTGGGGTGTAAGCAGATGGTATGAAAACTCTCATGATATAACAAATGAGAGTGGACAAATTTGTAATGTAAAATAGTTATGAATTGCCATGAAATATATTGAAACGTCCCATGGGACAACTAGCTGCAGAAAAGAGAAAAGAGAAAAATTGTAATAAAATCATACAAAAATATTTAAAGGTGCTAAAGAGGATGTTTTGTTTTATACATTTTTGCAATATTACTTAAACTGTCTTTACTAACTGATAAAAGACTATTTTTAGGTGCACTGAAAGGAATAATATTAATATACATCATCTGTGCACGAGGTAGGGCCTTAAAAACATCAGCCAATTGTTTACGTGATCATCGCGTAAACGATTGGCCCTCTGGCTTGTCAATCACTGCCGTGACGTTCCTTGTGCGAGACGTGTGCGGCTGCGTGCTCCAGTAACTTTCCACACTCCACAGGCGCCGCATGCAATGTTTTTGTCAGGAGACAGGAGTAACAACTGCCGATTATGAGTTACCTGCGGTGAGTCCGACATAATGAATCCAAAAAACACGACACAGCGAATGCACGGTGGTAAACACTCGTGTTCCAATACGAGTGTTTACAAGTTTTGGGAGGCGTTCCTTCGAAGGAGGGGGGTTGTTCTTACGCATGCGCTCATTTCAAAAACTCAGTAACAGTCTTTGGTGTCTCAGTCAACACAGTCTCAAAGATCCTCTTTAGCACCTTTAAGCATTGTTTTTGTTTTTTGTACAACAATGTCCATTTGTTATTAATACCTTTTTATTCAGGTCCTATCAGTTGCGCAACTGGGCCTTTGCCTTCATGACAGATACAGTATATTTGCTTTTTTCAGCTTGACTGAGAATGTAATTAGATTGTGGTGTGTTTATGCCATGATATGGAGCATATAGCAAAGTATCAAGAGGTTCGCTTCCTTCTCTATAAGCAAAAACAGAGCCACATGTATCAAGGCTCCCCATGCTCACGCATAGTAATCCACAGTAATATAAAGAGTGTAGTCTGAGAAAGAGATCTGCAGAGTTGCATCATGTGAAGGGTTTGGTGGACAGAGTTGTCACTGACTACCAGGAATTGAATTTACACTAACAAAAGAGATATAGCAAGCAGAAAGAACAAGTGGATAGAGTCTGCACATACAGTTCTTTTTCTTTCTTTTTTCTCAGTTCTCACTTTCTCCACCTTTTATTGTACTGTTGTCTATTTTTTTCACCCATATTGATTAACTTATTGTCAATGCTTCAAAACACATATAATCAATATAAAACAGGAACTAATTAACAACCAGGGAAACTAACAATAACTGGGAACTCAGGCAAAACATAGGAAACACAGTGAAAATGAAACCAAAACAGAATATAACATATTACATATGTTATGTTATGTCATATGTACATGTTACAAACATCACTTTGATTAAAAATCATTATCGTTAATCATTATATGTTATATTATATGCATTCTGCTTTTTTTATTTTATCCGATACCGTTATGTTGATATAAAAAGTCCAACGCCATCTCATGACCAATTCGTACGTATTTTACAAGGTGGCTAATTTGTAAGACCCCACTCTTACAAATTAATACGATTTGTCCAAACCCCAGTGACGGGTAGGTTTAGGGGTAGGTCATTCGTATGAATTCATACTAAGTTGGCAACTCGTAAAATACGTACGAATTGCCATGAGATTGGGTTCAAAAAGTCTTGTTCTTATAATTAAAGAAATACAAATTCTGTGTTTTAAATGAATTTCATTTTTATCTGAAGGTAACTATATCTTAGTATCTATATCATAGTCGGCATGAAAAAGAAGTTGCGATCATCTTTTCTTTCAAATTGTGATGTATATCCGAGTGAAACGGCTTTTCAACCAAGAAAAAATGTAGGACGGGACCTAATTTTGTCCATTTGGAATTGATTGGATAATTGACCCTTCGCCGGGAGTTTGATTGACAAGCGATCTAACCATTCAGAAAGCCGCATCCGCCATTTTGTCCGACAAAGCAGCCAGTTAGAAGATTACCCTCGGTGGAGTTAACCCTTAAATGCATGACTGTTTCACCAATCATTCTTACATATTCGGGTCTTTATCGTACCGGATCTATATCTAACAAGGATGGATCTCTACCTGTTGCGATAATATAAAACTACACTGATAATAGAGTAACACTTACAGAAGGATAAAATAAAGCATTTTGTTACCTTTTGGAGCTTGAAAGGGCTCAGTTTGAGCAGATGTTTTATGACATTATCACTGTCCTCGTCAGAACTCATTTAAATTCAGTAAATTCAGCAAATAATAGGCTAGTTTTATGTTTGAGGTCACGAATATGAGCCCATTCACGATCTCAAACGTATTCTCAAAAGTATATAATTTTTAACATCTTCAAAATCAATTTTGATCGCTAACAGCTTCACCAGATCCATCCAGTGACAGTTACAGTCATATTTGATTGCGTTCAGTACTCGCTCTGCAGTAAATCGCTGAGCCATTTCATGTTTCTCTTATTTAGTTTTCTGTCTAAATGAGTCGGCACTTCAGCATTGTGTATCAGACATTGCCACCTTGTGGAATAAAGGTGAATTGCACTTATTCTGTCATCTAAGATTCAATTATTGTTGTGCAGAAAATATACATACACTCTTACACACCTCGGGTCGTTTGCGACCCTATACAGTTTTTACAAAAAATGAATACAAAAATAGGCATTCTTTCATAATTTTATGATTTTTTTCTTGTTATATTCTTTATAATGATTTGATTGAGGAATACCAAGAAGGTTGATGTCTAACTTTAAAAAATGAACGAGGAGGAGGGTAGTGAATGACGTCCCGGGTCACTAAAGACCCGAGGTATGCATTTAAGGGTTAAACTTGAAAAATTGTGTATATTGACATCTCTATGCGTTTGAAACAACATTCATTCTCATGTTCATTCATGTTTATTTGATGCTATAAATGGACTAGTAGGACGAGATGATCAGTTAACTAGCCTCTTGAGCTGAGGCGCTACAGCAATCTATCACGACCATGGTCACGACATATTAAAGAGCCGGTTTTTATTGTTTGAATTTCTTTAATAACTACACAGTTTGAATGCTGGGACTTTGTTTAATATCAAGTAACCTGCTCTGTCTTGTCTGTTAACGTGTTGTCAGTGTCCTCTTCGCTCCACAATGTATTTTTCACTGTGTGTGGAGTGACAGCGCCACGGCTTGTCGGACAAAGCAACAGTAACTAAGGGGGGCGGGTCTTTGCGAAGGGTCAATTGGATGGTTGTGGATTGCTATTGCTGTGATGTCATGTGAGTGACAGGTTGTCCCTCCCGCCCTCACGCCAGTGAACTCATGATCGGAGAAGAGGAGAGATGTTACTGCAGGAGGAAGTGGACGTTATTTTGATTAAAGTTTACGAGGGCATGTGAATTAAAAAAAAAAAAAAAGTGTGCATGGAAAAGTCATTTATAATAAATACTACAATAAAAAAACTTTAAATTAAAAATTCAAACTGTTAATAAAGAATATCCTCTCTCTTCATAAAAAAAAAAAAAAAAAACTTTTACTAAATAACTGAGTAATATTACACATTTACTTCAGTTGATTTAATGGATTTAATACAAGAAAAATAAAGATGAATCTGGTACAGAGGAAACCTGATTTTAATTTGCTTGACTTTAGATGAAAATTTAATAATCTGCATCTCTACACCACTTTTCTCACTGTGCAGTTTGATTAGCTTTTTAATTACAGTGCCAAAAAAAAAGAAAAAGAAAAAAAAAGTTGGCCTCATTCCTGCAGCATAATAAAAGATTAGATATTGGGTGCTCTGGGAATCCAGTTCCCTCTAAAGTGTACACTGCTGTCAAAGCTTGTGTTTGCTATCAACAAAGGGGAGAGAGGTGACAGGAACAATCACCATAACAATTTCCCACAGGAACTACTCGATCCTTTTAAGTCACGTACATTACAGTGGTGACTTGAAGTTGGGGAAGGAGAGAGACTTTTAGTCTCGGAGGAGTGAGGGGTGTCGAGCTAAGATGATAGAGGTTGCTGAGCAGGTCTCTTGTTGGACTTTTAGTGGTACTGCACTTCACCGTCAGACACATCATTATGTGATACAGCAGTTGCTGTGTTTCTGAATCAACTGTAAACATTACAATTACATTACAATTTTTCTTTGAAGCTGGCATGAAACGGAAATTGCGATAGTCTTTTTTTCCCTTTTGTGATGTACAGTAGCTAATGGCTTCTCAAACAAGAAAAAATGTTGGGCGGGACTTGATTTTGTCCATCGGGAATTGATTGGATCGTTTGGTATTGCTGTGATGTCGTGTGAGTAACGCCTTTAAACATGTCATCAGAGAAGAGAAGCAATGTTTGCTGCAAAAGAGAGGGGGAGTTATTTTAATAAAATATTACAAGGGCACTTGGATTTAAAAAAAAAAAAATATATGATGTGCATGGATAAATCATTTATAATAAATACTGCAATATTCTATAACTGATTTTATGGTGACTTTACATTAAAAATGCATGGGTTGTGAACACTGTTCCATTCTTACAAATACATTTTGAACTGTTAATATAGCCTATCCTCTCCCTTCTTTAGCTCAATAACACTGGAATAAAAAATTAAAAGAGAATAATTTCAAACATGATATTTCTGAATAGCAGCCAACAGTGCTAGTAGGAATGTCTAAAAAGATAAGATGAACAGATTAATAAAAATGTTGCTTATGTGCGAGAGTCACATAATTCTCATTTGCTGCTATCTAAATGCACATTGTTTCCTCCGCTAATTTTAAGATTGAAGAAATTAGATGAATGTATCTCCCAGTTTACATCCATCACAAGAAGATGGAGCTCCATGGCAACTCAATCAAACAGCAATTCTTAGCTTTGTCACTGGCTTGCAGCCAAAACCAGTCCCTGTGCTTGAAGATAATGACTCTTTGATGCCAGCAAACATCCATTCTCCAGTTTAATTAACCTTCAATATATTACATGCATCCATGTTTCTGGCTTATTATGGAGGCTGATCCGATCAAAAGTGTTCAGCCTTTTTTTCTGACACTAGTTCATTTGAATATGCCAAGTCTGCCCTCATGTGGCCTGTAAAGGAACTGATGGCTTGATTGGTAAACTGATGATTAAAAAAAAAAAAAAAAAAAAAAAAAAGATTGTTAATTGCTGTCCATCTGAGCCAACTGGAGGGTACTGGACGCCAATAAAACAAACCATTCCGTTCTACCATTCGTGACAGTGATTAAGTTGCCTATATTATAATAAGCAAGACACTATCTGTATGAACACATTCACATCCAATTGTACAGATCAGCCAGTTTAAATTGAAATGTGCTGCTTCTGTCCTACATTATTCAGTAGGCTAATATAGATGTATTTTAACTACCTATCTATCAACCGACCTAATGTAATAAATACATACATTTTAAGTTTAGAAAATAGACAGACAGACAAAAATATATCTATCATATCAAGCGTAATTTATAAACTAGGCTACAGCTGTGTGGCCAGTTTAGCTGGTCAGGCCAGTTAAAACCAAGAGGCCAACCAATGTAATGCAATGGAATTCATGAAAGCTTAAGTGTTGTTGAAGTGTATATATGTCTTTTTAGACATTTTGATAGGCTATGCCAATGTTCTGTGTATTTATTTATTTATTTATTTGTCTTGGATTTTATTTGGTGGTAAGCCTTCCATGTCAGTTTCTTGTTGTAAATGGACTATTTATGCCATTTTGTATTCAATAAGTGAAAAAAATAAAAATAAAATAATAATAATAATAAATAAATAGAAAAAATAAAAGAAGACGTAGGAACCTGTGTTAATAGTAATCTTTTCCGGACGGCGAATTTAGTGTGGCTGCACAAGTCGACGGTCAAGGATTTCAGTGATGCAGTGAAATGTGAGTTTTATGAAATATACTTGTGTTATGAAGTCTTATAAGACTGTGCTTAGCACTCGACTGTTGTTTCTGTGATTACGGTCCCTGAAATTATCGCTAAACCGCACCTCTGTTTTGTCTCTCAGGAAGATATGGCTTACTCATGCAATGCTATTAAAATGTTTATTTTTAAAGAAGATGTTATTATTTTCTGGCGTCGTTATTTAATGAATTGAGTCTGTTAGTAATATTAATATTCTATAGTAATATTAATACTATTCTAGTCTAAATGTCTCATATGAAGTCTACAATTTGTTAAATACAGTCAATCCATCTCTTATTGATCCTTAAATAACGTTATATAATAATAAACAAGACAGAGGTTTAATGACATGCACTGTGATTATTTCTGCTTGCTGTATTCTAGATCAACACAAGCAGTTTGTTCTTCTCGCCCAATGGGCTGACAGCGGGGGCGGACCAAGATGTTGAGTGACATTCCTCGGGACGCCCTCCTCCGGCCACTCACCCGGAATGAGGTGGTGGGGATGTTGGTGAGACTGACCATCTTTGGGGCTGCAACATATTACAGCATCAAATGGGTGGTGGACGCTTTGGACCCAACACAAAAACAAAAATCCCAAGCCAAGAAAAGGGTAAAGAGATCTCTGCTACTGGGCGTATGTACTGATTGTGATAATAAGTGTGACAGTAAATGTCGTTCCAGTGAATATTAAACTTAATTTACAGATCTTATTTCATGCGAGCCTGTAGCTCAAAGCACTTATAAAAACATAGGGATTTTTTTCATAATGGCTTTAACATCTAGTATTGAGAATATTGCTTCCATTGATTCATCCCAGTGGTTCAAATCATTTAATTCTGTTCACCAAAAAGTCTCTTTTACTCTTAATAGTGATAATGTCTTGATTGTTATGTTTTGTGAATTATTATATTGTGAATTTACTGATTCTGATATTTGTCCATTAATTTTATGCATTTATCATGTTCCCACACTCTCCCCAGGCAGAGCAGTTGATGAAGCAGATAGGCGTAGAGGGTGTCAGTCTGACGGAGTATGAGATGAACGTCGCCACTCATCTTGTTGATCCTCGCAGCATCAAAGTAAACACCAATACATGTGAATTGTGTTGACAGATTGGCATTGGAAATTGCTTCCCTGTTCACACCCATGAATGTGCAAACCTGTAATCATTGTTACCATAGCCAGGGGTTCCCAACTCTGGCCCTCAAGATCCACTTTACTGCAGAGTTTAGCTCCAACCCTGATTAAACACACCTGAACAAGCTAATGAAGGCCTTCATCCTAGTGAGGCTGCGATCTTTCTATACCAGTTCTTCAGAGGTTTCTAGGCTAGACTCCTCCTCAGCATTGAACACTACAATGAGATGGTCTATAAAGTCTGTATGGCTACATCACACGTTCCCACCCTCATGGTCACGGCACTAAAATACTTAATTTTGGAAAAATACTTTGTATTTAAGCAATAAGGTAAGAGAGGCTGTATCGTGAATAAGTCTTCAGCCGTGACTTATTCAAGATACAGCACTAGCCTCAAACACCTTATTGCTTTTATAGAACGACCACACAATACAAATATTAAAGCCAAAAATATGTATCAATGCAATATTCATGAAGTAAACTTTCACTAAAAGCCTTTCTTCCACCGGAAAAAAATAGTCCCTGACCGTAAACAGCAACAGAAGTTACATTATTACGCCATTAGATGGAGGCAAAGACTGTCTTTATGTGTCAGTCAGTAGCGAAGACTTTTACATTGAAAAGACTGAATTGTTGTGAACACGGAACAAGACGCAACTGACAAATGCTTTGACTAGCGCTGTCAGTCACAGGAAAACCCTTTAACTGTTAAAGGGACAAGATAATACATCAGACATTTAAACTGATTTTTTTTTTTTTTTTTTAATGAACATAGGACTGACCTAAAGGAAAATGCTAAATCTAAATGCAGGTAATAAACTCGCTCACTCGATCTCTTTCTCGCAATACTCTTCTACATAATGCAGTAAGCTTCAATGAACAATATCAATTGAGAACATACAGTTTACGTTGCTAAGAGTGATTGCTAAGGGTGTTGTGTAGTGAACAGTGTTGGGCAGTTACTTTAAAAAAGTAATTATAGTTACTAGTTACTTCTCACAAATAGTAACGGAGTTAGTAACTGAGTTACATCATTATAAAAGTAACTAATTACCAGGGAAAGTAACTATTGCGTTACTTTAAAAAATTTAAAATATGTCAAATAACTTGAATGCCCCCAATATTAAATATAAGTCTAAGAATATCTTGAACCGACTCGTGACTCATGATCCGCTCTTTCTTATGAAATTTCTCTGTACTGTACATAACCTGTTGGTAGCCACTAAAGAAAATGTAGTTTCATATATATGTTTAAATATTCCTATTTTATGTTTTAAATTAATTTACTTGATTGATGAAAAGTGAACAGCGTGAGTAAGATGCATCATAAGATGCACAATATATCGGGAGTCATGGAGTGGGTCAGACATGATTTTAAACACTTCATTAAGTTTTGTTTGGTAGAAAGCCTTTCTTTAAAGTGAATTTCATTTTGTAAAAATTGTATCTTCATTTTAATCAATGTTTCATTAACCAATTGCCTGGATTTAATAAATAAGAAGCAAATATAGCAGACAATATAATCATGGCAGGTGCGGGCACGGGCGCGGGCGCGATCACTGGCTCGTGAACTGGAGCGCGACTTATAGGCTAAATGAACCGAAACTCAGCATATGGGCTGCTTGCCTCGCAGACATGAGAAATATATCTATAGAACGCTTGAAATATCTAAAAACGAAAAGAAATAGGCTACTCTGATTGTGTAGCCAACATTCTCTCTCTAGGCGCGTCCAGTAGACTATGCGGATATGATGAGAGTCAACAATGTCAACTTCATCTTCGCAGCCGACACTGATTAAGAAAACATTACTTTATTAATAAACAATAAAAATGTCTCCTTGCTGTTTTTGTCATATTCATAATTGTTACTTTTGCCGGTTCTTTATGGCAAGCTTTATGCGTGCGCTGGAGTGCATAGCATATATAACATAAACGCTCATTATTACTTTATTCTCTCCAGTATTTAAGAAATTAAATTAATATAAATGTGATTAGTCAACTAATGGCTTAAATGAACAACTACTAGTCGACTAGAAAAACTTATTTCACATATTTTCGATCCAGCATGTCACAAAGGGTATTCTGCTTTGAGCTCGCGCTCAGCTTGCATGCTCACAGACAGACACACAAAGCATCGTTCATTATTATCAGTTTAAAATTAGCCTATATTTGTGTAGGCTATGACTAACTGCAGCACACACCATAGAAAAATCTTTGCAGGTCCTATATGGCTCAGAGAGAGGGCTACTTGGATTAAACCTGCATCAGAGCTCAATTATAGTAACGCGGCATTTTTTTGCCAGTAACGGTAACGGCGTTGTAACGGGAGGAAAAGTAATTTGTTTGATTACTCGTTACTGAAAAAAGTAACGGCGTTAGTATAACGCTGTTATTCCCATCACTGGTAGTGAATCGTGATACACAGAACCATTGGGTGAAGTGGTCATAGCCGTGTTTTATCGTGAATAAAACAGCTATTGACCAGTCAGAATCAAGGACAGGAACTAACCGTTTTATAATTAAAAATCATTATATTAACTATAACTCTATTAAAGCAATACAGTGAACGACAACTGTCTGTGGTCTCCCAGTGGCTTACATTATTGTCAGTTTAGAGTTAAAGGTTTATTTTCACCCAAAAACAAAAAGGAAAAAAAAGGTCATCAGTTACTCACCCTCATGTTCCCAACACGTAAGACTTTCATTCATCTTCGAAACACAAATGAAGGTATTTTAACAGTTCACACAACAACCAATTTGTAGTTTCTAAATATTCTAATGCTGTCAAACGATTAATCATGATTATTCGCATCCAAAATAAAAGTTTGTTTACATAATATGTGTGTACTGTGTATATTTATTATGTATATATACATACAAACATACACGTATATATTTAAGAAATATTTACATGTATGCAGGGTGTGTGTATATATAAGTATATTTTTGTTAAATATATACATGCATATGTGTGTATATATATATATATATATATATACACATAATAAATATACACAGTACACACTAAACTGGACTAAAGTTTGGACTAAACTGCTCTATTCATATGGATTAGTTTTACAACTAATCCATATGAATCCATATGTTTTTATGAACTTTTTGAAGCATCAAACTGGTAGTTGCGTAGACTGTCAGTGGAGGGACAGAAATCTTGTATTTCATTCAAATATCTTAAATTGTGTTTAGAAGATGAATGAAACTCTTACGAGTTTGGAACGACATGAGAGTGAGTAAATGATGGAATTTTTATTTTTGGGTGAACTAACCCTTTATGTTAAACCAAAATGAAAGATAACATGTATGCCTTCATCTCCAAAGACATTATATTTGTCTTCTTTGTTGGCGCTTGATGACATGGCAGTCGAGATATGCAGTCTTACTAGAACACAGCCTTTCGTTTGAAAAGCACCCCTAGAAAGTTACTTGCAGTTGAGTTTGATCAAGGTTGGAACTAAACTCTGCAGGAAAGTGGACCTTGTAGAGTTGAGAACCCATGCCATCGACCTTAGTCAGGGTAGTACCATATTTAATTTTTGACTGGAATTTTCAATAGATTGTACTGTTGTTTAACAACATACCGATTGTTCAGCTGACAAAACATCTTTCCGGAACCTTTATACATGCCATTGTAAAGACTGTAAGTCTTTCCCTTACAGCCACGTTTTTATCAGAATTAAATTCAATATGACCTCTAACCTGGGTCTATTGGCCCCACAGCACCCCTCCAAGTCATTATTAGCCTATATGATTAAATATCTTCTTCCTTTCTTTGTAAGGTGACCTGGAGAGATGTTGCTGGGCTAGATGAGGTTGTCTCCGAGCTGCAAGACACTGTCATTTTGCCTTTTCAGAAACGTCATCTCTTCTATGGTTCCAAACTCTTGCAGCCTCCCAAAGGTGAGTCATGGAAAAGTGTATGGGCCCCATACATACAGTATCTTATGTGCAAGATGTCAAACTGAAGATTATTCATATATTTTTTTTATTTTTCTGATTCTCAGGTGTACTGTTATATGGGCCACCGGGATGTGGAAAGACTTTAATTGCCAAAGCAACAGCGAAAGCATCTGGATGCCGCTTTATTAATCTACAGGCCTCCACTTTGACTGACAAGTGGTACGGCGAATCGCAAAAGCTGACTGCTGCTGTATTCTCATTGGCGGTCAAGATTCAGCCCTGCATAATTTTCATTGATGAAATAGGTAACCACTGAATATGCTCTAAAAAAATTGGACAGATTCCAGACAGATTACAATGCCAGCTTGTTAAACGTGCCAAATAAATTCACTCCGCAATACTAGATTGATAAAGTTCTGTAATCACTATGGATATGCAGGTGTTTTATATTCATGGGTTTTATGGAAAACGTGGTACATGTACATTTGCATAATGACTGCAGTATTTTCGATGCCCTGTCTAAGCACTGTATTTTCAATGCTGATGACATTTGAATAATACTGTACTGTGGCCCATCATCTGTAAAACTGAAGAATGTGGACGCTGCACACAGAGTCTCTCAGGCATTTTATTATAGTGTACTAGCTGTAAAAGTTAATTATATTAATTAGTTATGCTTCCTTTAAAGATGGTACCGCATGTTAAATTACAGATGCTGAAAATGCAAAATTGTAGAAAAAATATGACTGCAAAAAAGTAGTTGCTTTAATTTCTTGTTTAATATATAAAAAAAGAACTATACAAATACTATAGTTGCAGTGTATATAATTTGACATAACTGTAAAATATAAATATTTTAAAATAATATATGAATTAAATATTTTATATACACTACTGATTGGATTTAAAAAAAAATAATAATTAATGATTTTAAATTACATTAAACTGAAAATAATATTGCATAAGATTACTTTTTCAAATAAATGCTGTTCTTTTGAAAGTGCTTTTGAATTTTCTGTTCATCAATACATCCTGAAAAAAGATGAAATTCAACATATAATATATAGAATGTATAATAACAAGAAATTTTTCTTGAGCACCAAATTATGATTTTAGAAGGATTTCTGAAGGATCATGTGACACTGAAACTAATGGCACTGAAAATTCAGTGTTGCCATCAAAGGAATATATTTAAAAATAAAAATATACTATTATTAAATATTTTTAGTATTAAAGACTATTTTAGTATTAAAATAGAAAGCAGTTGTTTAAAATTGTAATAATATTTAACAATATAACTTTTTTTTTTTTTTTTTTTTACTGTATTTAAAAAAAAAAATGCAGTCTTGGTGAGCATTAAAGGTCTTTTTTCAAAAACATTCAAAAGTCTTATTGACCCCAAACTTTTGAATGACGGTGTATATGTAGTACTACATTTAATTATCCGCATACTAAATATAATTTCAATTTTGTTTGCTTTTAGGTTGATTACATAGTGTGCAGTTATGAAATGTATATCTACATAAAATCTGTCTCTTGTCTCAGATTCATTTCTGAGGAATCGTTCCAGTATGGATCATGAGGCCACCGCTATGATGAAGGCCCAGTTCATGAGTCTGTGGGATGGACTAGACACAGCAGCAGACAGTCAGGTAACATGCACACGTATTGGTTTCATAGGTCATTGCATTTCTTCAAAAGTGTTAGTAATATGAAATGTGATGGGAAGTAAAAGTGTATGTCAATGTTCAGGTAATGGTGATGGGGGCTACTAACAGACCACAGGATGTGGATGCAGCAATACTGCGCAGAATGCCTACTGCCTTTCATGTAGGCCTGCCCGTGAGTCTGATGAACACACACACACACATACCTTTACATTCTGTTTTTGTTGATTGCCCATCCTAATCTGGTCAAAACTGAATTATTTTTGGTCCATTTCCAGAATGCAGCTCAAAGAGAAGAAATCCTTAGACTAATTCTGTCTGGTGAAAATGTAAGACAGCTCTTCTCATCTCATCTCATCAAAATATTTTTTCTGTTTAAATATATTGCTTATGTTAAAGGTAAAGTGGCCTATATTTACATATATTTACACTACCATTCAAATGTTTGTGGTCTGTAAGGTTTTTTTGAAAGAAATCTTGGTAACACTTTACAATAAGATTTCATTAGTTAACTATACTCCTGGGCAAAAAAATCTACCAAACCCAAAATAACTAAACACTAAGTTTTGATTGTCTTAACCACAAATTATTGGTCAGGAACTTGGCTAAATTTTAGCAAATGCACTACTTAAAAATCCATTGCTGTCTCAGAAAATCTTTAAAGAGAGAATGAAGTTTTTGGCAGAATATGGGAAGTTTGTGGAGTGTGAAGCGATGAATCACAATGAAACACGAGTTGCATGGTGATGCTCCAGAGTGGTGTCTTCGGAAGTCTGCTGAGAAATATAATAATAAGTGAAGCATAGAGGAAGAGGTGTCATTATGTGGGGAGCCTTCTGGTATTGATGAACTACTTTACTGTGAAAAGTCACTTAATGCATTGGAGTACAGGAGAATATTGCAGAATGGCTTGCTTCCCACTCCTGTCTCCTGCCCAAATTCCAAAGACGGCCAAGAAGTGGCTTGAGAACAACTCCATCAGGCTCGTGTTTTGGCCTAGTTTTGGTCTCCCACTAAACTCAAACTAACTGGGAGACATTTTTCAACTACTCATGAACTGTTTGAAGCCATTAACATTAAACAACACTGACTCTTCTTCCTGTAAAAAGCTGTCTGCAAGTTGGGGAAGGCTATTCCATGCTAAGTTACTTTATCTACAGGATTTGTGCAATTGTTGCTCATTTCCTGACCAGTGATTTGAGATTAAAATGATTAATACCATTAAAAGACCACTAAATATTTTGCTGTTTTTGGCTTGGTCCTTTTTTGTTGTTGTTGCCGCCCAGGAGTGTACATTAGTTAACATGAATTAACTATTAACAATACTTAAACAACATTTATAACTCTTTATTAATGTTAATTTCATCATTTACTAATACATTTTGATAAAAAATTATATCTGTTAACATAAGTTAAAGGGTTAGTTCACCCAAAAATGAAAATAATGTCATTTATTACTCACGCTCATGCCGTTCCACACCTGTAAGACCTTCATTAATCTTTGGAACACAAATTAAGATATTTTAGTTGAAATCCGATGGCTCCGTGAGGCCTGCATAGGGAGCAATGACACTTTCTCTCTCAAGATCCATAAAGGTACTAAAAACATATTTAAATTGGTTCATGCGAGTACAGTGGTTCAATATTAATATTATAAAGCGACAAGAATATTTTTGGAGCGCCAAAAAATAAAAAATAACGTCTTATTTAGTGATGGCCGATTTCAAAACACTGCTTCATGAAGCATCGGAGCATAAATGAATCAGTGTGTCGAATCATGATTCAGATCGCGTGTCAAACTGCCAGCGGCTGAGATCACGTGACTTTGGCGCTCCGAACAGCAGATTCGATACACTGATTCATTTGTGCTCCGAATCTTCCTGAAGCAGTGTTTTGAAATCGGCCATCACTATATGTCGTTATTTTGTTTTTTTCGCCTCACGGAGCCATCGGATTTCAACTAAAATATCTTAATTTGTGTTCTGAAGATTAACGAAGGTCTTACGGGTGTGGAATGGCATGAGGGTGAGTAATAAATGACAGGTATTTTCATTTTGGGTGAACTAACCCTTTAATGCACTGTGAACTAACATGGAGCATTTTTAGTAAATAACATTAAAAAAAGTTTAATAAATGCTGTAAACATTTTTCATTGTTAGTTCATAGTAGTTAAGGCATTAACTAATGTTAAAAATGAGACCTTATTGTAATGTGTTACAAAAGTCTCTTATGCTGACCAAGGTTGCAATTATTTCATCAAAACATTATTACATGTTTTGATGAAATGTTACATGATCCTTCAGAAATCATTCTAATATGCTGATTTGGTGCTCAGGAAGCATTTCCTGTCATTATTAATGTTTAAAACAGTTGTGCTGCTAAACATTTTTGTGGAAACTGACACATTTTTGTTAGGATTGTTTTATGAAAAAAAAGTTGTTAAATGTCTTTACTGTCAATTTTGATCAATTTAATGTTTGCTTAATAAAAAAAACTGGCCACAAATCTTTTGAAGGTATATATATAAAAAAAAATATATATATATATATATATAATATATAAAATATTTTATTTGAATCTTTATTTTTCATCAGTTAAGTAACGCGATTAACCTGAAGGAAATAGCGGGGCAAACGGAGGGCTACTCTGGCAGTGATCTGAAAGAGCTGTGCAGGGACGCCGCCATGTACCGCGTCAGAGACTATGTCCGCAAACAGCAGATGAAACAGATTGCACAACAGTTCCAGCTGGATGAAGAGGAAGAGTATGTCTAAGATGCTTTGTATAACACACACACACACACACACACAATGTTAGCATTTTATTTGTGTGCACAAAATGCAGCTCTCATAACATGTCTTAACTAAAGAGGTCTACAATATCTGGAGAAATATATCCCATTAATCTAAAGTAGTTGCTCAGCTGGTTCATCTTCATGTTTTGTTAGAAGAAAAACAATTCAAGATATTTTTGATAGTTTTAAAATGTTGTGCAAATACTGTATGAAGGAGTGAATGTAAAAGCATATTACTCACTAAAATCTAGCAACCCTCGTGTCTCTGATTTTGTCCCTGGTGTCCTCTGGTGTGTCCTCAGGCATGTGGACAGCACACAGCTGAGGCCCGTGACTCAACTGGACCTGCTGTTTGGCCTAGATAAGATGAGAGAATCCAAACAGGCCACAGTTACAGCTGACCCAGCAAATCTGAGAGAGGTGCCTCTGGACTGAAAACCTCACGCTTTACACGTTCATACACCTGTTTTCTCTATCTCCCTTATTTCTTTCTACCTCATTCTTTCCCTCCTTTTCACATTCATGTTGCATCTCAAACATTACTACTTTGCACTACAATGACTTTACAGTCACATACAATACTCAACACAACAGCTATGTGCATATTTATTGTAACAATAATAATAATAGTATACATGCTAAATGGTGTTTCATTATTCTTGAGTATTTTAACGTGTTTAAATTATTTCTGATATGATCATCTGTTGGTTGCATACTATGTAGAAGCAGATATTGAACCTCTTTTTGGATTTGAGAGTAAGGAATACAAACTTTGCTATGTCTATAAATGTTTTAGTAGTCAGGACCAGGTTTCCTGAAACACTATCCCCTGGTTTCATATACAGTTAGTCTCAGACTAAAATGCATGTTTGAGCTGTTTTGACTGAAAGCAACTTGTACTAACATATCTTAAAATATGTCAGGGCTATTGTTTTGCTATTGTGCTATTGTCTCAAGATGCACACCAGTATTGTTTTTTCTAGGGTATGTTCATAAAAGCTACTTAAATGTCCTAATTGAACTAAGGCTTAATCTAAGCCCTGTCTGTATTAGGATGCATGAGTGTTACTCTAAATTTATACTGAATGGTGCATGTGTGATCTTTGTTAACACCAATTTAGCCATGATACGTAAGATGACTGCTAATTTGTGTAAGGGGCATATCTGGATCATATTTTAACCCAAAATCAAAAGAAAAAAAAATATTTCGCATAAGGAAAACTAGTTTCTTTTGCACATTGTTTTCATGGTAATTAGTTCTCAATTTTATAGTAGTGTGATATATATTGATATATATTATTTGCATTTTCTATATTATGTAAAAGTATTATGTGATTATATAGTACTATGAATATTATATTTATTACATTTAATCAAATAATTTTTATTGTATTGTAATATTGTATTTTATTACTATGTATATTTATGTTACAGTAAAGAGAATTTGAGAATAATTTCCCTTTTTTATCTTTTGGTTTTGGGTTGAAAAATTTCTTTGTGAGATCCATGTAAATAGACATTTATCATTTGTTTGGCTCAGTAAACAAAAGTTTTCAATTGTAGAAGATCTAAAAAGCCTATCTCACACATAAAGAAATGGCTCTCTAGGTATAGATGGCTTTGTATCCACTTGAAGCAAGGCTGTAAACTTTATCAAAGGGACAAATGGTGCTACACGTATCTCTACTGGGAATGAAGTCATTTTTTACATCGGTTATTGAAAGATGTTAAACATCTGTCATATATTAATGTTCAGATGAGTCGGAGTGTGTTTAGAAAGGTTTAATATATCACTCAAATAATATATCATGTATTACTCAAAGTGTCAAACCAGCATCAAGATACTCATTTATCAGGTATTACTATGGTCACAAAGGTCAGCTTCTTTCTTGAAACTACCAGTTTTGTCCGTCCTCACTGAAATTTCTGGCCTTTCACCAGCTCTAAATGCAAACTTTCTGCTCTTGCCAAACCGTTCTGAAGATTTAAGCAATTGTTTTCCCTTTGGCTGAAGTATTATAAGGCAGCCACCGCATGTCTCCATGTGTTACTTTGATAATGGGTGTTGGGGAAAAAAACTAACAAACCATATCTGGCAGCTTAATTAATTATCCGTCAAACGTTGATTATTGAAATGACAAATTTATTCAGATTGATGTTTTTTATCATGCCTTGTGCATTTCCAGTGATTTGTCAATATGGCATATTTAACATGTAAATGAAACAAA
Source organism: Chanodichthys erythropterus (assembly GCF_024489055.1). NCBI lineage: Eukaryota > Metazoa > Chordata > Actinopteri > Cypriniformes > Xenocyprididae > Chanodichthys > Chanodichthys erythropterus. The sequence goes on along the minus strand of NC_090233.1, from coordinate 23,858,956 downwards.
TGTGTTTGTTTGGCAAGCTATGCCCACATTAATTTCATGTTTGAGGAGAGATTTGGCTTCCTTTGGCAACAAATGACACCTTTAATGCTTTAAAAAATTGGTTGTTTCATAATGATGAACAATCTAAAGAGAGAGGGGGAAATGAACTTGTATCTTCTGCTTGCTTTTTGTTGTTACAATCACCTTCTGCTATCGCATAAAATCCTGGTCTTAATGTTGAGATGGTTTTGCTGAAAATACCTTTTCACTGTTAAATTCTATAATCTTTCCTTGCTTATTTTGTCTTTGGGCAAAAAAGCAATCATTCACTCATGTTAATGATAAAATACTTTTCTCACTAATAAATCTCCACAGTGTGACAGTGTTGCATAAAATGTTTTCCCAACTTATAATAAACCCATCTGGAATGTAATAAATGTGCATCTGTCAGTAAAAATGCAAACCCTCAGAGTTTTTGATGTTAACATCAGTCTTTTGGCCTTTTCACCATCTCCACACATGTACAGAGCGTTCTGTTCTTCAAATATGATAACAAGAGGTAGACGTAAGAGGAGCTGTTGACATTCAGCTCTTTGCTGTACTTTGTGCCTCGTTTGCATCAAAACTGTATAACCTTTTGTTAGTCATGAGTCATAATTTTCTTTGCATCATTAAGTTCTCTTTTCACCTCTTTCTCTCTATTCCTCTGTAAGCAGTAAAAAAATAGAAACTGAAAAGAAAATAGAACTGATGTCAGTGAGTTTATAATATGGCTTAGTTCAGCCTTTTGTTGCTGAAAACTCAATGACTGATCTGTTGTTTGGCAGTTTTCCTCTGTAAAAGTTATATATAACTGATAGTTATATAAGCCGTTAATGCTTGAATATTATAAAATGTGATTTTTAACCTGGATCTATTCTGAAGGGGAGTTTTTTTTATCACTGTCTGCAGTAGGAGTCCACAAGAGGGCAGTATGTGTATTTCAATATTTCTGAGACTTGTAAAAGTTCTTTGCCTGAGTAGTTCACCTAGAAACACAAACTTGAGGAGAACTTCTGAAAACATGGTGGGGTTTTTTTTTTCATGCATTTGCAATGAATGGGAAATGATGCTTTCAGTATTCTAAAAGGAATGAATGCGACTTGTGTGCTATATTTCAAGTCTTTTGAAGTCAGTTTTATGTCAGGGATGGAACCAAAATTAAGTTATTATTTACTGAAAATCCTGAAATTTGTCCTAGCTCTTGTTGGTTTATATGTGGGACAAGTAACAATGTCCAATTCATGAACAAATCATTTTGAGTCATTCTATTTATGAATTAATCCAGTTTAAAAACATTCTGAATTGTTCACAAATCAGGCAGATATCTACAGTGCTTTTTTCTTCCTCTTTCCAGTTTGAAAGTCCACATTATTGTATAGAAAAGTGTGACCAGTAAATTATTAAAAATGTTTTGTTTTTGTGAAGAAAGAATTTTTTACAGGTTTGTAATGACATGAGAGTTAGCAAATGATCACAGAATTGCCAATCTCTGGGTGAACTAATCCTTTAAATCCTGACTTAAAGGGATAGTTCACCCAAAAATGAAAATTTGATGTTTATCTGCTTACCCCCAGGGCATCCAAGATGTAGATGACTTTTTTTCTTCAGTCGAACGCAAATTATGATTTTTAACTGCAACCGCTGCCGTCTGTCAGTCAAATAATAGCAGTGATTGGGAACTTGAAAAATAAGAGTCGAAAAAACTACCATAGACAAATCCAAATTAAACCCTGCGGCTCGTGACGGCACATTGATGTCCTAAGACACGAAACGATCGGTTTGTGCGAGAAACCGAACAGTATTTATATCATTTTTTACCTCTAATACACCACTATGTCCAACTTCGTTCAGCTTCCGGCTAGTGAGGTCTGATCGCGCTCTGACAACGGAAGTGATGTCTCGCGCTCATTGAAGTATATGGGCGAGACATCACTTCCTTCATCACAACGCGTTTTTTGACCTCACTAACAGGAAGCTGAACGAAGTTGGACATAGTGGTGTATTAGAGGTAAAAATTATATAAATAATGTTCGGTTTCTCGCACAAACCGATCGTTTCGTGTCTTAGGACATCAATGTGTCGTCACGAGCCGCAGGGTTTAATTTTGATTTGTCTATGGAAGTTTTTTCGACTCTTATTGTTCAAGTTCCCATCTACTGCTTTTATTTGACTGACAGACGGCAGCGGTTGCAGTTAAAAATCATAATTTGCATTCGACTGAAGAAAAAAAGTCACCTACATCTTGGATGCCCTGGGGGTAAGCAGATAAACATCAAATTTTCATTTTTGGGTGAACTATCCCTTTAAGGCAATAAACCAGATCCACTGCTGGTAATTCTCTTCTCTGAAGCATGTGAATGTACATACAAGTTCACAGGATTTTTAAAATGGGTTTCTTTCTTATGCACAAGGTTGCACTTATTGTGAATGTTATTACAATTTAAAATAACTGTTTTCTATTTTAATATATTTTAAAATATAATTTATTCCTGTGATGCAAAGCTGAATTTTCAGCTGCCATTACTCCAGTTGTCAGTGACCCTTCAGAAATCAAGAAAAATGTATTATTATTAGCAATGTTGAAAACTGTTGTACTGCTTAATGTTTTTGTGGAAATCGTGATACATTTTCAGGATTCTTTAATGAACAGAACAGCATCAATTTGAAATATTAATCTTTTATAGCATTGTTTTTATGTTTTTACTGACTTGAATGCATCTTTGCTTTATAAAAAAAAAAAAAAAAATATATATATATATATATATATATATATATATATATATATATATATATATATATATATCTAAATCTACATTGTTTATCCTTTTGATCTTTCATTTAAAACAATTCACAAAATTCTAACCTAAGTAAAACAATGGAAAGTAGGGGAAAGGTCTCATGAAATAAATGTTTGTCTCTAGTTCATGTTGGCCACGATTATTGTAACAAGATAATATATTTTTTTATTTATTTATCATTGATTCCCCAAGATAATAGCTCTTGAGTATTCCTCTGTAATGCCTGATGAGTTTGGAGAATACCTGACCAGAGATCAGAGACCATTCCTCCATACAGAATCTCTCCAAATTCCCAGGTCCATGTTGGTGCTTCAGCTCCTCAGTTCACCCCACTCAAGGGTTCAGGTCAGGGGACTGGGATGGCCATGGCAGAAGCTTATTTTTGTGCTCAGTGACCCATTTTTGCTTTGATTTTGATGTTTGTTGAACAAGATGTCCAGGACCTCCTGCATAAAATTAGGCCCACAACATAAGATCCAGCAGTATATTTAACTGTACACATGGGTTACTTTTTCTGTTTGCACCAAAGCCATCTGGTGGGTTTGCAGCCAAAAAGCTCTTTTTTTTTTTTTTTTTTTGGCTTTTTGACCCAGAGACTCAACTATGCTTAGAGAGTCTCTGGACACTCAAACTCTCCTCCTCACCATGCATTAAGAGTCTATTTTCAATTGACCCTTCGCCGGGAGTTTGATTGACAAGCGATCTAACCAATCAAAACGCAGAATCCGCTATTTTGTCCGTCAAAGCAGTCAGGAGTTAGGAGATTAACCTCGGTGGACTTAAACTTGAAAAATGGTGTGTACTGACGTCTTTCCACGTTTGAAACAACATTCCTTCTCATGTTCATTTATACTTATTTGATGCTATAAATTAACTAGTAGGAAGAGAAGATTGGTTTACGAGCCTCTTGAGCTGAGGCGGTACAGCAATCTGTCACAACACATTAAAGAGCCACAAAACTCTTTTTATTGTTTGAATTTGTTAAAAAACTACACAGTTTGAAAGCTGGGACTTTGTTTAATATCATAAGTAACCTGCTTTGTCTTGTCTGTCGACGTGTTTCAGTATCCTCTTTGCTCCGTGATGTATTTTTCACTGCATTCACAGCTCGTCGGACAAAGCAACAGTAACTAAGGGGGGCTTAGTTACTGTTAGTTACTGGTCTTTGCGAAGGGTCAATTGTTTTACTTTTTTGAAAGGTTAGAATTTTGTGATTTTTTTTTTTTTTTTTTTTTTTTTTTTTTATGAAAGATCAAAAGGATAAACAATACAGATTTATTTTCACAGCCATCTTTGCTCATATTTATCAAGTGTGCCAATAACTCTTACAAAGAAATGTGCCCACTTACAAAGAAATGAAGGGTCTATCATTTTTAAGGGTAGGTTTATTTTAACGGATAGATTCAGAATATCAACCAAAAAAAAAATCCGGAAATCTTGAAATTGCCTTTCAGTGAATAAAATAAGTATCTGATCCCCAAGCAAAACTTGACTTAGTGCTTGTTGGAGAAACCCTTGTTGGCCAGCACAGAGGAAAGTCATCTCTTTTAGTTGGTCACCAGGTTTGCACACATCTCAGGAGGGATTTTAGTCCACTCCTCTTTACAGATCCTCTAAATCCTTAAGGCTTCTTGGCTACCACTTGGCAACTCGAAGTTTCAGCTCCCTCAACAGATTTTCTATAGGACTAAGGTCCAGAGACTAAGCCACTCCATGACCTTAATGTGCTTCTTCTTGAGCCACTTCTTTGTTGCCTTGGTGGTATATTTTAGGTCATTGTCATGCTGGAAGACCCATCCACAACCCATCTTCAGTGTTCTGGCTGAGGGAAGGTGGTTCTCGTTCAAGATTTTTATGGTCCATTTTACGGTCAATCGGTCCCTCACTGCAGACCCTCAAGTCATCCTGTTCCTGTACCCTTAGCAGAGAAACAGCCCCAAAGCATAATGTTTCCACCTCCTCCGTGCTTGACTGTAGGGTTGGTATTCTTGGGTTCATTGTCAGCATTTCTCTCGCTCCAAACACAGCGTGTTGAGTTGATGCCAAAATGCTCAATTTTTTGTCTCAACTGACCACAGCACTTTCTCCCAAGCCTTCCCTGAATCATTTAGATGTTCATTGGCAAACTTCAGACAGGCCTGTAGATGTGCCTTCTTGAGCAGGGGGACCTTTGCGGGTGCTGCAGGATTTCAATCCATTGTGGCGTAGTGGGTTACCAATGGTTTTCTTGGTGACTGTGGTCGTTACTGCCTTGAGATCATTAACAAGCTCTTCCTGTGTGGTTCTGTGCTGATCCCTCACCTTTCTCATGATCATCCTTACCCCATGAGGCGAGATCTTGCATGGATCTCCAGAACAAGGGCAATTGATGGTTATTTTGTATTTCTTCCATTTTCGAATAATTGCATCAACAGTTGTCCCCTTCTAACCAAGTTTCTTGCAGATGGTCTTATAAGCTTTGCAGCCTTGTGCAGGTGTACAATCTTGTCCCTGACATCCTTTGACAGCTCTTTGGTCTTGCCCATGGTGTTGGAGAGGTTGGAATGGAAGATACAGATTCTGTGGACAGATGTCTTTTATACACATAATGAGCTGACATAAGGAGTACTTTCTTGCAGTGACAAGACTAATCTGTGATCCACATGGGCACATATCCAATCTGTGGGAGGCAGAATTAGGGGATCAAATACTTATTTCACTTGATCAAATGCTAATCAATTTATAACCTTTATATGATTTTTTTCTGGAATTTGTTGTTGATATTCTGTCTCTATCCGTTAAAATAAACCTACCATAAAAAGTATAGACCCTTCATTTCTTTGCAAGTGGGCAAATAGGCAGGGGATCAAATAATTATATATAGGGCTTTATACAATAGGTTTTCAAAGCTGCTTTACAGTAATAAACATGAAAGTAATGAACAATAATACAAATAGAAATCAACTCTGCTGTAAAGCAGCTTTTTGTCAGTTCGGTGTTGATTCCATTCAGTTCAATGACACTGTTGATTTTGCAAAAACCGTCAATTATGAAACAAAATTGAATCAGCTATAAAACAGCTCTGCAGAACAGGGATGATATCATCCAGCTCAATTCAATTCAAGTTTTCTTCTTATCCTATAGTGTCAGTACAGTCAAATCAATAATATTACTGGATATGAAGTGTCCCCAACTTAGCAAGTCAAAGGCAACAGTTGCAGTTCTTTCAGGTATCAGAAATGGAGTAAAAAGAACCCTGTGAGAAACCAGGCTCAGTTGGGGGGGGCAGTTCTCTGGCCAAATGAACAAACATGGTGTGATTATGATTCAGGCTGCATCACAAGTCAGGTTGTAGATTGATATCAATCAGGATATTTCATCCTGGTCCTTCTGCTTGACGATCAGGATACATCATGTTGGCTTCCAATTGAAGTTAGGTTTTTTTGTTGTTGTTGTTGTTGTGTTTTTTTTTATCATCATTTGACCATGTGTGGAAGTAGGAAGGAGTACTGGTGTCCATCTTCATCTGACCCTTTGTTTCATTTCTGTGAACCCAGATCTGCATCAATAAAGAAAAACAGAGCTGACGGGAAAACTGCATTGCACTTAAGGCTGTTTCCCCAAGTATTATTCAGTGCCCCGCTGTGATTTAATTGATGCATTCATGAGGTATTTTATTCAAAGCACCCGAGTGAACGCGTTGTCATCTTGCTGAACCCGAGTGCTAATGATACATTCAGTATGGAAATGTTTGCTGGAGTGTCGGCACCTGCTGTCTACTACAGGGAGCAGGGAACAGAATAATGAAGCAGAGGCATTTCTCACAGGCCTCGGGGAGTAAGCACAGCACCGGGAGCTGAATCCTGGAGAGGAACCCATTCTGGTTATCTTCAGGAAATGTGCTAAGTCTTCCACTGCACAGGTGGATGAATTGTGATGGAAGGGGAATATAAACCCTTAAAGAGAACTCAGATGATCTTAAGTGGCAGAAATTTCAGCATTCTAATGGAGGATTAAATTTTTAAAATGTCAATGCAGCATTTATTCCCCTGGTGCATTGCTGTTATTTGATGTTTTTTATGTGTTTGCGCTATAAATAGTTTCTTTTTCTCTCTCTCTCTCTCTTAGAAAGAGATGTGCCCAAGATTTGCTGTGTGTTTCTTTTGGAGTGTCTTGTTTCACCCTCCTGCAGTTCTGAGGAGCATGTTTGAATTTTCTGTTTGTATAATGAAGTTTGGTATATTCCTTTGATATTTAAAAAGGAGATGACTTCTGGAGTGTTAAAGATCTTAGCAAAAAGCTCAGGGGAATTACTACTTAAAGCATTTGTTCAATAGCATGTGGTTCAAATCCCTCATCAGCCTTAGTATTCCAAGGAGGCATCATCTCCTGAGACTTCTGCTTTCTTCCATCTCTTCCATTTCAGCTGAACTGAAATGTGTGTTCAGCTGAAATTAAGCCCTTGTTGATTACATAACCCTTTTATCATGTTCCCAATTGCACAAAAAATCACGCAGCACAAGAAAACACTTAAACATGTCATGCTATTCCTATTAGTTGTTTCATTAACGTTTGCCAAACTTTAGGGCTTAACTACACTCTTAAAAATTAAGGTTCCAAGAGGGGGGTTTTGCAGCAATACCATAAAAGAACCTTTCATTGAACAGTTCTTAAAAGAACCATTTTTTTTCTTAGTGCGAATAACAGTTTAATCCTTTAAACTCTCTTTCCTAACTTCATTAAACATGCATAGATCATGGAAAATGGCACGGCAGCAGATTCTCTCAATTAAAAAGAGCCCAAACAACATAATCCATCACTCAAATCTAAAGATATTCCTCATGGAGTCATAGACGCACTAAACATGAGACTCCAAAGACGCACATGTAAGCATTCATGTGGTTTTTTCGCTTGTAACTTCATGAAACATACTCAGATCAGGGAAAATACAGCAGATTCTAACGATTAACAAGAGCCCATAATCTATCACCATAATCCGTCAGTTAGATCTAAAGATATTCCTCATGGGCCTGGTTTCACAGACAGGGCTTAGGCTAAGCCAGGATTAGGGCTTATTTCAATTGGGGTATTTAAGTTGCTTTTATAAACATACACTAGAAATAAACAATTACTGATGTGTATCTTTAGACAAAACAAATTTTCAGACATGTCAGTGCAAGTTGCTTTCATTTTAAACAGCTCAAACATGCATTTTAGTCTAGGACTAGTTTAAGCCTTGTCTGTGAAACTGGGGGATGGAGTTATAACAATAAAATTACATAAACTCTGAACACTTGTTTGGAGAGGGGTTTGGATGCTCGGCTAAACAAACCTTGGTTCCAAATGTTATATCTTTTGATTACTTTATGCTGTCACCACAAAATTGTCCTCATCTTATTTCATTCTTTAGTTATTGCATGTCAAATTAGAAAGATATGTAAAATTTCCCTTTTTGTCTTTTATCAGCAATTTTTCAGCATGAGAATATCCAAATGTAATGAAATTTAAAAAGTTTTCTATCAAACAATACCTAACTTTTGACTATAGTTTTGGAGTTATGAGTCTTTACTTGTGTGTATGTCACTCAGAGTTGTTCAGTTTGTAATGGTTAAATCCAGAAAAGAGATAGAAAATTTCCAATGGATGTGAGTTTTGAATTTGTTTTTTCAGGTCCACAACCATTGAGAAGTTTTGGGTCGTTAAGATTTTTGAGTCGAATATGCCCACTGAAGCTGTATTTATTTGATTAAAATACAGTAGAAACTGTAATACTGTGAAATATTATTAATATATATATATATATATATATATATATATATATATATATATATATATATATTATTTTTTTTTTTTTTTCATATATTTTAAAATGTCATTTATTTCCGTGATGGCAAAGCTGAATTTTCAGCATCATCACTCCAGTCTTCTGAATCAGAAATCCTTCTAATCTGCTGATTTGGCACTCAAGAAACATTTATTATTATTTATCAATGTTGAAAACATTGTTGCTCCTTCATATATTTTTGTGGGAACTTTGACAATGTTTTTCAGGATTTGATGAATATAAAGTTCAAACATTTTTTACAGACTTTTTTAAAGTAATATAATATAAAAGTCTTTACTGTCATGTATCAATTTAATAAGTTCTTGCTGAATGAAAGAATGAATATTGAGGTATGTTGATTAAAATGTAAAAGTGGTGCAGAGAACACACTTTAAGCAAAAGCAAACACATGTTTGTGCTTGTGTACAGCCTAGAAATGATTAATAAATCATGTGAGTTAATGGATGCCTTGTAAAAACCATAAAGGGCTTCCCACGAAACCATTTTTGCCATGAAAGGTGAATTCTCTGGAAGTGATGACCTTTCTCACTGACAGGATGTGAGCTCTATATTTGTGTCTTGGTTATATCACAGCTTTAGATCTTAATATGAACGTGATTAGGATGTTCACTGCTCTCTCTCTCTCTATCTGTCTTTCTCTCTGTCCTGCTGAGCAGAGCTGGAGTCAGATATAAAGGCCATCGTTCTATTACCACTGCTGATTGAGTCTAGGGGCGTTTTGAGAGGTTTTCAGATGAAAGTAGTATGTTAAAAGAGGGTGTAAAAAAGGATTTGAAAGACCCTTTCAGACATCAGATAAAGGTGGGTATTGGAGACTTTATAGAATTGTGTGCGTGGGCCTTTGGGTGTGTGTTTGTTTCAGTACCTGAAGCGCCATCCTGAGATATTTAGTATGTTTACCTGCATGTGTGTCTGTGTGTGAGAGAGAGGGCTATCCTTGATCTAAAACCTCTTTAATCCAGCAAATCAAAGTAAAAGCCATGGATCTTTAACTCTGAACCCAGCTTCCTGTGTGTGTATCTATGTGTGTTTTTGTATGAAAGTTAAAGTAGAGAGTACTGATCCAACAAATACATTTTTTGTCTAATGTTAACATCAATGTCCAATTAAAGGTTTTTTTTTTTTTTTTTCAGTGTTAAAATAATGTCTCATATTCCAGTTTAATATACAGAGACTATAAACAAATTATGAATAAATAAATAAGTCATAATCACATATTCAGTGGAATTCTAAGATTCAAGCCTGTAGGGCAGATTTCATTTCCGGTATGGGAACTTTCCGCCATTTTGAATTTTGTAAACTAGTCTTAGGTTTTTCGCCTGATTGTTGAAATTTTTGCCAGAAAGTTGAAACGTTCAAAGTTTTTTACTAAAACTCGCGAACGGAATTAGATATTTTCACCAAACTCGGAACACCTGTGTATGGGCTTAATCGTTGGTCACGTGAAAAAAAAGTTGCTGCGATTGGCCACTTGGTGGTGATATAACATAAAACTACTGATTAATCAAGGGCAATCAGTGTGTTACTTTTTGATTTCAAATTATACCAATCTACGTTTTTATGTACTTGACTTAAAACAGTTATGAACAGTCTCAAAGAAAAAAAAAATGTGATGACTAACTTGTAAAACTAGTCTTAGCAATTTATGCAACTGACTGGACTCTTCTACGACGAAGCTATGCTGTTGTAATAGCTGCAGTATGTGGTTTTGCATTGTCCTGCTGAAATACACAAGGCCTTCCCTGAAATAGATGTTATGTTATGTTGCTCTAAAACCTTTATATATCTTTCAGCATTCATCGTGCCTTCCAAAACATGCAAGCTGCCTATACCGTATGCACTTATGCACCCCCATACCATCGGAGATGCTGGCTTTTGAACTGAATGCTGATAACACGCTGGAAGGTCTCCCTCCTCTTTAGCCCGGAGGACATGGTGTCCGTAATTTCAAATAAGAATGTCAAATTTGGACTTGTCTGACCATAGAACACTTTTTCACTTTGAAACAGTCCATTTTAAATGAGCCTTGGCCCACAGGCACGGCGGCGCTTCTGGACCATGTTCTCATATTGCTCCCTTTTTGCATGATAGAGCTTTAGTTGGCATCTGCAGATGGCACGGCGGATTGTGTTTATCGACAGTGGTTTCTGGAAGTATTTCTGGGCCCATTTAGTAATGTCATTTACACAATCATGCCGATGAGTGATGCAGTGTCGTTTGAGGGCCCGAAGACCACGGGCATCCAATAAAGGTCTTCGCCCTTGTCCCTAATACGCACAGAGATTTCTCCAGTTTCTCTGAATCTTTTGATGATGTTATGCACTGTAGATGATGAGATTTGCTAAGCCTTTGCAATATGATGTTGAGGAACATTGTTTTTAAAGTATTCCACAATCTTTTTACGCACTCTTTCACAGATTGGTGAACTTCTGCCCCTCTTTACTTCTAAGAGACTCTACCTCTCTAAGATATCCCTTTTTTAGCTAATCAGGTTACAGACTTGATATTATTAACTTAATTAGTTGCTAGATGTTCTCGCAGCTGAATCTTTTCAAATTTTCTTGCTTTTTCAGCCGTTTGTTGCCCCAGTGCCCATTTTTTTGTGGCAGGCATCAAATTCAAAATGAGCTCATTTAATGGATAAAAGTGTAAAACGTCCCAACATTTCCAGAATTCAGGTTGTATTTTGTACATCTAAAAATTACTGGAAGCATATGACACAGGAAGCTGCGCATTCAAGTTACAAATGGCCTCTTACGTTTAAAATAAGGTGGATAAAAACGTATCAATGAGATTGTACAAAAGAATTCAAATCTGCCACCAATTCATTAAAATATATATATATATATATTTTTTTTTTGGTCTCTGTGGCAGACAAGCATTTTGTTATTGATTTATTATAATTTATTATATATAAAATTCTGGCTGGTGCTTCTAAAAAATTAGACACTTCACTTTCGAAATACCATGCAGCTCTAATTATATTGAGTGTATACTGTGATAATCGCTCCTGACTTCCTGGGTTAGATCTGTGTACGGATGACAACCCAACGTCATTCATGCATATAATTCGGGGCAGTGCGGACCGAGCCATGTGTCAGTTTGATGGGCATGAGTCACGATGACAGCTCTATTAGAGATGCTAATAGAACAGGACAAAAGCATAGCACTCACTCAGGAAGCAGGAGATGGGGTAATGATGCCTAATTAACTCACGGGGCCCTCTCCTCTTTCTCCTGTACAGGAAAGAAAATATGACTCACGACACAGATGACCACCTGCTCATACATTAATCCCAAATTAAGATCAGTGATTCCTCTGGAAATTTAAAACTTGGCTTAATCTGAGTTCTGAGTGAATGACTCACCAGCTGTACACATTTACACATATTAAAAACACGGAGGCCAGTTATTGAAATTGCAGAGGTGTATTTGAAGTGTAATGTTCCTTCCTTGATTTGGCATTGGGCAACTGACAGTTCTACCAAGAGGCAAATATAGTGGCTGTGAAAATCTTTACCTTTTGTCACATTACACCCTGGAAAATAATTCTAACTTTTTTGAGCTGTATGTACACATTATAACCCTCACTATCAGAGTGAAAATAACATTTTATGAAACATTTATTTGTGAAATACTTGGTTTGGTAAAGTGATCAGCCCCTTAGAGTATACCATTATAAACTTACTCAGGTGCAACCAATCGGCAACAAACACCAGGGGTCTCATTTATAAAACTGTGCGTAGGATCCCTACTAAAAGTGCACGTACGCGCAAAAGCTAGATTCTGCGTACGCACAAAACAAATCAGATTTATAAAACCATGCGTACGCCAGAACCGGCGCACAAATCCCTTTATAAATCCCAGTCAGCGGAAGATTGTGCGTACGTGCATCTCCACCCTGTGTCCTCCCCGAAATCACCATATATGGAGCTTACGACGCCTAGTTTTACTATGCATAACCTCATCTGCATATCATTTCCATACACGTTCCCAACCATGTGACACCATGGTTAACACCGTCAAAGGTACAAGACATTGGAAAATATTAGATATGGACTATAAATGCCATTTGTGCCACACAGATAAAGATCATCCAATATCCTCTTCATGTTTTAGAATAAATATATCAAAATATCCATAAAAACAAAATTGTATAAAATACTTCAGATAAAGGTTTTAGGATAGTTGATTCATTCATTTCCACTGGCCAGATAGTATTTTAATAGTTTTAAACAATTCAAATCAAATTTATGCAGTTTTGCTGATGAGGTGAACATATCTTTTAGGAATATTATAGGCTATTTTTAGTGGAAACAGATCGGACTACTTATTTATTGCAGTGTGAATACAAAATATATCCTTCAAATGGTAATTGTTTGAAGATGACATGCAGCTGTGGCTGTACAGTAAGATATTATCTTTTGACCTATTCAAACTGGACAACGGACCGTTCGACCACTGAATCCAGCAGTGTCTTCCATAATATCTAAGTTAAGTGTGCATCACTGATCGTCATTCTCGAAAAAATATTTTGTCATAACATCTGCAGTTTAGTTTAAAGAGGAATTATTGTACTCCCAGCGCTCCTCGCTGTCATAAAACAGCGTGTCACTGGAAAAGTGATCGAAAGTAGCACATCTACTATCTCAATTCATATCACTTTGTCTCCAGAATGTGCGTACGCACGGCTCAAAGTTTGCTTAAAGGTGCGCACATTCTCCCATCAAGTTTGTTTTTATAGATCACAACCTTTGTGCGGGAACTGGCGTACGCACAAAACGGGGCTGGAAGCACGCTTTATAAATGAGACCCCAGGCTATTTGCCCCACCTGATATCAGTTGTAGTGGTTTTGTTTACTTCCGAAAAAAAAAAAAAAAAACCAAGCTGCTTCTTAAAGATTCACTTTTAGTAGTACATGGTACTGCAAAAAATTCACCGTGGTTGGGAAAGTGCTTTCAAAAGGCCTCCTGGATAAAGTTGTAGAAAGTCATAAGTTAGAAGAAGGCAACAAAAACATTTTGAAGGCTTTAGCTAAATCTCAGAGTACTGTCCAGAGCATCATCAAAAAGTGGAAAGCTTATGGCACCATCAACATATTGCCTAGATCAGGCCGTTCATCCAAACTGGATAACCAAGCCAGGAGGACATTGATCAGAAAAGCTACCAAGAGGCCAAAGGCAACTTTGAAAGACTTACAAGGCTTTATGGCTGTAACTGGTTGGTCTGTTCATGTGCCAACTATCTCACAAGCTTTATACAAAGCTGGCCTGTATGGTAGGGTAGCAAGAAAAATGCCTTTCCTGAAAAAGTGTCACACTCAGTCTTGTTTGCGCAATGCAAAAACACTCCTGGAAGACTCTGATACCAACTGGCAATAGGTGCTATGGTCTGATGAGACCAAAATTTGCCTTTTTGAACTGAGCTCCAAGCGCTATGTTTGGCAAAAGGCAAACACACCACACCACCCAAAACACACCATACCTACTGTGAAGCATGGTGGTGGCAGCATTATGTTGTGGGGGGGGTTTCTTCAGATGGGACTGGGCAATTGGTCTGTATTGAAGGAAAAAAGGATGCTGCCAAGTACATCCAAATTCCTGAGGAAAACCTGCATCCATCTGCTAGCACAGCTGAAGATGGGCAAGTCATTCACCTTCCAACATGACATCTGTAGAACTTAGTGGCAATGGTGCCACTGCTTTCAAATATTATTCTGGTCTGGAGCAATGTATAGGCTATAAATATTACCTTATTTATTACAAACAAAACTCTGTTGCAAATGCTTATCTTCAATGTTTTTGTATGGACAGTCAGTCATAATGATACTGACACAAAACAAACACACATGATCAAAACGAGCCGGTTCTTTTTAGTGAATCAAAAACATACAGCGAGACCAAAGTAGTCTGATATCAGCACTAATGACTCTTATGAAGTTGATTCTTTTAATGGATGGTCACTGTTTAGGGCTGAATTCTTCACTAAATTAAATCCATCAGAGCGGTTAGCGGAATCATCTGTCTCACTGAACTGCATGTCATCTTTTTTCCCCCAGTGATGTCCATATGGAAATAAAGAAAGGTTATAAAAGAAATAAAAAGGTTTTTGGCATGCATTTGAGGACTCAACAGATGGATGTTTCCTAACACGTTTGTTTTTATTTATTTATTCATTCATTTATTCATTATTTTTTGGCTTTACACTATATTCTTTTATCAAATCGCATTCAATACAGACTGCAATGTAAACTCATTTTCACAACTCAGGTACAGTATATGATACACTGAAGATGCACCAGCTGTAGAATCAGGGAAGAGGTGCAGTAAACACTGTGAGAGTACCATGGTATTATCATCTGTTACCATCACTGTACATGCACAGCCACGTATAATTTTGAGAAGCTTCTGTAGCTTGAGAATGCGACTAGATGTTTTTTCACCCATATTCACATGCTGCAAACTTGTTTATAATTTCCATCCAAAGTGCTGTTTTCCCTCCCTAGTGCTCTGTGGTGTGATTTATGGGGCTTGAATTGGATTAGGCACTGTTTTTGTAACAGGGTCATGCTGTAGAGCAAGTCATAATAATTCCACCCTCGTGCCAGAGATTGTGTACTTTTCGTCACTGTTGTTTGTGGTTGGACTGAGGAACTAATCTCCTGAATGTATCCATCAGATAGTACATTAATACGTCCCGTTTGTATATTTGAGTTAGGCTAATTCTGAAAATGCATTGGCCTATACAAATAAATATCTTTATTGCTATTTAACTGTACTACTAAATGCATAGTGCAGATTAGTATAAATATGCTCTGAACTGCTATTGAGAAATGGAAATGTACTGATAGTCAGAATGTAATTTCAGTATTTTCTGGCCCAAGGGCACAAATGGTATGCAAATCCTCACCCTTCCTTAAATGTATTCCGGAGCCAAGAAAACTAACTCTCTGCACACCAAAAATTTCATCCAGTATTCCTATTCTCTTCTTTTCTCTGACTGCAGGGACTCGTCTGTTGACTATTTGAATGGTCTGATGGATTGATGAATTCTGGGACCTTCTGATCTCTCTCTTATTATGGAAAACATCCAATTTTGTACTAACATCAACTATATGATTGCAAGATTTATGCTCGTAAGCTTCACTCTCAGTAGACGTTTTCCCTGCAAACTTTCAGATATTAAGTGAAAATCAATAATTCAGTGGCGTATCTTTATGTGACTATTTTGGAAACCCTTGAATGCTATTTAGATCATTCATTCTGTGTTGCCTTATAATTCAAATTAAATTTGAATTATAAGTATGCACACTTGTCAAAGAAGATATTTCTTTAAAAAAAAAATAAAAAAATACTACACAGGCATATTTGTTTATTAAAAGAAACAGATAGCATACTGCATAAAATGTGTTCCATAGTATCAAAAGCTGTTAGAGCAGGATGCAATTGGCTTTTTTAATGGTTAAATTTACAGTCAGCAGACATCATTACAGAGTGTTTTTTTCTGTTATATTAATATCAATAAACAAATCAAATGACTAATATAGTCCAAATGTGCTCATATTTCAATTATGATTACAGTATAGGTGTACAGGACATACAGTCAGAAGACAGCAAAATTATGTATTTATTATTATTATTATTATTATTATAAGTTTATGGGATAATATCTTTTTTTTTTTTTTTTTTTAAATAAGATATTTCTGGTATCAGGCAAAACATGAAAAATCATGATTCAATAAGTTTGCATTTACAATTTTTCTTTTCCAAATTTAGGATAATGTAGAATCAAGTTAGTCATTTAACAGACACCTTTTTTACAAAAATGATGTATATTATAGCTTGAACAGGTTTTAAATGGCTTTACTCAGAGATTGCTTGCTCAAAATTCAAATAGTCTGGTTCATTGTTTGCTGGAAGCTAGTCCTGCAGGGACTCTCTAGCTCTGAGGAGGTAGACATCCTAAGCATCGAAGTGGGTGATTTTGAGAATTCGCCACCTCTTTGCAGGAGGGCTGTTATTCTCTCAAGTAAAGTTTCGGGAAAGAGGTCCTGATGCTATGCATAAGCCTCTGAGGGTGGAAAGTGATCAGTTGTTCCCTGCTGGGCAGCCACTTCAGGGCACTGAACTCATTATCTGGTCCCCCTAGTAGTTCTCAGTGGGTCCTGAATATGGTGGAAAAAGGCTACAGGATCCAGTTCGGGCCCGTCCACCAAGGTTCAATGGTATTTTAAAAACTGTTGTGGACCCTGAGCAGGGTCGACTCGAGTCCTGGAAAAAGAAGTACAGTCCCTCTTGGCAAAAGGGGCCATAAAGCTGATTCCTCCTCATAAAAGGGAGTCCGAGGAGTTCACAGACTGCAATTCATTATTCCAAAGAAGGATGGGGGGGGGTTACATCCTATTCTAAATTTTCAGCGCTTGAATCAGTCTCTGAGGAGATTCAGATTCAAAATTTTAACTTTCCCATTAATCGTGAGTCATATCAAGTATTGTGACTGATTTGTCACAATAGGTCTAAAGAATGCTTACTACCACATATCTATCCTTTAACAAAACAGGAAGTTCCTGAGGTTTGCTTTTGGGGGCAAAGCATTCCAATATCGTGTTCTTCCACTTGGCCTAGTGCTATACACCTGCACCTTCACAAAATGCATGGATGCAGCTCAATGCCAAGAAAAGTGTGCTATCTCCCCTATACAGAACTACGTTCCTGGGGTTGGTATGTGACTCAACTACGATGCAGGCACAAATTTCCCCCACTTGTATTGAAACATTTATTTAGTTACCACTTGTAGTATACTATGGGTTCTTGTCATAGATGGTACAGAGACAAGAGGGTTAGATCCAAATGCAGTTTTAATTGGGTAATCCATAAACGTAATCCAGACAGGCAAGGGTCAAAATCCACAGATCAGTCCACATAAAACAAAGAAAACACAAACAGAAGCCAATGACCATAAACAAAACCTCGATAACAAAAGCAGAAACAAACCAGGTATAAATAGACACTAATGACCAAACACAAAAAAGCTGAGTGCAATGATGGGTTAATGAGTCCGGAAAGTGGGTTATGGGAAATGAAGTCCGAAGTGGTGAGGCAATGGTCCGGGGTGGAGTGCCCTCTGGCGGCTAAATAGAGCACTCCAACTGGTGATCATGACAGTTTATAAGTGCTATTTTTTTTTTTTTTTTTTTTTTCAAATACAGAGATAGTATATTAAAAGAACATTTTAGTTCATATTTCATGGTGTCTCAAAATAGCACAGTTGCATACACTTAGATGTTCTTAATATTATCTTAAGAAGTACTAAAGAATAATTTTTATTATATTAAGTACAAAATTAGAGCATGAAAATAGAGCACTTTAAGTACATTATAGAAATGTACTATTTTTCACCTGGGTGGTTCTCCCTCACACTTCCAGCCCAGCTAGGCTTGGATGCCATGGAATACCCATGGCCGATGCTGAGCCTGTACGCATCTGCCCTCATTACTCTGCTCCTGGGATTTCTAGAAAGGGTCAGGTGGAATGGGATCAGTCTACTACAGGACCGCAGATCTCATAGCACTCCACGAAGGTCAGCTTCGAAAGATTCCATTCAGGAGGGACCTTCTCTTGTAGGTCAGGTGCACAATCTGTCATCCTCTGTCTGAGCTGTGGAAGCTATGGGTCTCTTAGGTGTTGGTCTCTCATCCTAAACTCTAGAGCTCCCTCCATGAGGAAACTGTATGCCTTAAAGTGGAGTGTGATCACTTTATGGTGTAGAGAGTGCCAGTGGGACTCAGTTAACTACCCAGTGGCTTTAGTGCTGGAGTTCCTTCAGTATCATTTCTCTGAGGGTCTTTCCCCGCCCACACTTAAGGTCTCCTTAGCGGCTATAGCTACCTTTCATGCACCGTTAAGTGATAGACCTTTGAGGAAGCACCAGTTGGTTGTACGTTTCCTTCATGGTGATTTGAGGATGAGGCCTGCTGCTCATGTCAGGGTTCCAACCTGGAACCTGGCTGTGGTTCTGGAAGGGTTATCCCTGGCACCATTCGAACCCATGTATCTGAGAAATTTTTAAGTTTCAAGATTATTTTTCTGCTGGCCACGTTCCTTAAAAGATTGGGGGACTTACAGGCCCTTTCTGTCTCTCCCTCCTGTCTGGAGTTCGCTCCTGTGAGAGTGAAAGCCATTCTCCACCTTAAACAGGGCTACGTGCCTAAAGTGCCAACTAACGTGCCCTTCAGGAAGTCTATGATTGGTCTAGTTTCACATGTGCTTCAGATGCTATCATGCAGAGGCGTTCCCCATAGTGTCATCTTTGACGCACTGTCTCGTTCCCTTCTCAGGGAACAAGGGTTACCGTCGTAACCCAAGATGTTTTGAGTTGTCATGAGATATATGATATATCATGATATATATTACTCATGTAGCAGACAGTTTTTCCCCCAAAAAAGTATGTATATTATAGCTTGAATGGGTTTTAAATGGCATAGCTTAAAGATCTTGATTGCTGAGAGTAGAGTGGATCTTTAGCCAGCATAAGGATATGTTTGCAGATAGTGATGACTGGCTGTACAGGGAAGGTCATGCAGAAAACCTTTATGGAGATACTTTAGGCGTATATTATGCTACAGTACACTGTTAGTAATACTTCAACATTAGGACACGGGTAAGCGTTTATGTCGATACCAGTTGTTAATCTGGTAGAAATGTTCTGCTTGCATAAGAACGCTTAAATATGCAATTATAAGTGAATGTCTCCATTGTTTTAGTATTTTACACCAGAAATTCAGAATGCCCTTCCATGCTTGATTTTTATTCCTGTATTGGGGTAAAAACAATTAAGGTAATTTAAGGCAGAGAAAAGTACAGCGACAGAGAATTGTTCTCAAGCTTGTTATGACTCACACACACTTTCATTTTACTTACAGTCTTTCATCCCGGGAGTCTTGAGAACCTAGCATGTTAAACCTCCTGTGGGACTAATAAATTTAATCTCATTGTCATCTTTTTGGCAGTTTGCGAGACCGATGCGAATACAAGAGCACAAAGCAATTTGTGGATACAGACTATCTCTAAAATGAGAAATGTGTCAAATTAAATAGAAGCAAGCAAAAGAAAAAGAAGTCAATCAAACCAAAATTTATATTAGAATTTTACATCTTAGAGGTGCTTAGACCAGTCATGAAACTCTAGAGGGCGCAGGCTGATAGTGATAGGTCATTTACATGCAATCTGCCAGTGAGATTGTTTGTTCAACATTTAAATAGTCTGGTTCATTGTTTAATGTAAGCTAGTCCTGCAACACGCTATCAGATTTCCTCCACCAGCTGCACCCACCTAGATCTGCTATGGGATATATGTTTGTCTATTTATGCAGCAGAAGCATATCTTACATGCTCACAATAGCATTTCTGTGTATCTATTAGCAGTAGCAAGTCCAGCAATAATTAACAGCAGCAGCAGCCTAACATGTACCTAGTCTGCCAAGACCAAATACATTAACATTGCCATGTTAAATAACTATAGTTGAGAGTTGTTATGAAATAAGCAACATGTAAATGCCAACATGTAAGTTACTTTTAAAGCAACTTTTAAATATTAAAACTGCCCAATGGTGTTTTAAATTGATTGGCAAATGGATTCAAAAAAGCAATTTGTATGTTTCAAAAAATACATTTACAGTTCCATTTAAAAATGATATATCAATTTATTGTTACATTTACCTACCAATGTAAACATTTGTTAAATATTTCTATTTATTTGTCAATTTAAAAAATTATTAATTTTCATTTTTATTTTGAATTAATATATTGAAAATGGCATAGTAGGCTTACATCATGAATGTCTATACTTTGAATATAGTGCACAAGCCATATTGGCTACATTAATGATGCTTATGGTGTTTGTTGTCCTTTTGGAGCTGACATATGTGGTCACTATGAGTTGTATAGTAAGAGCTCGAAAGTTTATAAACAACATCAGGGATGTTTCTTTTGTGGTAAACTATCCTTTTTAATTATATATAGCAATAACACTGCTTGCCTATTCAAAAAAGGACCCTTATTTTTTCTGTTCACATGAACCTACAGTACTGCGTATTCCTGATATCGGACAGGATGACAGGTCATCGATCAGATGACAGATAATAGCAGTGCTGGCCTAGCTGAAGATGTTGACAAAGATAAACTGATATCATATTGGCAAAAAGAAAAGAAGAAAAACCATTGCAAAAGAGATGTGACATTCGAGGGAGCTAATAAACGAAGAACCCATCATAAGTTACATGTGACTGCACACTTCTGTCATGTTCCTTGTCTTGAATCTATGATAAACTGCATGCAGTCACCTCCTGCTGTGACATTACTCTCGCCCTGTGGCTCAAAAGCTTGACATTCTGCGCTGGAGCCCATGGAGCGCCGGCAGAAAAGCTTGCTACTTTACCTTGTCAGTCGGACGCTTCAGCTCACTTCTGCCATTATTGGGCTTCACTTCGTGGCCGGCTCCAGGCTCTCTGGGGGTCAGCACAGGAAATGGGAGCAGATTTGTGGCAAATTAGAAATCTTGCTGTGAACTAGCATGACTGAAGGAGGAATCCAAGACTGGGAGCACCAATATATGAGCTGCTAGTTTTAAGGAGCAGGGGATAGAAGGGATTGGTTAGGACTATGCTGAGGTTGGTATTGTTGGGATTAGAGTCAATCCTACATTGTTATCCAGTGATTTCTGAACATTTATGGTCTTTAGTGCCACTTTCCTTGAAAAGCCACTAGAAGATTTGAGCTATTTTATTTATCTAACTTACCAAATTGTATATATAGTAGACAGTGTATTTGGATACATTTGGACACCTCAAAATTGTATGGCATTAGATAACAATATTTGCAAACAAACTATACTAGACATTTTCCTTTTCAACACTTTTTATAGCCACTTTTTATTGCAATTATTTTAGGCAACTTTTATTTGAAACCTCTAAATTATGCATTGAACTGCAGTAAACTGCAAGTTAAGCATTGCTTAAAGTATATTTATGTTGCAGAAATTATGTTTTATATTTTGTTATATGCGATGACATCCATTCATTTTTAAGTGTGGTGTTTCCCCCAAAAACAAAAATTCTGTCATCATTTACTCATGTATGACTTACTGTCTTCTGTGGAATACATAGAAGGTGTTTCAAAGAATGATGGTAGCTAAACAGTTTAGAATCCCATTGACTTCCATTGTATGGACAAAAAATATTATGTAAGGTCAACTGGAACAGAAATGGTCTGGTTATCAACATTGTTCAAAACATCTTTTGTGTTCTGCAGAAGAAAGAAATGCCTACAGGTTTAGAATAACATGAGGGCGAGCAACTGATGATTTTATCCCAATACTTTTTAGGCTTTGTATACTTAATTTTTTGATGAAAAGATCTTTGTGAAGAAATCAAGCATAGCATTAGCATTAGCGTAGCATTCAAGCTTGCATCAGCTGTCCTTTGCTGATTCACGTCTACCTATAGGAATTGGTGACCTATCACAGCATCCATATATAAGGACATCAGTATTATTAGCAGCTTATCACATTGCTCAGGAGCTAATTACCCTCCTCCATCCCCAGCTCCTCCTCTTGTCCAGTCAGGACTTGGCCTTCTGATATTCCTCTTCGAATATGGCTAATTTTTCTCTGTTCAGTTTACCCTAAAGTTTTTATCGCTGCACTCTCTGCTCTTTTCTATGCTAGGCATCATGGGTGCGCAGGGAGTTCTTGCTCATAACTGAACCATACTGCCAATGCAAACTGTATGCTAATTGCCAATTATCTTTGATGATAGTGGTCCTGACAGAACTTTGATTTTACGGTTTTGTGTTTTAGGAAAGCTGAAGCTTTCCATTCAGAACTGGTTTTATAATCCCTTTTATGACCCATTTAATCATCTAAAACAAAAAAAATTAAAACCAATATTCATACTATTGTAATTTGGTAAAGGCTAATGAAAAACTAGGTCCCCTGAGTCATTCTGCCCCAGTACTTGTTCCAGCACATGCTCCCTGACAAACATGCTCTGTCTAAAACCACCTCCCACCTTCTTTTCCTGAAGGCCAGAACATGTAAATCTCAGTGGGATGGTGGAAGGTATTGTCTGACCCATTTTGAAATTCGTATCCACTTATAAACAACATGCAAAGCACCTGGATTCACTGTGCTTTCTCAAGTGATCTTTACCTCTAAAGCCATTGAAATGCTTTGTGCTACTTTTGCCCCCACTGTTTTTTTTATATGACATGGTTTTGTTTTCCTGGCTGCTTGCTAGACACAAGAGTAACATTTAATCAGAATATAATAAATTGCTCTTGCTCTCACACAACTTTTATTTTCCGTTGATGTCACTTTTTTTTACTTATCAATTTATTAACATTATGAAAGTCAAATGGGTTGCAAGCAACAGGCAATGGATTGAAACACGTGTACTGCTCTTTCTCTCTGGTTTGTCTCATTTTCTTAAGACCAAGCTGTTTCTAAAAAATTCTTATAATCGCAGGTGTACAATAATTTTCTCACACCCCCTCTGTAATTTTACATTATTTACAGCATGCATTTTTAGACTGCCATACTGGAAGGCGTTCGTGAATGCATTATGTTCCAGTCTCATTTCTGCCTCTTTCCGTCCTTGCTGTTTCTTTCCCGCCGGTGAGAGCAAGCACGTGTTCGTTCAGGCTGGTGTTAAGAAAGCCGGGTGTCAGCAGGAATCCAGTCAATTCAGTGCAGCTTTGTCTCTTCACCAGACTTAATTACAGCTGTACCTCTGTGCTCAATAAGCAGAGCTGAAAACAGGAATGAGCAGCAGTTCGCTAACCATAGAAAGCTGCATTTACAAAAAAAGAGGGCTGGAATGCAGACGTGACCCATAGTCGCATTATGTCTGACAAGATCTTGCATGGTGATTTGTTCTCTAACACGTGACAGTTTTAAAAGGATGTCAGTGTCTGTAATGATTCTTCACTCATGCTGTGCCATGGTGCAAGTGTACGTTCGCGAAAAACAAGCTAAAATCCTTTGCAATTAAGGTAGCTGTGACAGTTTTTGTACCTTTTGCTATGATATATTGTCTAGTACTTCCGTTCCATTTTTTCAGCCAACTTTCCAATAGGATCAGAAAATCGAAAATGTACTTGAATCTAATAAGATTTTGTTATTTCATACTTTACCTTTGTAATCATCTCCACCTTGAACAAAGGTTTATGAAAGAGAGGAAAACGCAATAACCCAAGCTCATTGTTACTTTAGTAATTATTTCTGATTGTACTGAAGAGCATTAAAAACATCATCACCCATATTCAACCTGATATTTAAATTATTCATAATTTTTTTCTTCCTGCCTTTGTTCAAGTCTTGCTTGTGTCTCTTTTATCAATGTTTCAGTGCTTTTGGCTGCCTATCTTAGTGAATGGCTTTTATTATGATTCTCTACATGTATTAATTTCATCTAAATCAAGTTTATTCCATACAAATGGCAAGAAAATATTTTTTCACACAAATGAGTAATGCCCTCCTCCCTGCACATCCCATCATTTCCAGTTGCCTCATTATTCAAATCAATATGCAGATCAATATTATCATAAACTGGTTTCCATATTTGAATTGCTCATAATGTAACTCTTGTTATTTCTCAAATGGCTGATGCAGCGCAGCAGGGTGCCTGTCAGAGATCAGCTCTCTGGATTTATGTCAGAGCCCCAGGACCGGGGTGAATGCTGAAGGCTGTGACCGGAATGAAGAAACAAGGATACGTGGTGGGTGAATGTTCTTGGATGAAAGAGAGGCTTTCTCAGGATCGTGATATTAGCTTGTTTTCTTCTTCCCACAGAAAGTAAAAGTGTCGGCAGAGCTTTGTGGCATAGACTCATGGTTAGAATCAAATTCTCTATTATATAACAAACGTGCCACAATTAGACAATTAGAACATGCTAATTGTTCAACAGTTATTTATTGAACACTGGTCTTTTATCATATTGCTTTGGCCCACCCGTTGAGTTGAGTTTGTCTAGGATCCCCACAGTGATTCCATTGGCTGAAGAAATTTTGAAGTGTACTCAGTTCAGCGTGCCTGATTGGAAAATGTTGTCAGAAGAATTTAGTTTTTTTGATAAAACAGTATTTCATGTCTTTTACAATGTGTGTGATTTTCAGTAAAATCACATATTTGATGTATTACATACACAACTGTTCAAAATGTAAAAGGGGTCAGTAATGTTTTTATATGTTTTTGAAAGAAGTCTGTTCACCAAGGCTGCATTAATGTGATCTAAATACGTTAAAACAGTAATATTGTGAAACATTATTGCAATTCAAATAATTGTTTTCAAATATAATTCAAAATATATATTTTAACCCCATCATCACTTACAGTGCACTATACCGTGGACTAAGACTGACTTACCCACCAGTACCACTTGAATTATAAAACATTATTACAAGCTTATCGTTGTGAATCGGGCTAAGGTAAGGAGAAAGTTTTGAACACTGGCTTGGACTCAAAAATTGATTTTGGATAATTTTTATCCAAAAAAAGTTACGCACAATAGCTTTAACTATCAATACTATTTTTATTCTGTGTACGTTGTGGTAGTATTGTCTGTGTTTATTGCAAACATTTACTGTTTTCTCTTTTTAGTCCTTGTGACTAGATGTCACTGTTGTTTTTCTGGAGGAACCCTCTCTTTTTTTTGCAACGCAATGCTAAAAATGACAGTAAAGATTACTTTGGCCTTTGAAAGTATTAATTCCTTTGTTTTTTTGTTTTTTTTTAAATCTTACTGACCCCAGGTGTTTGAACAGTGTAATAATATATATTTCTTGTTCGTGTTTTTTTTTTCTCTGTTAACTTACATTTGGCAAGCTAACCTCTCATTGTACTTATTTTAGCATACCCATATTATCAAAACAACAACATTTTCTTTTTATTTATTAAAAAGTAAAATTAATTTCATGTTATTATGTACAAATACTTTTTAAAAATATATATTTTATGTTTTAGTTTTTCTCTGAATTGGGCATTACGAATGGCTACCCCATGGGTTCCAATACAAACTGCACTGTACGGGGGAACAAATCTCCACCACATCTGTTGCAAAAAAGCAATTAACCAAATGGCTTCTCATAGCTTATGACTTTATTATTTCTCTCATTATCCTCTTAACACAGTATTACTTCTGATAGTAAGCGTTTGTCAATCATGTGATACAGTAAACCATTTAATTGTTTGTTAATTGTTCATTGTTTATCCATCAGTTTTAATTTCCCAGTTAGGTTTATTGAGTGTGCCTCTCCCGTGTGCATGTGTACAGTAGACTGACAGCTGGATTGACAGCTGTGTTAAATGTCTATTAAGTAGGCAGCAGCTGGTGCAGAACCTCCTCTTTAACCATTAACATTGCTTTGATTCATCCACATCCCTCATTTCCATATAATATAATTAGCATTAATCAAAACAGGGTAGGAGGAAAGAACCCAAAGCCAGGGCTGAAAAATGCAACACCTCTGAGGATACTGCGAAGTATGAATGATCCACTGAGCTATGTATTTTTGGACCAAACTCTGTGGAGAAGGTGTGAAAAAAGAAGGCGGATTCACGTCATGTTGCTCACACTAAGTAACAGTTGCTCAGAACTCGAGAAGAAGCCTTAAAATGGTCACATAATTAAGATGTTCCTTGGCCAGGTCTTCCTTTCTCAATAAGGTGATGACTAATGTTTGATTTCAGTTAGTATTTATACTGTATGTTGAATAAATAAATGATAAACTAACGGTCTGAGCTTAACATTTAGAAGTAGCACTTGTTCGAGGTATCATTTGTGTATTAGTTGGTCTATGCGTCAGCACCAAATGAGTAATCTCAGCATTCAGACCTGGCAAGAGCAGTAATATTTTGCTTTGTCAATTTTTTGTAATTCATAAATCAGGAGAATATATTCAGTGTTGTTTACAAATCATATCAAAATGCTGTCTTCCAACAAATACAATGCCATGCAGATCCTTTCTCGGGAAATGTTTCATATAGAGTCATATTGTAATGTTTTGAAAGAAATAAGTACTTTTATCCAGTAAGGATGCATTGAATTGATCAAAAGTGACACCAAAGACATTTATAACTTTTTATTCATCAAAGAATGCTGAAAAAAATGTGTCACAGTTTCCACAGAAATATTAAGCAACACAACTGTTTTCAACAATGATGATAATAAGAAATGGTTCTTGAGCACCAAATCAGCATATTAGAATGATTTCTGAAGGATCATGTGACACTGAAGACTGGAGTAATGATGCTGAAAATTCAGCTTTGCATCACATGAACAAATTACATTTTAACATGTATATTAAAATAGTTATTTTAAATTGCGATAATATTTCACAATATTACTGATTACTGTATTTTTGATCAAATAAATGCAGCCTTGGAGGACATAAGAGACTTCTTTCAATAACATTAAAATATCTTACCGACTTTTGAACAGTAGTGTAAATTTTTATAATTTCTTCATAAAATTTAAACGGAGGCTCCCTGGTCATTTTCGTGCAACTTTTAAGGGTTTTTAACCTAAGGTTATTGGTTTGTTCAGAAAAAATATAAACAATATTAACAGTGATGCATGTCTTTCAACTGCTAAACCAGCTGAAATATTAAAAATCTAATTTGTGGATCTTACTGTAATGAGTAGTAGCTCATCTGCCTTCATGCATTTTATCATAGTCCTTTCACTGATGCTTCCTCATGGCCTCAATGAATAAAAGCCCTTCTCATGATCCATTCTGATTGGTTGAGAACTCAGTTATGCAGCACCCATTTTGCTGAAAGTCATCTTTCCTCTCAATGATCTGTTTTGATGCGTCAGCTGCAGAGGATGTGGGAATAAGTGAGCCTGAAATGCACTGTATTTGCGGGCGTGGGTATAAATGTGTGATATTGTGTGGATCTCTACAGGCAAAGTCACTGCACGTTACAATATTGAAAATTAGAGAAGGTTGCCCTTGGAAAGCAGATAAAGGAGCATGAGTTAATGCACTTTTAAACCATCCGTATAACTTCCTGGTGTCCCCTGGATTAGGGCTGTATTTATTTAACACCACGTGAAATTTCCCATCTAGCTCATTGTATAAATCTTCAGCTTGGTAATATTGTAAATGTCAGATAAAATGCAAGTATGAAATAAATATTTATCTGTTTAATACTACGACTTAATATTAGATAAGGCCACAATCTCATTTTGAGAAAAAAAAAGTGGAATGCGCTTTATATATGCATCATGTTGAAAGCGGCTTGACTTTACTAAATAGAGGTCTAGAGGAGTTTCATCTTCACCGGTCTAGGGAGGGATTACACTATCAGCAGAACAGATCAAGCCTCCTTAAATCTATCCCATGTTTCCCTGTGCAGCATACAGACAAGGCCACAAATGGAAACGACTCCATCCGGAATATATATTTAGTCAGTTTCTCACTCGAAGACTCCTAATAACCTTGGCGAAAATAGCGGCAACTGTCACAGGTTGAGAAAAACCCTATTTCTTCCCATTTTTGCATTCCCAGATGTGTCATCGGGCCACACTCTAGCAAATGAAACTGAAAGAATGCATAAGTACATGAATGGAGCAATGGTAACAAGCCAGAATAAAAAGACACAATTCATTACCCAAAAGAATACACTTCAAATTCGGCAAGTGGCACTGCAGTGGTCGGTGCATTTTTGAACCTGGTTCCCCAGTGACGATGCGTGAGAATTCACACTGTTGCCTGCAAATGAAAATGACACTTCGATTAGCAGCAGAGATGTTCGTTTAATGCCTCAGGACAATTTCCCTCCCTCTGCAGATGGTTGGTATAATGATAGCGCTTTTATTATACAAAGCAGCAGATTCCAGCTCCATGCCCTTTTACAGTGAATCCATCTGTCTCCACTGAGACAGTTTGAATCCCTTTACCATTTTCGTCGTATTACCATTAAGGACCTTTTTAATCTATTGACCTTGTACATTAAACTGACACATGCTGTATGTCATTGTCTGTATAAATAGAGGGTTTACTTCACTAGTTGCTACTATACATACTGACGTTGATGTGTGCAATCAGGATTTGGAAGGAGTTGGCCCAGTGTCCTTTGCAGATGAGGAAGTTTATAATTGTTTGTCTGTCTCAAGAGGGAAATTTGCCTCAGCTAAGTCACCTTGATAGAACGTCTGCTTGTTCATTTTAAATCAATTTATGAAAACAATTCACATAAAGCTATGTCAGCATATTATATAGATAACCCTGGGTGTTGGATGTCCTCCATGCCAAACCAACCAATCATCCTCTGTTCAGGTCTTTTGAGACTGTATTTGCATGTTGATTGTTGAAGAATGAAGGTTGGATATTTGCATGCTCTTTGAAACAATAGAACATTTTTTTTATAATTTCTGCTTTTGAGTTGGTACAATTGTGTGGTAACCGTTTTATAAAAGCAATAAGGTGTTCGAGGCTAGTGCTGTATCTCATACCTTATTGCTTACTTATAAAATGAAAATGTTGATCTATAATGTTGATTGGTCAGTGCTGGGCATGCACAATATCATCAGTACAATATCAGTTACTAGCTGATACAAAAGATTTTTTTTTATATTGAATATGTAATTATGCTCATTTCTCATACATTTTGCATTTAGATTACCCTTGCCACCATTAGCATTCACTTTAAGTTAACTAATAATTGAATGTAATAAGTTCAAGTTCGTAGGGAAGGAAGAGGACAGGGTCGACTTTGACTGCTGACTGAGTTTTTATTTCAATAACAAGAGGTCCAAACAAAAAGTCTGTGCAACGCACAATAAACAATCCACATCCACAGACGGGCTTCACTCCAGTAGTGCTCTCCAGCTCAGTCCCAGTGTCTCTCAGTCAGCAGTCCCTCTCTCTCTCTCACACTCCTGCTTCTCCTGGTGTTTTATCCTGTCTCTGTGCCAATTACTGGAATTAGAAACAGGTGTTCGTGATTTACAATTAACCCACTCACTCACCACGCGTCTCCCGACTCTCTCTCCTGCTGCTGACTTCACTGAACCACGCCCTCCCTGCCACATACCCCCACCGCCCGACTCAGGCCGGGGAGCCATCCGGCCTGCAGCCACCCCCCCCATTTCTGGAGCGGAAATCGGCCACAGCCATCTGAACACCCGGCCTGTGGACCACCTTGAACTTAAAAGGCTGTAAAGCCAGATACCAACGAGTGATCCGCGCGTTGGTATCCTTCATGCGGTGGAGCCACTGCAGGGGAGCGTGATCCAAACAGAGGGTGAATTCCCGTCCCAGGAGATAATAGCGGAGGGTGAGGACGGCCCACCTGATGGCAAGACACTCTTTCTCCACGGTGCTGTACTTAGCTTCTCTCTTAGAGAGCTTCCGGCTAATGTACAGCACCAGCTCTATCTCCTGGGACAGGACAGCACCCAGCCCCCTGTCCGACGCGTCAGTCTGCAACAGTATCCGTATCTGGTGCCTCCTTTTTAGTTAGATCAGTCAACGGGCTGATGAGGTCCGAATAATTAGGTACAAACCTTCTATAATATCCCGCCAGCCCGAGGAACTGTCTAACCTCCTTTTTGGTCTTAGGGCGCGGACAGGTCGCAATCGCTGCTGTCTTATCAATTTGGGGACGCACCTGTCCATGTCCCACGTGGAAGCCCAGATACCTTACTTCCACGCGCCCAATCACACACTTCTTTGGGTTGGCCGTGAGCGCGGCCCCCCTCAGCGATCTCAGTATGGCCCTCAAATGCTGCATATGCCGCTGCCAGTCATTACTGAAGATAATAATATCATCCAGATAAGCAGCAGCATATGCACCATGGGGCCGCAAAATTTTATCCATGAAACGCTGAAAGGTGGCCGGTGCCCCGAACAGCCCGAACGGAAGAGTAATAAATTGGTGTAATCCAAACGGCGTTGTGAAAGCTGTCTTTTCTTTGGATAATGGCGACAAGGGGATTTGCCAATATCCCTTTGTAAAGTCCAATGTCGAATAAAAGCGAGCCGTACCGAGCCGGTCAAGCAATTCGTCCACCCGTGGCATTGGATACGCGTCGAATTTCGACACAGCATTCACCTTGCGGTAATCCACACAGAACCGAACTGAGCCGTCCGTTTTGGGAACCAAAACTATCGGGCTCGCCCAGTTACTGCTGGATTCTTCTAATACCCCCATTTCAAGCATCGCTCCTAATTCTTCCTGAACTACTTTTTTCTTGTGTTCAGGTAAGCGATATGGTCGGCTGCGAACCACCACGCCCGGCTCTGTCTCGATATGGTGCTGAATGAGATTTGTACGACCAGGTAGGGGAGAAAACACATCAGCAAACTCTGCCTGTAATTTGGTTAAATCAATGAGCTGGGAGGGCGAGAGATGATCTCCCCCTGGGGCCAGTGCGAGAGATTCTTTTTTTATATTCGCCTCTGGCCCAAGATCATCGTCTCCGCTAATCACCGTCGCCGGATCACTGATTCTCCCTCATTCCATTTTTTAAGGAGATTGAGGTGGTAAATTTGACGTGCTCCCCTCCTATCTGAGTGTATTACCTCATAATCGAGCTCTCCAACTTGCCGTGTGACCTCAAATGGTCCTTGCCACTTTGCAAGTAATTTTAAACTTGACGTTGGGAGCAATACAAGCACTTTATCTCCAGGTGCAAATTTACGCAATTTGATCCCTCTGCTATACAGCCAGCTCTGTTTGTCCTGGGCCTGTAACAAATTCTCCATAGAAAGCCGCCCCAAAGTGTGGAGTTTTGTTCTCAGGTCCAATACATACAGAATTTCGTTTTTTGATTGAGATGGTCCGTCCTCCCAAGCCTCTCTTATGACATCTAACACCCCTCTAGGCTGACGACCATTGAGAAGCTCGAAGGAGGAAAACCCCGTGGAGGCTTGCGGGACCTCTCGCACAGCGAACAACAGAGGTTCCAACCATTTATCCCAATTTTTGGCGTCTTCCTGTACGAATTTACGAATCATTGTTTTAAGCGTGCGATTAAAACGTTCGACCAGCCCGTCCGTTTGTGGGTGAAAGACGCTGGTACGAATCGATTTAATGCCCAATAATTCATAAAGTTCGCGTAACGTCCGTGACATAAACGCCGTGCCCTGATCAGTGAGGATTTCCTTGGGAATCCCCACTCGGGAGATTAAAGAAAACAGTGCGTCAGCAACACTCTTAGCGGAAATGTTGCGGAGAGCCACTGCTTCGGGATATTGTGTTGCATAATCCACAATGACTAATGCAA
The DNA here is from genome assembly GCF_024489055.1 of Chanodichthys erythropterus. NCBI lineage: Eukaryota > Metazoa > Chordata > Actinopteri > Cypriniformes > Xenocyprididae > Chanodichthys > Chanodichthys erythropterus. The sequence continues at coordinate 23,827,026 of NC_090233.1, read as the reverse complement.
AACGATGTCCTCGTGCTGATCGCTCTAATGGCCCGATGAGGTCCATGCCAATTCTCTCGAAGGGGACCTGCATTAATGGGAGGGGGCGCAAAGGCGCTTTTGGGGTGGCCGGTGGGTTTACCAACTGACATTCACGACAAGCCGCGCACCACCTGCGCACATTCTCGTGAATGCCCGGCCAAAAAAATCGGGTCATGAGGCGATTTAGTGTCGTCACCTGTCCTAAATGACCAGCCATTGGATTAGAATGAGCCGCTTGAAAAAGCATTTCCCTGCGGCTCCTAGGAGCTAACAACTGGGTTGTATCTTCTTTTGTCTGAGCGTCTTGGGTCCCTCGATACAACCTATTTTTTATAATTGCAAAATATGGATAAGTAAGTGGTTGTCCAGGATGGAGAAGCTGACCGTCGATGGTGGTGACCTGTTCAAACGCACGTTTCAGCGTCTCATCCTGAGACTGCTCCAGGGGAAAATCATCACGCTCCGAGAGAATAAGTCTCTCGATTTCGCTCTGTTCCCCTGAGGCAGTACCCAGTGGTCCCGGTTCAGTCTCTCCTGCCTGCACACTCGCGTTCCTCTCCGGTGCATTTTTTCCCCAAGAGGCATCCGTACATAAAGCCCCCAATAATTCAGTAAACGCTGGCCAATTGGTTCCCAAAATTAACGGATGCCGGAGGTGCGGGTTAACTGCCACCTCAACACTATGCTTTTGACCCCTGAATTGAATAATAACTGGCACCATAGGATATTCCACCACATCCCCGTGCACACACCGCACCCTAACCATGCAGCTTGTATCCAATGCCCCGGACGAAATCAGGCTTTGATGAACGGAGGTTTGGTTACAACCTGAGTCCACCAAAGCCTGATAGGTACCCCCCTTGATACTCACAGGTATTTGGTACCGGCCAGCTTGACCAGGGGCAGTCTGCGGGTCGTCCGGGACCCGGATCATTGTCCCCACCTCAATGACAGGAGACCTGTCCATGAAATGCTCCGGGTCCCCGCAACGCCAACAGAGACCTACCCGCCGCTCTCGTGGCAGAGAGTGGGTTAAATTGTTGGCGCGGAGAGAGGGGAGAAACAGGAGTGGGGTTCAGCCTGACAGCAGACAATCCCGCCCCCCTGGGCAGGGCTCTAGGTCCAGAAACTGATCCAAGTTCAGTTCCGCCCCACCCCCGGGGCGGAACACGAGGCGGGCCGGGCGGACGAGACCTGGGGAGAGGGACAGGTCTAGAAAGAGAGAGGGGAACAGAAGGAGAGAGAGAGATTGATGGTAAAAGTTTGCCGACCCCTGGGCACGCCACCATATGGTCCTCTGCCAGATGGATGGCCAAATCCAGCAATGTGGGCCGGTGGCACTGGACCCACTCGGCCGTTTTCTTCGGAAGCCGAGTGGTAAACTGTTCCAGTACCACCCGATCGATGACTTGCTCCACGTCGCTTCCGTCGGCCAGCAGCCATTTGCGGCAGGAGTCCCGGAGCTGTTGGGCCATCAGGAATGGCCGGCCGGACTCCCTCAGCCCCAATGAGCGGAAGCACTGGCAATGTTGTTCCGGGTCCGGTCGACGCGCTGTAGGATGGCCCGCTTGAGATCGTCGAAGACCAGGAGGTTCTGTACAGGGAGGTTCTGTACAGGGAGCTGCTGCGCCGCCACCTGCGCTTCTCCTGATAACAGGGGGATCAGGCGCACCGGCCACTCCCCCTGGGGCCACCCAGAGGCCTCCGCCAATCTTTCAAATAAGTCCATGAAGGCCTCTGGGTTATCTTGTGGCCCCATTTTATTCAGTGGCAGTTGGGTGGGCGCAGCGAGTGTGCTGGTGGTCTTAGCACAAACCTCCTGGTCAATCCAGCTCCGGAACCTCTCGCGGTCTTCCTGCTGGACCTGTATGATGGCCTCAAAGCGGCGCTCCTGATCTGTACGCAGGTCCAGCAGGGCTTGATGATGTTCCTGTTGCATGACCGCGAGGGATGAGATGATCTCCGCAAACGGCTGGGCAGAGGTTGAGTGCATGGTGGCGGCTCCCTTCTTCCTTCCCGGGTTTTGGCACCAGTGTAATAAGTTCAAGTTTGTAGGGAAGGAAGAGGACAGGGTCGACTTTGACTGCTGACAGAGTTTTTATTTCAATAACAAGATGTCCAAACAAAAAGATGGGCTTCACTCTAGTAGTGCTCTCCAGCTCAGTCCCAGTGTCTCTCAGTCAGCAGTCCCTCTCTCTCTCTCTCTCTCTCTCTCACACTCCTGCTTCTCCTGGTGTTTTATCCTTCACTCACCACACGTCTCCCGACTCTCTCTCCTGCGGCAGACTTCACTGAACCACGCCCTCCCTGCCACATTGAATAACTATTAAAATTATTAAAACTTAAAAACAGTTTAGAATTGTAATATTAGCCATTTATCTATGGCTTATTATGGCCAGAACATTTAGGTGCCCTTATTACGCTAAGGTTCCTAAATTGTTTTGGAGGTATTCTACAATACAGGCACACTCGGAAATTCAGCAATATCTGGCTCTCTGGTTCGTTACTGGGGTTTGTCATTTGCTTCTGGTAACCTGTCCTGGACTAACGTTGCCTTCATGTGCTATCAGGAATTTGATAATTCCCACTTCTGAAGTCCTGATTACAAACTCGTTGCATTCAAGTTTTCAAAAATGGGAGGGTGTTAATGTGCAATTTTTACCTAGGAGACTCATATTTACGATAATTCCGAGAGCACACTCTTAAAAATAAAGGTTCTTTATTGGCATTGATGGTTCTATAAAGAACCTTTATCTTCCATGGAACATTTAAATCGTACAAAAGGTTCTTTACGGTGGCAAAAGGTTCTTTAGATTATTAAAATGTTCTTCACGTCAAGAAAAAAAATGGTTCTGTTAAGAACTGCTCAATGAAAGGTTATTCGAGGAACCAAAAACGGTTCTTCCATGGCATCGATGCGAAAGCCCCCTTTTCTGAACTTTATTTTTAAGAGTGCATGTGAACAGTGGCGTGTTTAGGTTATTGTGGGCCCTAAGCAAATCTCCAGGAGGTGGCCCCCGTGATCACATTCCTGGGGGTTTATCAGCTGGCAATTTTCAATGCACATTTAAGAGTGCAGGTTGCAATTATTATTAACAATAATGGAAAGATGAGGTTTATCAGGTTTATCATGTCACAATATCACCCTGTATCACTTTGTTTTCTGTTTTGCATCATTTCCTGCCAGTCTGTCATCATAGTTATGCATTTTGATTCATAAGATTGCAATTCGATTCTATATCAGTTATTTTGGATATACTGTATATCAGGTACAGTACATGGCAAATTTTCTCAAGAAAAAAATTCTCTCAACTTATGCTGTAAAATATACATGGGAATCAGTTGGTAGCCTACTACATTAATATTGTAGGTTAAAATTAACTGATTTGTATACAAACCTAAACTACACTTAAGGGAATTTTTATAATAATAAAGTTGGTAGTACTAACTTTAAAAAATATTTCTACTCGTTTTTTGTTTTTTAATTATACAAACATTTAAATTGGCTGTCAACTTGATAGATTTATTCAAATTTATTCATTATATATTAAAGAACATTTAAAAAATATAATTAATATGTAGTATGGTGAATATATTAAGCTAAATGCTCCTCTCTAACGAGTTTATGGTCATGATGAATATGTTTGTTCTGAGGTAAATGTGACGTTTGTTTACCAGCGTTTTTATTAACGTCTTTCCGCCTATGAAACAATGGGCGCGATACACGAGACATGATATGGATTTTTGATAAGTTGAACTGTATCTTTTAACATACCTTTAGGTGCTCATTCATGTTCGCGCTGTAACTGCAGGTTATCCATAGACGGGATTGGGCGAGTGCCCAATCAAGTGCCCAAGTGATAAAGATAATGTTTGTGTATGCGGGACAAGATTTGATGGGCGTGGGCGGTGAGACACTACTCGTGTGCGGGTTGTGAGAAAATCAAATGATTCGCGGGACTCCCGCAAAATAGAAATATTTAAACATAAAATATCTTAAAAACTAATACATTTTTATTCATATATTGCAAAAAAAAAAAAAAAAGCAACAAGAACAACTAATATAAAATAAAAACAATTTACAGTCGCAAGCATTTGCGAGATTCTATTTATAACTTGTGTTTGCTGTATTGAGCAATGTAGCCAATCACAGACATATCTGTTGATTTCTGACACGAAATGGAGACGCAATCGGGTGTTTATGTTAGAATCCTCTCACCATTCAAAACGCCGGAGTTTTTATGCAGACAGTGCTGCATAAAAGAGAGAGACTGAATCCTGCGGGAGTGGGCGGGCGCGGGGCTGAAAAATCCATCCCATCCGATGTAGGTCTCTACATCGCGGTGCCGCCGCATTCCCATTTCTCCTCTTTCTTGCCTATTTATTGGGAAAATCTTAGGCCTAAAAAAAAATTAATAGGCCTATGTGTCCCATGCACTGACAACCATATAAACATTAACAGTATAGGTAGCCCGGTTAATGACAAGTCTGTAATTTCATTTCAAATGTGGTCACCCTAGGGCACTACACTGTGTTAATCTGGGCCTGTGTAACTGGTGTTAAAGTGGATAAGAGGATCAGTTCACGTGAGCGTCAGGCTGCCGCTTCTCTGTCACAGCACATTCTAGAGCGCCAAATCCATATCCTCGCGCTTTAAAGCGGGTATATGCAAATCCTTGACCTTTCCTAGTGGATATACGGCATATACCTGCATATCACGTAGACTACACCACCGTGGGGTACCCCTCAGGATAAATTACGGGGCCCCACAAGCCCGCGGGGCCCCATGCAATTCCGTGCTTTGCGTGGTGGGTAAACAGGCTACTGCATGTGAAGGCAATACACAGTCAACTGAAGATGAGACATAACATGTGCAGATAAGTACAATAAACAGTTACTGGTTAACTTATCTGGTATCTGCGTGTGTTTGTTGTGGGATATGGGGAAAACATCTGGCGCCCGTTTCAGAAAGGAGGTTAAGTGAAAACTCTGAGTATGTTAACCCTGAAATGAGGGAAACTCTGGGTTTTCTGTTTCAGAATGGGAGGTATGTCAAACCCGAGAAAGCGTGGAGTAGGCAGTAGCGTGTTGAGCACGCTGAGATAACTTGAGACGTGTTTACCCAGGTTCAAATCCACCTTGTGCCGAACTCATTATTCTCCCTTTCCCCATCACATATCACATCAGAAAGGCATTTATTTTCAATAAAAATTAAGAAAATGTTCATCCTTTTAATATACAACAATACTGAGGTGCAAATAGAATGTATCTGCCAGTATAAAAAATAAATAGCATCTAATTACTATTCACTCATTGCAAAGAACTGCTACTTTTAGCCTACATGATAAATAGAACATAATTTGCAACAACAACAAAAAATGCACTCAAATTATTATTTTATTTCTTCCTTTTTTGCATGTGGGATACCATGAAAATGAATATTAGTTAAATAATTATTATTATCCAATGTTTTTTTGACATTGGATGCATGTAAATCTATTGTTACAGAGGGCTGTCACGATCGCGGCAGTAGCTACTACACGCACACATGCTCCACTATCCACCAATTGTCCTGTTTCTCCCTACCTTGGGTGCACACAACGGCCAGGTTAAAGTGGGCATGAAACAGAAGTTGTGATTGTCTTTTCTTCTTTACAGTAACGTCTATCTGAGTGAAACGGCATCTGAAATGACAGGGCGGGAATTGATTGGATCGTTGGAAGTTGAGTGTTGCTAACAAAATGAAGGCAGATCTGAATGCTAATTTGCATAATGTTAGTTGTGGGGGATTTCTCTCATCCGGCCTTTATTTATTGAGGATGATGACGACAAAGATGGTCAACGGCACTAAACAGCGAGAGAGCGTGTGAGAGAAAGACTGACTGACTTACCCCAGTGACTTCTGGCAGTTCTAGACAGCTCCACCCTCGAGTCATAGCATGTTACAGAAAGAGACAAAGTTGTTTTGATTGTTTATAATAAATACTACAATATTCCATAAAAAAATAAGAATTGTCAATTTTGATTTCATGGCGACTTTAACGCCCCAGTTGCATACATAACACACACATATCCACTCCATTACCTGGAGCCTGTTTCAATAAGGAGGTTCAACCAACTCTGAGTTAAAACTTAAACTCTGAGTTGTTACCCTGAAATGGGAAATTGAGTTTTCTGTTTCAGAACAGCTGAATTGAGTTAGTTCAATCAACTCTGAGTAGGTTGACTCTGAGTTAAGCCTGTGCACCACGACTATGAAAAACCATCATCAATGGAGCTCCAATATTACAATTCACCATGGTCAATGCAAGTTTAATTCTTATCACTGTTATAATATCAAAGGTGAAAACTGGAAGAACGGTAAGTTTTCTCATAATATACTTTGCACATTACCTCATTTCTCAAAGAGTCTGAAACTGTTAATTCGAAGATTCAGTCTTTCTAAACCCCTATCCGTGAGCTTACTCTGCTCTGATTGGTCAGATGGCCCAGTCTGTTATGATTCGTCTACTTTGCAGACCTATTACATTCACAAACAGCTATATTGAGTGGTGCGGGTATGACATTGTAGGCCAAAATGCGGAAACAAGTTAGTATTTTAACAGTTCCGGTTCCATCGTGCCGAAGTCAATGGGTTTATCGAATGGGATTTTTAAGGAGGGGTATCACACACAGTTTCTGCCAATCTCATGTTAATCTTGAGTACATATAGAGTAACAATGCATCCTTCATATCTCTGAAAAGTCTTTAGTTTTGTCATATTTATAAATAAGATAGATATGCTAAACCGAGTCTTTCTGAAAAAAGCCAAGATCCTGGAGACGTGTCTGCTGTCAGTGCCGTGGGCGGAGCTAAAGGGTCATGAGCACATGCAGCTTCTGCGTATAGATTGCATGCTAGCTGCAACCTCATTATAAATAAAAAAGGAACAAAAAAGTTTGTGTTGTTTACATTATATGCACTTGCGCGCCGATTACCAACAATACACAAACATCTGATGCAGCTTACTCACCGCCCCAGATCTGCAAATCCAGCACCGAACTGGGACTTGTTTACAAAGTATTTGTCACCGAATTCCCAGGAACAAACAAACATGTGTGCACAACTCCGTTGCTGCCCCAGAAAAACAAACTTCATCCACTGTTCCCTTAACGCTGGGTTCTTTGGGAAGCTGAAAAAGGTAATCTTTCACTCACAACCAAAAACACACTCCTTTGTTTACAGGAGCTGCGTCTCATTTCGGAGGCTACGTCCTCCGGAGGCCGCATTTGAAGGCTGAATATTTCATCAAGGATGTCATATTTAAGAAAAGTAACCGTAATACAATTGACTGATATTCAAAGGTGCAGCCCCTGAATTGGGACACAGCCATTGTTGAAAAATCTCTCGGCTTCCGTATCCCTAACGAAACGCATTGATGGGTGTGCTCTTGCACTTGCTCTGGGTTATGTGTGTGTGCGCGCTTATCAGGGAGAAGTGCCTATACAAGGAATTCCGCTCTCTTTTGACGCCAGGACACTCTCGAAAAAAAAACTGTCCGAATCCTGTACCGAAACAGGAAGTAGTGGATTTGGCGCAGAAATACTCCATCATACGTCCAACTCATGTTTTGAAACTTTGGCCATGTTTAGCATGAGAATCCAACTCTTTTAATAAGTCAGAATGCATGAAATAGCATTAGACCCCCCCTTTAAACAGTTTGTTTCCATATGTAGGCTAGTCATCAATTTCATACGCCGATCAGCCTGCGCAGTACAAAACGTTCAGTTCACCATGCCAGACCTAAGTAATTCATCCAAAAGGATTGGCCAATTAGTGCAAAGCACCGCCCACTGCCTGTTGATTGGCATTTGTGAAATGTCCTCGATTATTATGAAAAGAATCTTTGGGAAAATCGTGCTTTGGAAATACATGATTCCTCAAATAGGCATCATTCGTAAATTCAGAATATACGTTAATTATGGAAAACGGCTTTTTGAAAAAGCACATTCAATTATGAAAAAATAATTTAAACAATAATAGTGAAAGAGGATTTTGTGAAATATATTAAATAATGAATGTTGTGTTTTCATGGAATTTTACAAAATAAATAGATACATTTATTTATTGATGTATTTAATTAATAATGAATTAAATTACTTTAATAATTATTAAATTATTTCAGAATAAACTGGTACATTTAATTGTTGTTTTACTGAATTCATGATTTATTTAATTATTTAATTTTGAGTAATTTGGTCCTCCATATAGTGATAGTGTCATAACTATGACGAGTTTGACAACCAGCATGGACTTGCCAAACGAACGTAGTTTCAACAGAAAAAAAATAAATAAATAAAAATGATTTTTATATGAATGCAGTGCATATCAAGAAATTTGCCTGATGTAGATCATACGATCAAAACGTTGCCAATAAAGAATTTTTTAACTGTTTTGCAAGTTGATGGTGTGCGGGATTTTCCTTGTTTTTTACAAACAAAATAGTTAACATATGCTCAAATATGCCAACGTCAATTTGTTTTAAGTCCTTGTAGTTGTTTTACCAGTTACTTCCTTTGAACATGGATGTGCATATTTGTTTTATTGAAAAGTGGGGACTGTGTATTATTTTATAATAACACTTTAAAAAAGCATAATAGGGCACTTAAATGTCCCTTGTCAATACAGCTTTAAAAGCTCTATATAGCCCTGGCTATTTTTAAGCTCACCCACGTCTTTCCAAACCTGTATGCGTTTTAAAAAATGAGATGTTATTTTTTCGTCCATTCAATGACTTATATGATTAAATAGAAATGTACTAACAAATATATGTAAATTAGCAGCATATTTTTGTCATATTGCCTGATTATACTCCATCATAAAAGTAGTATAAGTGATGCTAATGACCTCTATAATGGCTTCATGACCTCACCTTGCTTTATACACAGTTCATTCTTGTGGCAATATCAGTTCTTTGAAGTGCACATGCTGACAGCAAGGGCAGCGGAAATGTTTTAGCATCCTTTTAAACTTCAGAAGTTGTCGCTTCCTCTGATGTGTACATTTCTTGAAGGTCAGCATGTAGTGTTGAGTGTGACCTGCCTACAGCGTCTGACACTTAGCTCTCGAAACCACAAAGATGTTAAAGCTAGCCACGCAGAAATGCCACAGCGAATATCACCTTTGAAAGTTTTTAAAAGATGTAATACTGGTGCCCTGCCACTTCCTTTCAAGCTCACTCTTTTCTCACTAGCGTCAGTCACAGGCTAAAAAAAACATCCTTATACGCACTATGTGGTGTGAACATTTGCTTCAATTGCAGATCTTGACAGCTTTACTCGCTGCCTCGGTGAATCACATTGATTTGACAAGTGTAGCTCATGATTTCAAGTTTAATTATGATTAGCTGAGATTGAATAGCAATTAGATGATCCACATGTGATGCTGTAGTAGCAGCTTTACAGCGTGACAACTGGTTTTTCCCACAAAGATATGACAGTTACTTCTCATTTCTACATTCTGTTGTCTATCAGTAAGAATCATATCCAACTTAAAAACCTCTGAATGTCATTACATTTTATAACAAAACATTGAACCAACACTGTAAATAAAAAAAATAATAATAATAATAATTTGTTATCACAACATTTTTCTTTTAAACTTTTCAACTTAAATAATTATGGTTCAGATAACATAATATTTTGAGTTTCTGTTAATAAAACCAATCATCTTCTGTGTATTAACTAGTTAACATACTTAAATAACAAGAGTTCGGTACATGGAAATGACATACAGTGAGTCTCAAACACCATTGTTTCCTCCTTCTTATATAAATATAATTTGTTTAAAAGACCTCAGAAGATCAGGCGAATCTCAACATAACACCGACTGTTACGTAACAGTCGGGATCATTAATATGTACGACCCCAATATTTGCATATGCCAGCTCATGTTCAAGGCATTAGACAAGGGCAGAACGTCTGGATCTGCACAGCTGAATCATCAGACTAGGTAAGCAAGCAAGAACAACAGCGAAAAATGGCAGATGGAGCAATAATAACTGACATGATTCATGATAACATGATATTTTTAGTGATATTTGTGAATTATCTTTCTAAATGTTTCATTAGCATGTTGCTAATGTACTGTTAAATGTGGTTGAAGTTACCATCGTTTATTACTGTATTCACGGAGACTGTCGTTATTTTAATTTTTGAACACTTGCAGTCTGTATAATTCATAAACACAACTTCATTCTTTATAAATCTCTCCAACAGTGTAGCATTAGTCTCAAACTCATTCAGAATCAATGTAAACATCAAAATAAACACTGTACTTACACGATTAGACATGCTGCATGACGAACACTTTGTAAAGATCCATTTTGAGGGTTATATTAGCTGTTTAATGTTTTTTTTTTTTATGTTGTTTAAGGCAAGCGCAAGCTTTTGGGGCGTGGAGCACGAGAATTAAAGGGCCACACACCCTGAATCGGCTAATTTCTAATTATGCCCCAAAATAGGCAGTTAAAAAATGAATTAAAAAAAATCTATGGGGTATTTTGAGCTGAAACTTCACAGACACATTCAGGGGACACCTTAGACTTATATTATGTCTTTTAAAAAAAAAAGTTCTAGGGCACCTTTAAACCAACAATTCTTTTTTACAGTGAAGTGGCATTGTTTTAATTTAAGTAAGGAATAATTGACGATGGGCTGTTAAATTATTAGAAAAATAATGCACACCCAATGTAGTAATGTGGTCACCATGCAATAGTTCAATAATTCACTACAAAAAATGCTGGGTTGTTTCAACCCATGTTTGAGTCAAATGTGGACAAACCCAAGGTTTAAAAATTATATAAAAAAATTTCAACCAACAGTTAAGTTTGTCCATATTTGACCCAAATATGGGTTGAAACAACCCAGCATTTTTAAAATTATTCTGCTTATGGTCACCACACCTCAAGACATTGTTTAATTTTTTTTTTATTTCAAGACATTTGTCAGATTTTTGTCCTTAAAACGCTCTGTGTATTACATCTTATGCATCTCATCTAAAAATGTTAAAATGTTATTTTAGAGCTAGTAACGGCTTGAGCCACTGAGGTGCAGAGTGCAGACTAATGAAGTTCATGGAGAGAGACTGATAGATTGCATAAGCATGTGTGAATTACCTGAGCTGTGTGTCTCTCAACCGTGTTTGGCAGCAGTGTCTCTAATAATAGCAAAGCTGTAAGTTTAACTGTTTCCTTCTGTGTCTGTACTGTGTGTGTGTGTGTGTGTGTGTGTGTGTGTGTGTGTGTGTGTGTGTGTGTGTGTGTGTGTGTGTGTGTGTGTGTGTGTGTGTGTGTGTGTGTGTGTGTGTGTGTGTGTGTGTGTGTGTGTGTGTGTTCTTGTTTATATTACATCGTGGGGACCAAATGGCCCCACAATGTAATAAAAACCTGAGATCACCTACATTGTGGGGTCCAGCGGTCCCCACGAGGGAAATGGATTAAGAAACATACTAAAAGATGTTTTTTTGAAAATGTAAAAATGCAGAATGGTTCCTGTGATGATTAGGTTTAGGGATAGGGGTAGGGTAGGGGGATAGGAAGTACAGTATAAAAACCATTACGCCTATGGAGAGACCCCACTAAGATAGGTGCGCCTGTTTGTGTGTGTGTGTGTGTGTGTGTGTGTGTGTGTGTGTGTGTGTGTGTGTGTGTGTGTGTGTGTGTGTGTGTGTGTGTGTGTGTGTGTGTGTGTGTGTGTGTGTGTGTGTGTGTGTGTCAATGTCTTTGAGGGTTTTGGTTCAATACTATAGCTGTGCATTTAGTGGAAAATAATTGCACACCTTGGAATGTTTGTCAAACAATCAGAATCAAGCATTCAACAGCCCCGTAGTATAAAACTATATGCAGAACATTTCACAAAAAAATGAAAACATCTATAGTCAAGTCAAGTCAAGTCAAATTTATTTATATAGCGCTTTTACAATTGGTAATTGTTTCAAAGCAGCTTTACATATTAGAAGCACAGAAAAAAAGGGAAGTGGTTAAAACTGTACAAGCAAGCGTGGTAATATGTAACATATACAAGATGGTGCTACATTAAGCCAATGTCGGCTGACTTCCAGGGGTGGAAAAAACCCCCTAGGAGAAAAACCCAGCGTGCTAGCACTGGGAAAAAAGTCCTAGGAGGGAAAAAACCCCTTGGAAGATATATATATGTAAATGTATATGGAGATCAAAATCTGAATTGTACATTTTTATTATAGAGATTAAAAATCGATTATATATAAATATATGTAAGCGGATACGGGGATCCTGGGCTACGTTGTAGTCAGGTCCAGACGCAGGTTCTCCATCTGACCTGGATACGGCCTGGATCCAGCACCCGGCAAACCTCAGGATAAGCAGAGAGACAGATATTAGCGTAGATGCCATTCTTGTTCTGATGTACAGGTATATCTAGTGTTATAGGAAATGTTCTCGGTTCCGGCCGACCTAATTATTGCAGCGTAACAATCCTTTAACGGATTTGAAAAATGTTAATGTATTGATAATGTGTTATGTGTATGCAAGAGCAAAGAGATGTGTTTTTAGTCTAGATTTAAACTGACAGAGTGTGTCTGCTTCCCGAACAATGCTAGGAAGATTGTTCCAGAGTTTAGGTGCTAAATAGGAAAATGATCTGCCGCCTTCAGTTGATTTTGATATTCTGGGTATTATCAACTGGCCTAAATTCTGAGATCGCAATAAACGTGAAGGACTATAATGCATTAAGAGCTCACTTAGGTACTGGGGAGCTAAACCATTTAGAGCTTTATAAGTAAGTAGCAAGATTTTAAAATCTATACGATGTTTAATAGGGAGCCAATGTAATGTTGACAGAACTGGGCTAATATGGTCATACTTTCTGGTTCTAGTAAGAACTCTAGCTGCCGCATTTTGAACCAACTGTAGTTTGTTTAAAAGCCGAGCAGAACAACCACCCAGTAGAGCGTTACAATAATCTAGTCTTGAGGTCATGAATGCATGAACCAACTGTTCCGCATTTGTCATTGAGAGCATATGTCGTAATTTAGATATATTTTTTAGATGGAAGAAGGCGGTTTTACAGATACTAGAAACATGACTTTCAAATGAAAGATTGGTATCAAAGAGCACACCCAGGTTCCTAACTGAGGACGAAGGTTTAATGGAGCACCCGTCAAGTGTTAGAGAGTATTCAAGGTTTTTTCGTGAGGAAGTTTTTGGTCCATAAAATCTATAAAATGATCATATCTGGACACTGATAACTTTTAGATAATGTAACATACACATCATTTTCCACTGAATCTATGTTCTGGTTCATGGTGTTTGCAGATGCCATTTGGTTTGATAGTAGTTTACTATTTTTATGTGTGTATTCAGTGTCCACATACTTTCCGGGGCCCACTGTACAGTATATACACAATAAATAGATCACGAGATGTTTACATGCTTACATCTCTGAGCCTTCAGATAAGCATTGTGTGACCTCTCGTCCAATCCATGGATTCAGTTTTGATTACACAGAGATGAGGAGGATGGCCCAGCATCAGGGTAGTCAGACTTATGTCTGGTGAACCAATGCGCCCTGACATCAGTGCAGCCCGGAGTGACTGTGTGCCTGAAGGGTTCTGACACAGAGCGTTCTACTCGCAGGAACTGTGCCAGCACGCTTCATCAATGGCAGGAAATCACATTTACTGTCACACAGATATTTGACAAACATCCTGTGTTAAAGCTGCTGTCCGCAGTTTTTCCTCTTTGTCGCCATCTCTGTTTGAAACATGCGATTGCAGTCATATGCGGAACAGTTATCTGTACATGCATTGTGCATCGACACAGCTCGTCAGCGCGGATGAATCTAATGCTTGCTGTCAGTCAGCGCACCGGTGTGGATACTGTACTTCAGAATCACAGATTCTACGTCTTGAAAGTATGACCAATATAAGAATTTTCACGGGTAAATATCATCTGAACAAGTAAGTAACATTTCTGCCACTTTTGTTTTGACCAACTGAGGAAAAAAGCATTAGGCCTACAATAAATCGCGCTGCCAATGATGATTAAATCTAACGATCGCTTAGTTTGGATCATGTCAAACCGTGCAAATTATTATTACTGTTGTGTTTTTCTCAAATTGTTGTTGTTAACAACATCAGCACTGCGTGACTGTGTATTTAGTGTGTATTAGTGTTACCTGTAAATTTCAATTTCTGTAGCCACTCCACAGTCCAAAGTCTTTTGCTTTTTGTCTACGGGTGAATCTCCAGCTGTCACTGATGATTGTCATTTGGATCTTTCTAGATTATAATCCGCCATCAAAATTATTAGTTTAATTATTTTCAGCCTCTCGACGGGACTCCTTCCTTTGTTTATGGACGTGACGTAATGATGCACAGATGAACTGCTGCATGCTTGAATTTCCCGCGGAAACCCACCATGTCGCTCTTATTATAAAACATTATTACAAGCTTACTGTTGTGAATCGAGACAAGATAATTAGATAGTTTTGAACACTGGCTGGTTATGTACTTGTTCAAAAGTTGATTTTGGATCATTTTTAACCAAAAAAAGTTGCGGACTGCAGCTTTAAGTGCATGGGATACTACATATTATCTTCTTCTGAAAGACATTTATCTCAGTCATTGTGAGTGGATTGAGTTATTCTCCAGACAGAAAGAAATGTCTTAATTTATGTCTGAAGCAGCAGCTGTCGCCTTTGTCACATCAAGTGTTGCTTTTGTTAATGGAGTTGCCATTTTTAAATTCTGAAAAAGTGAGACTCTCTCATCAATAGTTTTATTCTTTCCTTTTATTAATGTATATGTATTTTTTTTTCTCATCCTTACAGTTATATATATAAGGATGAGTGATCCTCGTTTTTATATTATATGTATTCAAAAGTATACTCATTTAGAGGCTACAGTTTAATGGATTAATCATCATGTCATGTAGTTAAAGGGTTAGTTCACCCAAAAACGAAAATTCTGTCATTAATTATTCACCCTCATGTTGTTCCACACCCGTAAGACCTTCTTTCATCTTCAGAGCACAAATTAAGATAAAAATCCGATGGCTCAGTGAGGCCTCGGTTGACAGCAAGATAATTAACACTTTCAAATGCCCAGAAAGCTACTAAAGACATACTTAAAACAGTTCATGTGACTACAATGGTTTAACCTTTATGTTATGAAGTGACAAGAATACTTTGTGTGTGCCAAAAAAACAAAATAACAACTTTATTCAACAATATCTAGTGATGGATGATTTCAAAACATTGCTTCATGAAGATTCGAAGCTTTCCGAATCTTTTGTTTTTAATCAATGGTTCGGAGCGCGTATAAAACTGCCAAAGTCACGTGAAATTTTAAAACGTTTCGAAACAAAGCCTTGTTTACTGAAATCACGTGACAGTGGCAGTTTGATACACGCTCCGAACCACTGATTTGAAATAAAACATTCGTAAAGCTTCAAAGCTTTTCATTTTTTGATGAACTAACCCTTTAATTTAATTTTTAATTAATTTTTAATCTTTTCAAAAATTATATTCAGTTAGAAAAATGCAAAAGCGTTATCACTATTGAGCTGACTTTTGGGCCCCACTGTGTATGTTATACACAGTACATATATGTTTCAATTATGCAAGGCAATATAACTGAACATTTTTTTTATATATATTCAGTGATATGAGATTTACATGAGAGTAGGCCTAGTGCTGGTGATTTATGTAGGCCATTTACGGTATCTTATAGTCACGCCAGAGGGAACATCATTCATTTTTTAAAGTTGTGATGGAGAGTCATGGCTTCATGCATTGCATTCTGGGAATGTATATAATGCAAATGGATTGTGAAGCATAGCTAGCTTTCTGCAACACTCCACAGAAATCACATTAAAGACGATCATGTCTCCCCACCCACAGGATTGTTGTGGTTGATGCTGGATGTGTTTTGTGTTCATATGTGGTATTCTATAAGAACTGAAATTTCACTCTTACATGTGTTGCTGTTATTGGGTCTATATTTATCCAGGTCATTTTTAGATGTCTCATTACTATTGTCTGACCAGCAGCTAACACAAGCAATGACGTGCGCACTAACAGATATGTTTAAAGGTGTCAGCCTTTAAAAACACATTGAACCTGTGGACATTTAAATGATATGTTCTGCTGTGCATTGCTTTGTAGTTGTTTTTCCCCCCACCGTATTTCTCACACTTATCTTAATGTCACAGGCGGCTGATGTCATTTATGCCTGTAGGTGCATTTATGCTTCAAAGTCTCATGGATGTGTTTCCTGTTCCAGTAAAGAACTCACCATCTGGAATACTTCACACACAGAGAGAGGAGGTGGATCCATCCTGCTCATAAAACTGATGTGAGAAAAGAAAGTGAGCACAGATATAGAGCAAAAACATCCCTCTGCTGTTTTAACAAAGTGGTCAAAAGTGTCATTTACAGTTGAGACTTTTCCCTGCCACGTTTGCCATGAACGATTTTGTCTCTACCGCTTGAAACGGCATACAGGAGATGTAAATAATTCAAAGGAAGCGTCTCCAGTTCTTGAGCACGAGTTTTCATTAAGTGAGTGTAATGAGAGGCTGGTGCTGAAATGTGTTTTTTTTTTTTTTTTTTATTGTTTTGCTGAGTAGTCGTTGCGGTGATGGAGGGCGACAGCAGCAGTGTTCTCTCATGCAGACAGCTCTGTCAGATGGGCTCCACTAATCTATTGCTTTTCTGTGAACTCCCTTTCTGTTTCAGTGAAATTATAGGACAAAATACAAACAAATGTGTTCCTGTTACTGATATAGATCTGCTAAAGTGCAGATTAAAACAAAAATGTAGGCTATTTTAGGGGATTTGAATTTCAAACCAATCATATTCAAAGTGAAAATGGTCGATGGCAATTATTGCCCTTTCAAATCAGTGTGTAATGAGACCTTTTATGTCAAAAATTAGCCACTCTGTGTGCTATTGAAATTGATTAAATGATTTAGTGTATTTTAGTTCTATGATTTACATGAAAATTGCATGAAAATGATTAGCATTATAGTTCTGACTTGGAAATGAACTGGAAATGGAATGGAACAAAATTGGAAATATACAGGAAATAAACTGTGCACATTACTTAGACTATTTGTTACCTATTTGTATAGAACAAAACAGTAAAATAGCAATATTTAAGCTTGACCTAATTCATATTCATGAGCTAAGCCATGTTATGATGACATCACAAACCAGCACATTTGACTCTCTTGTTCAGTCCATGCTATGTCTGGGGAAAGTAAGAATTTTTCATGTTTGAAAGATGTCTCTTAATCTCACCAAGGCTGTATTTATTTGATCAAAAAAGTGTAATATTATCATGTTTAACATAGCTTTTTTCTACTTGAATATAATTTATTATATTTATAATTTATAATTTATTATATAAATGTTATTTTTTCCTGTTATGGTAAAGCTGAATTTTCAGCATCATTACTCCAGTCTTCAGTGTCACATGATTCTTTAATCCTTCTAATATGCTTGAATATGCTCAAGAAATGTTTTTTTTATTATTATTATTATCAATGCTGAAAACAGTTGTGAAAACTGTGGTTTATTTTTATGCGCCCTTGCTGAACTGAAGTATTATTTTTAAATTGTTACTGACAAATTTTTGAATGGTAGTGTAAATATACTGGTATATGAATATGTTAATCATTCAGCACTATGGTGTATATAAGAGTATAGCCATTTTGATACCACAGTACATCATGCATGGTATCCATACCACTGTGTATAAGCAAATTTAGCCTATACCTAAGTCCAACTATTATAAATATCAAGTGAATGTGAATTTATTTTGTACAAAAGTGACCTGAATCACGTCAGTGGCCACGATTGACTAAAATTTAGTAGCACTTAGCTTGTGACTCACCAGCAGGCATCAATACCAGTCTCCAGTGTTTGTGCGCCAAAACAAGTGCTGGTGGGAGGACCTTGACATTTTAGGTTGCAGTGAGAAAATGGGATTATTCCATAGTAATCAAGAGTTATATTAATAGAAATTTTCCTGCCTATGTTGCTTGCAATTAGAAAATGGCTTATAAACATTATGTGGGGAGATTTATTTATGTTTATTGACTGCAGTCAACACTTTTAAGCATGTTGATACAGACTAGATTATCATAAATCTTTTGGGCATGAATATTTATATGGACATTTACATTATATAATCATGTATCTACATCAGTTTCATGACACTGTGTCATCAAATTATACATGAGATATTAGAAGTGCTATACATGTCATGTGGCTCATACATTTGTATCAATTTTGAGTTCACTTGACGAGATTGAATGGGAAGCCAGATGCTTCAGTGTATCATAATGATGTGGTTAATGTAAATCATTCTGTAGCTGAGAAGAATATTCCAGGGTCAATACACATTAAGCTCTACTGGCAACTGCAGCATGCTGTTGATTTCCAGTGACCCGTTGCTTAGTTTGTAAATACAGTACAAAAAATAAATAATTAATAATATTGAACTTAAAATGAATGTGTATGGGGCAAGTGTGGTTTAATAGCAGATGTGCTGGCATGTTTGTATTTGTATTAAAGGGTTATTTCACCCCAAAATTTTGTCATTAATTACTCTACATTAATTAATTACATTAATTGGCTCAGTGAGGCCTCCATTGACAGCAAGAACAAAACAGCATTAACAGAAATTAACACATTCAAATGCCCAGAAAGGTACTAAAACAATTCATGTGACTACAGTGTTTCAACCTTGTGTGTGGCAAAAAACAAAAACAAAATAACTTTATTCAACAATATCTAGTGATGGGCGAAAGCTTTACAAATCTTTTGTTTTCAATTAGTAGTTCAGAGCATCAAACTGCCAAAGTCACATGATTTCAGTAAACGAGGCTTTGTTACGCCATAAGTGTTTCAAAATGTTTCAAAATTTCAATGGTTCACATGACTTTGGCAGTTTGATACGCACTCCGAACCACTGATTCAAAACAAAAGAACCACTCGCTTTGAACCACTGTAGTCACATGACCTGAACCACTCGCTTTGAACCACTGTAGTCACATGACCTGTTTTAAATATGTCTTTAGTATCTTTGCAATTTGAAAGTGTTAACTATCTTGCTGTCAATGGAGGCCTCACTGAACCATCGGATTTAATCAAAAATATCTTAATTTGTGTTCCAAAGATGAACGAAGGTCTTACAGGTGTAGAATAGCATGAGGGTGAATAATTAATGACAAAATTTCATGTTTGGGTGAACTAACCCTTTAAAACAATTGAATTATTCAGTAACAATTGTTATTTTTATTATTTGCACACTTGGAAAGTGTAAATCTTGAAGTGTAAATCACCCTTTCGAGGTGGCACTACTTTGCTGGGTGGAGTTTGCTTGATTTTTGTTTTTTTTCTTTGCAATGCAACCCTTTCCGGACAACTCTTGAAATAGTTTTAGCATGTTATTTAATATGGCAGTGTTAATGTATTTGATTTGGCAGACTAGATATGTTATGATATGATTATTGCTGGACTTGCTACTGCTAATAGATACAGAGACACGCTATTGTGAGCATGTAAGCTATGCTGCTGCTGCTATAGAAATAGACATACATAAATCCTGTAGTGTAGCAGATCTAGGCAGGTGGAGCTGGGGGAGGGGGAGGTTTTCATAGGAACTCTAGCTGCAGGACTAGCTTACAGCAAACAATGAACCAGACTATTTAAATGTTCAGCAAGCAATATCAAGGCTCAGCAGAGGCTAATCAGCTTGTACCATGTGGTAATGTTGTGATGTGACGGCCCCCTGGGCTAGTTTTGCTTGTGGGGTGGGACTTATGAGGTACTCATTATCTGAAACACCTGCAGAGTAAGATATAAGAGTTTTTGGTCCTCTGATTTAGTCGTCTTTCTGTTACCCTCTGTTTTTGTTAGTTTCTAGTTAGTTTGTTTTATGTTTTAGTGTAGTTTGGGGTTCTTAGGTTTTGCCGGCCTTTTTGGTACGTTTGTTAATTACTTTCATTACTTGTTTGCTGGCTTTAGCATTACGTTCAATGTTAATTATTATGATTTTGTAAGTTTAATTTTGTTAATAAATATTCTTTGATTCACTGTTGTTCTCGTTGCCTCCCTCATTTGTTGCGGCACCGAGCCGGCCGTGACAAATATGGGGGCTCGTCCGGGATTTGAACCCAAAGCGAGAATCATATCCCTAGACCCCTAGAAAGGTGACTATTACAGTGATAATAATTATTATTGTTATCAAAAAATGAAAAATACAATACCAGTCATGTTACAGCAATCAGAAGTGGGGGTGAAATTGTTACAAAGTAAAACAATTTTAACACCCATGTGAGAGGTCCTAATCAATAAAAGACAACATAACCCTTTATAATCAGTTATGCTGTCTGGATGTGGCATACACCGCAACATGACAAATGACAAAGTCGTGAGATTCTCTCAGTTACATCACATCTCTCCCTGGTGTCCTTGCAAAAAGTCATAGAAAAGTAAAAGTTATCTGGTGCTATTGCCTGGTTTGCTGAGCATAAAGATTATAATTTGGGGCTGACAAGAAGGGTAAAGTGCATTACTGCTCTTTTGTACAAACTAAGGGTTTAGTTGGAAATATTCTCTGTGGTAATTGACAGATACTTAATTGAGCATAAGTTGTATTGAACTCAGAACATTCTTTTAATACTGATTGGCTCCCAAAAGAAAGTGCACAAGATTTTACTTAATTGTGTGGTTTTCTGTGCAAACTCTTTCATAACTGCACTATAAGTGACCCTAGCCTCAAATGACAGCGTCGTTGACCCAGATATGAAAGTGTGATGTGTAGTTTTCAGTAAACAAATGCGTTGATCTTTTATGCTTCAGCACACATCCATGTACCATAAGGACTCATGTGGGCAGACACAGCATGCAGGTCACATGGACGATCAATGAGCCACAAGAGATCAGTGAGTATAGTCAGTGCTGAGTGCATCCTCTTGTTTAACAGTAGTTAGTTTATTTATTTGGATTGATCAAACAGAATCTGTTTAGATCCCAATTACCTTTTCTCATCAGGTATATTATAGGATTTAAATGTTATACTTCAGTTTTTAAACTTAATATACAGCGCTCCGTTTTTATATGATTCTTATTTTATGTAGGTTGTCTCAACATTGCAAATGAGAAATTATTTGTGTCTTGTGTTTTTAATGTCTGCAAATCACATATAATCTGTGTGGAACTGCATGCTGACTCTGAGACTAACTGAGAGTCTCAGTTATGGTTTTTCTATGTTAAAAATAGAATTAACCCTCTTCTGCACTTTTCCACTTTCATCTTTAAACACCAGTATACACACTGAATTACTGTCCCGCTGTGACCCTCTGAGAGCTTCAGCTCTCTCTCCTTCGGGCAGTGTGTGTGTGTGTGTGTGTGTGTGTGTGTGTGTGTGTGTGTGTGTGTCCTCTGCTTCTCTTCATTTCTTATTATAAGCACCATCACACACTCAAGTCTGCCCTGTCGTTTAAAGGTGACACTACTTAAGTGGGTCTCAGAAAACTGAGCTTTTACAAATTTTATCACTTGCCCGTTTCCATATATATTTGAGTTGATGCGTTCAAGACTGGAATACTCAGACCTAAAGCTCTGCATCATGCAAAAGAATGCTTTAGGAGTTCAACGGTTTCACCGACAACACCTCTTTAAGCCTTTTTTATTTCAGTGATGCCACATGCAGTACTCCTTGTTTATGTAAATCTTTTTTTATGCAGGTTGTTTCAACATTACGAATTAGGAATCATTTTGTGTGAACTGGAAATATGAATAAGTCTAGAAAATAAGTAATGCAGCAATGCAAAGTGTAAAGTAATGCAACACAAATCAATCAATACTATGATAAATACCCTCCAAGTTTCTCCATTTAATGTTTAAACATTTATGTAGGGCAATTAGAGAAATTTTCTCAAGAAAGTCCCACCAGGAAATGTGCTGATGAATAAAATCCAATGAATTTGTATTTTTATACACTAGCTTTACCAAAGTAAAATCAAACTATTTCCAAGTACTCCCTGGAACCTGCTGGATGGGAATCAATAAGTATGTTTGCATGCACTATATACCCTTTATTTGTTTGACCAAGTATACATGATTCATTGTGTAATCAAATATTTAATATGTCAATTATTAAAATCATGTTGTGCTTCACTTCTGTCTTTTGGAGCAAACAGGCAATGAGCTGGCATATTAGTTGGACTAAAGCAGTTGCTTTTTGAAAAAGAAAAAAAAATAGAAAGACTAAAATCATACATTTAAAATGGATGAAAATGTATTTACTCATATATATAGAATATACATATGATATACAGAACCCACATTTTTTTGTACATTTTCTAAAGAATTGTGGGCAGTTGATGTCACCCCCTTTTGTTGGTATTTTAAATTCCCCCTGTGGTGAAAATCAAGTTACGTGGTGTTTTTAATATGCTTTAAGACAAACCCAACCCGATCTCACGGCAATTCGTACGTATTTTACGAGGTGGCTAAATCGTATGAATTCATACGACCTCACTCGTACTAATTCATACGTTTTTTGCTAAATCGTATGTATTTTACGAGTTGACAAATTCGTATGAATTCATACGAATGACCTACCCCAAACCCCGCCCCTAAACCTAACCGTCACTGGGGTTTAGACAAATCGTACGAATTCGCACGAGTGATGTCGTATGAATTTATACGAAATAGCCACCTCGTAGAATAAGTACGAATTGGTCGTGAGATAGCGTTGGACAAACCATGTGCAGATTCATAAGTCAACACCATTGCTGAGTATTTACTCTTTTAAAACTGCAGTGAAAAAAAGACAGTCTCAAACTCGTGAGACGTTTTCTGACGTCACAAACTACCATGTAACCAATCATGTCAACATTCCGGCAGGCTTTAGCATATCATTAACCATGACCACTCTGAGGCAGGAGTCTCTAGAGAATATATCCAATATATTTTTCTGGTGATATAAAAAATCGGGTAGATTTGGCAACATAGCGGGTTTATGATGTATAATGTTGTTATGATGAACTATGCCTTTCTCCACTGACGTTAAGGTGTTCAAAGCCTTCCTACGGATACTGATTGTTAGAAATCAATAGACTCGCGAATGGGAACATGGTTTGTGGAACATAAGCAACACATAATAATGTGTTACTAATGTTACACAAAGCTGTTTTATCATGTAGTCAAGCAAAAGGCTAATCATATTAATTACCGTTATGTGTCTGGCGTTGTAAAAAGTGATACCATTGTGCACCGAGTGGATCTCTTGAGCTCGTGTGAGTAAGTGGATTGGATTTGGAATTTTTTATTTGAAACCTTTTTTTGTGATTAATTTGGTATTGTATTGTTTTGTATAATGTGTGTTGCCCTTTTTATTGTTTGTTGATTTATAATACAGCAGTTTTCCATTGTTCAATTTGTTTTTCTGAACAACGCCTACTCAGGTGAATGCGTAAGCCATCTGGTTCCACTCGACCCACTCCGAGCGGGATTCGAACCGGCGTCTCCGGCATGCATGGTGTGCTGACAAAGATGCTAAAGATTGCAGACTCTAGTGTTAGTCGCTAGTGTGCCTCTTGAGTCCAGGGGAGTGAGACTTTACTCACACAGCTCTTACTAACTGATCTCCATTACCTTACTCCCATCCAGGTCACGGCGCCAATGTAACCGCTTCAGTTCTTCTTGACCTGCTCCAAGCAGGATTCATGTGGACATATACCATTACGTTTTGTTTTTTTTTGTTTTTTTGACATGACCATATCCTAGCCAAAAATCAAATCACTTATAAAAGTAATAGCAGTCCTCCTCACAAGCAGCATGATGCGAGTTATCATTCATGTCTGCACCGCAATCCAAAAGTTTAATACTTGGGGTTAGAAGTTTGTTTAAAACCGTTATAAGTATGAGGTATATTGGTAGTGATGCTTGCCTTGGTAAGCCCCTTTAATAACACCTAATCTCTAATAATAGGACAGCTAAAGTGTGCCGAAGTTTGCCCTCTGCAGATAGCGTTATAAAGGACGTGCGACTCAACACAAACATGCATTGTCTTTCTGATTGCTTTGCTCCCTGTATACATCATCCTCTCCTCCTGTCTAAGTGCCCATCAGAAGAGCTGAATGGGGAGCACATCTGCCACACAACCTCTGAATAAAATATTTCCCTGCAAGCTGAGAGAAGAATAAAAGGCCTTTTTGGGTCACAGTCCTCATTCTGCGTTTCTAAGAGGCTGAGTTTTTTTCAAGGCTCCCAAAAGTTCTGTGTTTCTCCCAGCTTTGTTATTAGACTTAAAACCTCTCAACTCATGAATTATTAACCGAATGTGATGTTTATTTTGGAATCTCTTCCAGGCGGTCAATCAGCCAGCGGAATCCACTGAGAGAGCAAGTGTCTCGCCTCTCCAAGAGTTAATGCCGTCAGGAACAATCGAGATGTTTGTTTCTGGACGGTTTTTACGATGGCAATCTAGTTCAGACAGCTCGGACCCAAGGGTGTGTGTGAATGAGTGTGTACACAGTATGTGTTATGACAGTTCACCATAAATGCAATAAAAAACATGCCGTCATGTTTACCAAGTCGGTGACACGCAGACATAACAGAAAAAAATACTCATTGCTCATAAACTTGTTCACAATTTTATAATTCCATATATAAATATAACGAGGTAGAGAAAGCGCTTTTTCAGGTGATCAGATGTGACACATGACTGTACAAAACCAAATAAATAATCCTTCTCAACTTCGCCCACATCCTGTTAACATAAAAGTTAGCAGGAAGTACTTCATGAAGCAAGTGTGTTTCACTAGCCATGTAACTTTAATAACAAGCGGTCAGTCTATAGGGTTATGATTTGGTTTGTTTGACCAAACACTCATTACAAGCGATTCATTACAAACCGTCATTCAGATATAACAGATGTACAACTGCACTGCAGTTACGTGTAATGTAATGCTGGGGGGAAACCAAAGTTCTCAGCAAACAAGGAACATTTGCTGTATGTCATAGTTCACAGGAGAATGCACTGATGATTGCAAACGCGTGCACAAAAGACGTTGCCTCATCCTGTCACATCAGATTGAAAAACTTTCAGCATTTCCCTAAACACTTTCTGCTTTCCGATCTCAAGTTAGCACCATCTGGCTGGCTTTTTATATTGTGTTTGAGCACCAATATGTGCATGACGTGCTTTAGTTGTCTTCAGACACAGCTCTTACTTCCAAACAGATCTTAAAACATTTGAGATCTGAACACAATACCAGACAGCCAGGATTATGTGCCATGTCAAACAAAGGCAAGTGACTAATTCTTTTATTCATTTTAGACTGGGTGAATATTTCACGGGAAAGATTCTTTTAATTTGGTACAGTAAATGACCTCAATGAGCTAAATGAATTCATATTCCTGAATGCATATAGGGTTCTGCAAGGATAAAGACCTCCCCAGGCTGCTTTGCTAAACACCTGTTTGTCACTATGCACTGTGCATCAGGAAGAAAAAAAAAAGGGAACAAAAGCTGTCACTGGGGTGGTACCTTATTTACCCCTGAGGGGTGCATATTAGTACCTTAAAGGTACATATTATTATCTGAAGTACATATTAATAATGTACCTAAATGGTACAGTATAGCTTTTGAAAGTGACAGATTTTGTACCTTTTGTGCAAACTTTTCTGATCTATTAGGTGCATGTAATAGAATCTTATATGTAATCATGACTTAGTTTTAGTTTTTTTTTTTTTTTTTTTTTTTTTTGAAGGTGAGATTGTAGCTCCAAGATGTGATTAAGTACTCTAAAATAAATAAATAAATAAATAAAGGTTCTTTATTGCCAATGATGGTTACATGAAAAAAAATTACATCCATGGAACCTTTCCATTCCATTCTTTAGATTATTAAAATGCTCTTCACTCTCAGTATGTTGTACCATACAAAAAAAATTGGCTTGTATTGAGTAGCAGACATTACTTCATAGAGGTAGGACTAGACTGGATCTAGTAGCGAAGTATTCCTTTCTAGAACTAAATTGCCAATTAAAGACAATAAACATAAGGTTTTAAAGATAAACACTCTTAAAAATAAAGTTTTTATTATTATTATTATTATTATGGCGCACAAAAGTAACTTGTGCGCACGTTTACTAATTCGGTCCCTCGATTTACTAAATCATGCACACAATTTACCATTTCGTTCCCTCGATTTGCAGGCTTCAAAGGAACGCAAATCAAGGGAACAAATTAGAAAATCTTGCATATGGTTTATAAATCGAGGGAATGACTTAATAAAGTGTGTGCATAATTTAACCTACTACTTTTTTTCTGCATGTCATGTGCGGAGCTCCGTAATTCAATGAAAGGTTCTTTGGGGAACCCAAAATGGTTCTTTGGTTCTATGACATTGCTACAAAAACAAAATAAAAATTTATTTTTAAGTGTGAAGAAAATTAAGTCTAACACCTTGATTCCTGAATATACTTCCTGCTCAACTCTGTTCTATATATATATATATATATATATATATATATATATATATATATATATATATATATATATATATAGTCTTTCAGTGCAAAAGCCTCTAAAAGCCACCTCAGTCAAAAATGAGATAATCATATTGAGTTAATGCTCTCTGCACAGTATACGTTTATCAAATACTAAACCCAGTAAATCCCAGCCTCAGCTCATTCAGAAGTACTTAGAAACCTACACATAGGAGCATGACAAAAATGCTGATTTGAAAGAAAAAATTTCAGATGAACTTAGAGGCTTTTGCATCTGAAATATTCATATATAACTGATGCCTTAACAAAGAAAACAAGAAATACACGAGACAGACCCTTCATGGTGAAGAGATAACATGTCATGGTAATACCATGACACTTTTAGTGGAGTCCAAGTTTCTGAATATTTTCAAATTAACTAGTATTTATGCTGATAATATCATTTCTAATGGGAAAAAATCTATATGTATCGTCATTTATGTATTATATATTACACTGTTAAAAAGTCTGCTCTCCAAGGCTGTATTTATTTGATAAGAAATAAAGTAAAATTATTAAACTAATATTGTGAAATATTCTTACAATTTAAAATAATTGTTTTTTAATTCTAATATATGTTCAAATGTAATTTATTCCTGTGATGCAAAGCTGAATTTTCAGCATCATTACTCCAGTGTCTTCAGTGTCACATGATCCTTCACAAATCATTCTAATATGCTGATTTGCTGCTCAAGAAACATTTCTTATTATTATCAATGTTGAAAAGAGTGCTGCTTAATATTTTTTTGTATAAACGACTATTTTATTAATAAAAAGTTCAAAGGAACAGCATTTATTTATAAAGATTTTTTTGTAACGTACTGCCACGTTTGATACATTTAATGTACTTTGATAAATAAAAACTTCTGAACAGTAGTGTATATGTCTATGTATATGCTCGATTTTCTTTCAAGTATAGGACCACAGTAAATCCATTCTATTGCCATATTATTTTTTTTCTAAACCACAGACTGGTCAATATCAATGAGCCAACAGTACAAACCAATACATTTCACAGATTTTTGGAGCTACAACTTTTGGCAGGCACAAATAGCCCTCAAAGTTGTGGCACACATCAATGAACAGCTTCTGTCACTACACAGATGATAGTGTCTTTGTTGTCTGGATTTTGACCACAATCCCTTTTTCATCCACACAAACTACTTTCTTGATCCATTGTGGCTCTACAGCAGCAGCAAAACACTGGGCAGCAGGTTTAAAACCATTTATTTCCAAGCCTCTGCACATGTAATATAACTCTAAGTACCGGCACTTTACCCGATAATGACATGTCTTAGGCTGCTATACACCAGTCATGTTTCATTCTTCTCCATCTCCTGCTGTATGTTTTTCTATTCATACCTGAATCGTTTGGCCTCGAATACCTCTGTGCTGTATATAATACAGCACTGCATGATCTGTTGCATGAACGCTATGATTCTCTATTATTTGATTTTAAAATTTTAAAGGTTGTTTTCACAATTGGTTCTTTTATTTGTTCTGAATGCAAGCCCACGCATGCCTATTTTTACATGGTACTTATGAGTCCTAATTAAGGTATGTTTACGCCATTAATGTAGGCAAGAAGTAGTAGCAAAAACTAGAAGCTACTGTATATAACAACTCAGAAGATGAAGATGCCAGTTTTTCTTTCCCTTTAGATTTACCACCAAAATGGCACTTGAGTCTGTCATGCCTAGCAAGAGATACGCCAAATGGGAGCTGCTTTCCAAAAGCAATCCACAAACATGCATCAATTAGAAATTAGCATTATTCTGTAGTGAGGGTGAGTGAATGGAACAACACTTCATTTCCTGGAATGCTTTTCGTTGAATATCAACTATGCCATTCAACTTCCTGTGTGTTGTGGCCAATTCAGTTCAAATTCCAACTAATGAACTGAAAGGAAGCCAATTTGAATTTTGCAATCCAACCAAAAAAATTAAACTCTGAAGTCAAACATATCTGGATCGGCATCAAAAGCACTAGTGTGAAAGCACCCTTAAAGGGATAGTTCACTCAAAAATGAAAATAATCCCATGATTTACTCATCCTCAAGCCATCCTAGGTGTATATGACTATCTTCTTTTAGATGAACACAATCGGAGATCTATTTAAAAAATATTCTGGCTCTCCAAAGATTTATAATGGTAATGAACAGGAGCATTTTAAATCCTGCGGCTCCAGTGGGTTAATAAAGGCCTTCTGAAATGAAGCGATGGTTTTTTGTAAGGAAAATATCCATATTTAAAACTATATAAAGTAAAATAACTGGCTTCAGGTAGACAGCCATTTGCATCGAAATGCAGCAGAAGAGTGAACTCTGACCCAACATACGATGCAATGATGAACGCGGAGACGCAGAGGATAGAGTAAATCAAAACACCGGTCACGAATTAGAAGTCTAAAATGAGAAATTTTAAAGAGAAATGTTGGAGGATTTCGATAAAAGAGAAGAGGAGCTTGAGTTTGGTGCCCAGCCATATTTGTTTAAATCGCGAGTTGCATCTAAGGGGCCGTTCACACAGAACACATTTTTCCTTTCCGATGCACTATTTTTCCATTGTTTTTCTATGTAAACGCACTAGACCCACGTGCAAAACTGTGCGATCACGTCTTACATCTTTTGCAGGGTCTCGCAGATGATATGGCATTCTAAACGTGACACTCAAGTTAAAATCAGTTCAGCTTTTAAAAATTGCATCTCGAGACCTTGCTGTTCCACTGCCCGCGTCTTGTGTTTTTCAAAGCAAAAACACATTCTGTGTGAAGGAGCCCTAGGATTACAATACTCCTACATTCTGCATCATACATTGCGTCAGTGAGTTGCTCATTTGGCGCAAGTGTGCAGTGTGAGTACGGTTGTCTGGCGGAAGCTAGTTATTTTAGATTATAAAGCTTTATATATGGATATTTTTCTTTCAAAAACCCATCGCTTCGCTTTAGAAGGCCTTTATTAACCCCCCGGAGCTGTATGGATTTTGAACTTTCTATTAAAACACTTGACTTGTAAGTTTGGAGCAAAAACATGGTTTTAATCTTATAAATTGTTGTGTTTTGTTGGTGTGCTAAGCTAACATGCTAATGAGCCCAGGGATGCATCTGTTCTGAGCTAATGCAAATAAATCATTTTGAATTGTACAGCTCACTGATTTTTTTTTTTTTTTTTTTTTAAAGAAGGGAAAGAAATGGGGGATTAAATCTTGAATAGAACATTGTCAGTAATAAAGAATAATTAGAGCTATAAGCAGGCCGGAGAGGTTTGAATGTGTTCAGGGGAGACTAAAACTGAATTGTGGAGTTTGCACCACAAAACAATATAGACAATACACTTGAATAGATGACAATAAACATCAGTTAACATTTTAGAGTCTTTTCTAAATACAATCACATGACATGGTCTTGAAAAGCATTTAATAAAACTCAGAGTTTTAAACATCTTCAGATTTGAAATGTAACATGGTCAGACATGTGGCTTTAGCTGCATTTCTAGATTGCCACAAGGCCAACTTTACTTTTATTTCCATAAAGATATTTCATTAAAATACATTTCTGATAACTTTTCGAAACTTCGAAGCTATTTTTAACTATTTTCTTCATTTTGACAATAATTAATTATGACTTTACAATAAACTGCAAAGTGTCTGCTTTCAAATGAGACCTTACTTTTTGATTTTAGTGCAAAGGGTTCTTGAATTGTATCTGTTTTAGTTTGGGTATGTCATTATTTGGGATTTTCCAAAAGCGGGGGTGTTGGTCAACAGGTTAATATAATTATATTTATGATGGATGGATGGATGCATTTATTTTTGGTTTCAAAACAGGCCCCCCCATTCACAACCATTATAAATCTGGAGAGCGAGGATATTTTAAAATATATATATTGTGTTTGTCTGAAAGAAGATAGTCATATACAGCTAGGATGGCTTGAGGGTGAGTAAATCATGGGATAATTTTTGGGTGAACAACCCCTTTAAAGTGTTTCCAATATATAATCAATTTATATTATATTTTAAAATTGCATCAGTATCTGGCAGCCTTCGGTTTCAGGAAAACATAAACAAATGCTTAAGTTGATGTACAAAGTTTGTTAGATGTCCAGCCATTTTTGTAATTTCCACAACTCAGTGCAAGAGATCATGTGCTACCCACAGGTACAGTAAGATGATTATGTGGAATGAATCAAAGACACATTTGATCTGTCCGATCAGAATTTCCTCATGAAAATACCCTTAAATGTCAAAACTTTCAAAAGAGTACCTTGTTTTCTTTTTCTTCTAATTTATTTCATTTCTTCACTCTCTTCATTTTACTCTTTGCTTTGTTTTACATCAACATTCTTGGCAAAACACTTAGTGTAGTCCTTGTCGGAAAAGGTAATACACAAAAATGCACAGGCAATTTCAACGTTTCTGGTGCAGGGTTAAAATCTGTGACAAGAAACACTTTGTAAGCTTCTCACAAAGATTTGGCAACACACATAGAACTGTACATCAAAAACAATTCACCTCTAGATCTCCATGTGTAAACAACCACATCAAATTGTTCAGTCAATAACTTATCTGTAAAGAGTCATTAACACTTGAGATTTAACAGGGATTCAGTCCTCGGTTAATGTTGCTTACCACAAATTTCGTCATTCGTGGTTGAGGAGACACTTAAAGGCATTGAAAATGTCTTTTTCAATTGCCACATCAGGTCAAAAAAGAGTACAAAAACTGACAATGGCAGATCACAGCAAATGCACAAAGGCTCGCAGAGTCAGATGTTCCATCAAAGACAGCCGGCTATTCCATGTTCTTAAAGTTCTTAAAATAGACGAACTGAATCATCGGAAAAGCAAGGTGAGTGTCCTGCCTCTTGTTGTTTCTATGCAGGGATTCACGCTCATGCACACACACATTCTGATGGATTTCCAATATCAGTCAAGCCTCATAGTGACAACTGCCCACTAGCCCTTATTTTTCCTCCTCTGGAGACTCGGTTACCACATATGTACAGAACATCTGCTTTAAGGTGGCCGCATACTTCTTCAGAACACTCACAGGTGGAGGGAAATCAATATGATCTCAGATTAATGCAGATAAATGAACCAGCAGCTTTAACCAATGACTGGCTAAATATGAAGCAGGCAAGTGTGAAGATTTACACTTTTGTTCCACATTGCGGAATCTAATGCGATGATGAGAAAATTATCAGCTTTGAGAAGATAATAGCCAAGAGCATCCCTATAATCACACCCCGTTGCATCATGACAGCAAAAAAAATAGCTGATTGCTGTGAATTTATAGACAGAATTAGCTAACATGCACTGTTGTTAATGTATAGAAATATATTTTAGGATATCACTATTTTACTATCAAATAGATTGATTGAATATAGGGTTGATTCAGGTAATTTTGGCCAGGTTTTACAATTTAAAGTGTCCCAATTTAGCTGAATTAACTCTAAGTTTCAAAATGAAAATATGTATTTGTTTCTCCCTGATTTTTGAGAGTTGGAGCTAAAACATGAACCATATTTTAATTTGTTCTGAAAATAGCCAATAGGCATTTTTCTTTATACAAAGGTACAATTTTATTACAAGTATAATTGCATTATAACTCACTCTCCTATGACTACGAATCAATACTTTATGTGGATAAAAATATATACACTAATGCTCAAAAGTTTAGGGTTGGTAAGATTTTTTTCAAAATAAGTCTTTTATGTTCACCAAGGCTGCATTTATTTGATCAAATGTACTGTAATACATAGTAATATTTTGAAATATTATTACAACAAACAATGTATTTTATTCCTGCGATAGAAGCTGAACTTTCAGCATAATTTCTCCAGTCTTCAGTCACATGATCCTTCAGAAATCATTCTAATATGCTGATTTGGTGCTCAAGAAATGTTTCTTATTATTATCAATGTTGAAAACATTTGTGCTGCCTAATATGTTTGTGGAAATCGCAATACATTTATTTTTTTAGGATTCTTTGATGAATAGAAAGTTCAAAAGTATACAGCGTTTATTTGAAATCATAAAATGTTTGTAAAAAAAAAAAAAAAAAAAGTCGCTTTTTATCAATTGAATGTGTCCTTGCTGAATAACAGTATTAATTTCTTATAACATCTTACTGACCTTAACCTTTTGAACAGTAGCGTATATACACAAAATTGAAGAAAAACATAATTATCAGTATATAAAATAAAATATATAAAAGTATTTTATATTCATATAGGTGCAAATGATTCAGTATTTTAGCAGGTCTAATCCTGAAATCAGGAAATAGGGGAAAAAACAACTACTGAGCAAAACAATGCCTTAATGGAACTGAAATATGAGTGTTCTGAAGAATTATGAGCCTGTGATTCTGTTTTTTTATTTTTTTGTTGTTGTTGTTCATACTTTATCTATAAAAACCAATAAGTGGATGTAGCAATGCACATTGTTCGGCTTTCTGCGTAAACCAAAACTGGGTCAGACCACATCCTTTATCACTATACTTCAAACCTTCAGTGCCTCATGCACGCCTACAGCCGACAGTCGCCGGTTAATGTTCCGGTACCTGCAACGGAGCAAATCCCTGTAGGTGGAGCGCAGGTCCCGGTTAAAAAAAGCGTAAATAAAGGGGTTCATTAGCGAGTTAGCATATCCAAACCATAGCAGCGTCCTCTCTAGCCATATTGGTATGCAACTACACTTAACCCCACATATAAAGGGTCTCGCTGTAGATAGAATAAAAAATGGCAGCCAACAAATGCCAAAAACTCCAACTATCACGCCCAATGTCGTAGCTGCCTTTTGCTCTCGCTTAAAAATGGAGATATTCTGTCGTTCGCGGCTGAGAAAACGAGAAAGAGCAGCGCACTCCTCAGCTACGCCAGGTGTGTGTTGAGGTTTTAGGCCCTGCATCCTCAGGGCTTCGCTGGCAACGGTCTCCAGGCGTTCCCGACGGGGGAAGTCGGTAAAACGATGTTTGGCGCCGCTTTTTCTGGCAGCCTTGAAGATCTTGTAGTACATGAAGAGCATGACGATCATGGGGATGTAGAAGGCCACGGCGGTAGAGTAGATGGTGTAGCTGAAGTCCTGGCTGATTAGACAAACGCCAGCCGTGTTAACGTTCTTCGCCCAACCACAAAATGGTGGCAGTGTGATGGAGGCAGACACAAGCCACACACCAAAAATCATCTTCGCCATCAGTTGGCCATTTTGACGAGCAGGGTAGGTCAAAGGGCGGGTGATGCCAAGATACCTGCAATCAAACAAACAGTTATAAGACATTATGATGAGATTGTTAAAATCACTATGAAATCAAAATGGACAATTCTTTTTTTATGGAATATTACAGCGTTTATTATAAAATGAGTGATCTTCTGCACAGCTGTCCTCTAATGTTTTAAAGTTAGTACGGAGGTAGATTTGACACTAGGAATGTTCACTGATGCTCCAGAAGGAAACACGATGCATTAAAGGTGCTAAAGAGGATGTTTTGTTTTATACATTTTTGCAATATTACTTGAAACTGTCTTTACTTACTGATAAAAGACTATTTATTAGGTGCACTGACAGTAATAATATTAATATACATCATCTGTGCACGAGGTAGGGCCTTAAAAACATCAGCCAATCGTTTAAGCGATCATCGCGTAAATGATTGGCCCTCTGGCTTGTCAATCACTGCCGTGACGTTCCATGTGAGAGACGTGCGCGGCTGCGCGCTCCAGTAACTTTCCACACTCCACAGGCGCCGCATGCAATGTTTTTGTCAGGAGACAGGAGTAACAACTGCCGATTATGAGTTACCTGCGGTGAGTCCGACAAAATTAATCCACTAACACGACACAGCGTTGCACGAGTTTTGGGAGGCGTTCCTTTGAAAGCTGTGAAGGAGGGGGGTTGTTCTTACGCATGCGCTCATTTCAAAAACTCACTAACAGTCTTTGGATTCTCAGTCGACGAAAAAATCCTCTCTATCACCTTTAAGAGTCGGGGTGTGAAAACTTTTGAACAGGATGAAGATGTCACAATTTTTCTTATTTTGTTAAATATCATTGTTTTTCATTTAGTACTGCCCTTCGGAACCAACAGAAGATACCTGCATGTTTCCCGGCAGAAAAATTAAGTATTAATTTAAATACAATTTGCCTTGATATTTGAATTCAAAAGTTTTCACCCCTCGGCTCTTAATGCGTCGTGTTTCCTTCTGGAGCATCAGTGAATGTTTGAACCTTTTTTAATAGTTGTGTTTGAGTCCCTCAGTTGTCCTCAGTGTGAAAAGATGGATCTCAAAATCCTACAGTAACTGCTGGAAAGGGTTCAAATATGCAAAAATGCTTGAAAACTGATGAATCTGCAGGACCTGGAGGATTTTTCTGAAGAACAGAGCTCAGTTTAACTGCTCAGGACAAACAAGAGACTCATGAACAACCATCACAAAACATAAAAACAGTCGTGGATCATCAGGCAACCAAACACAGTATTGAGAATCAATGGTTCACATACTTATGAATGGGGTTATTTTAATAAATTCAGCTATTGTTTTGTCTTGTGAACTAAATGCAAACATCTTTTATGTAAAATATCTTACTCAGGACAGTACTAAACAAAAAATAACATGCATTTTTTATTATCCCTCTTATTTGATTAAAATAATTCTCATTTTTACAGATTCTGCAAGGGGTTCACATACTTTTTTCATGCCACTGTATTAAAGCTGAAGTAAGTGATTTTTCCCCCATGAACTCAAAAATCTGATAAAATCCAAACATAATCCATTCTTATAAGCTATATTCCAATTCTTCTTAAAGTTAATCTTTTCCTACACAGCTCTCAAACCTCATTTACATTTGCATGTATATTCAATATGCCGCATCCAGATGCCACACCATGTTTGACGTCAATAATGCCAAATTACATTGATTCATCTGTGTCTTTCCAGTGATTGTGATGCACCAAATTTGAATCTGTGCATATTCAGATCATACTAATGAGATTTGACAGTCAGAGGGAGAGATTCTCAGTGACTAACAACTTAAATTTCATATGACTGCACAAGACTAGGAATAAAATGCATGAATCATTATTCATCTCCTTTTGTGTTTCACAGAAGAAAGAAAGTCATTCAGGTTTGGAACAAAACGAGGGTGAGTAAATGACAGAACATGTTTGGGTGAACTATACCTTTAAGATAAAATAGAAGACAGAAATAACAATTGCCACACATCACCTTTAAAGTTCAGAGTAAGATCAAACTAATAATAGTTTGATCTCAAATATAAGCATATAAATGACTTCTTTACCAAAATCATTATATACTTCAGATGCATTAACTCGCCTCAAGCTCGTTTCCAAGAATTCTGCTCAATAAGACAATAGGGGGTATTTTACAAGAAGCAAATGAGAATGAAACGAGACATTCAGCATTCTAAAAAAACACAAGTTCACATCAGGGGCATACTACAGCAGACGAAGGCATGGTGGTGCAAATTACATTTGTCTGAGCAGCTCTTGTCTGAACCAATCAGCACCCACTCAAGCTGAGTTGAGCAGGAGCGCAGCATTTGAGAAAAATGCATGAACAAAAAAGATCAATTATATTATTGCCACTTCCGCTGCTGAGGAAATTGACCTTGATGTCGCCATTGCGTCTGCTGTGGTTAAATCGCAAGTTAGAACTACATTTAAAAAGAAGATTACAGCCCTTGAAGGTTTGATGAAGGATTCTCATTGTCATGACCCCTGCCCCCATGAGACACTTATGCAAGATTGTGCTTTCCATAGAGATCTAAATTTAATCTCTGTGCAGTTTCCACTCTTGCTGGGGTCGTACTGAACCCACGAAGCACAACAAAGCTGGTGGGTTTAAAATGGCTCTGCACAGTTAGTATAAGACTAGATATGAATGATACTGAATATGACAGTTGGGGATCTGAACATGAGATTTATAGCTAAACATTAATCAGACAAATAAAAATAAAAAAATACTGTAATGCTGAATGTATAGGTCACACTAAACATGCGGCGTAGTCACATTGTATATCATTTTTGTGATCTGCAACACTGATCAGATCTTCTCCCTGTAATATCAATATTGTAATCATCAAAACAATTCCTTTTTTCCATGTGCCCTCGTAATCTTTAATCAAAATTGCACTAGGACAGGACAACCTGTCACTCACATGACATCACAGTAATAGCAAACTACATCCATACAACAATCCAGTCAATACCTGGTGGACAAAATCGACTCCCGCCAAACATTTTTCTTGTTCGAGAAGCCATTTCACTCAAATAAACATCACAATAGGGAAGAAAGACTATCGCAACTTCCATTACATGCCGACTTTAAAATCCCAAGATCGACGTTTTGCTCCATTCCAGTGTTTCTTGCACCACTTTTCTGAATCTACACCGCTGCTACTGAATCGACATCCCCACAGTAAAAGAAGTCATATTTTAGAGTTTGTTTGCAGTCAATGTTAAAGGATTAGTTCACTTTAAAATAATTCCCCATAGATTTATTCACCCTCAAGCAATCCTAGGTGTATATGACTTTCTTCTTTCTGATGAACACAATCTGAGTTAAATTAATAAATATCCTGATGCATCCGAGCTTTATAATGGCAGTGAACAGGACCAACGAGAATGAAGCTCAAGAATGTGCATCCATCCATCATAAATGTACTCCACACGGTTCTGGGGGGTTAATAAAGGCCTTCTGAAGCAAAGTCATGCGTTTGTGTAAGAAAAATATCCATATCCTTCAATTCAGTAGTCCTTGACCTTTATGAACTGGTCATATTTTTTTGATTCACTAGAGGTAATTTTTTTGATAGGAACTTTCCTCAATAAGTCTTTATCTGACCGAGTTCATGCCTTTTGCACAACATTGCACCATTTCATGCTTTTCATCTTCAGAAAGATCTTGCTTCCTCCCCATATTGCATGAGAACTGTGACTTGCTTAATAATATGGAACAACCTCTAAGTAGGGTTTTCATAGATCTGGCAAATTATAAGAGTAATTTGTTCCTTTGTAGTCTGTCCAATTCACAAACAAATGACTCCTATGAACCAGTAGGCCTACTTGTTCGTAAATCAAGTGAAAATAAATTAAATATTTCAGTGTAGTTAATGTAGTCTGATTCACTAATTACTCTTTTGATTCAGTCCTTTTAATGAATCATTCAAAAAGTCTACTGAGCTGACATAGAACTTGAATCAATCAGACAAATCTTTCACTGAATTAACTCACTGAATCCATTAGAGCAGTTACTGAATGAACATTATCACTTCCAGTGATGGAATATTTTAATTTATTACACAGCTCTATGGAATACTTCATTCTTATTGGTCCTATAATTTGCCGTCAACCTTGAGTATTTGTTTTCTTAGAGGAAGCTTTAAGATAATTATACAGATAAAATCATAAGATAATTTCAAATTTGTTTATCTTAATTTTCACTTTTTTTGTATGCAGAACATCAGAATAATGAAATACATTTTACTGAAGATGTCAAAGCTCTTTATCTGCCATGTGGTCTCCTTTTACCATTGTTTATGTGTATTTTCTATGCAATAAACACCTAAACCTTTGGTCTTTAGCGTCCTTGTTAGCGCGCATGTCTGCCATGCCAGAGACATGTTCGAATCCGATATACTCACAGCAAAGTTCTTTTGCATTCTTCGCTTAGGGGTAAAATGAAGTTCGAAATACGTGAGCAGCGATATACTGTTATCAAATATCTGACACCGCGCACACTGCTAAGAGCGGCGTTTATACGAATGTGTAAATATGTTTTGCGCGCTTTGCTCTCAGTAACAAAATAAACTTAGTAACAAAAGAAAATTGAAAACAGAAAGCATTTTAATAAAGAATAAAAAAAACATCTGATCATAGCAATGTGGATATGTTTGTTTGCAGGAGCTCTGCAAATTAACACTCCAGTAAAGTCACATCACGTTTATTTACACTGCGTTCCAAATTATTATGCAATTGACATATCAGTAAGATTTCAGTACAATAAACATTCAGATTTTAGTTTTTCTAAGAAAATGTTTGTTTGTTTATTTATCCATGTCTTTTTAGATAACTGGTATCAATCTCAGACAAAATAATTTGGAAACCCTACTTAGAGGTTGTTCCACTTTATTAAGCAAGTCACAGTTCTCATGCAATATGGGGAGGAAGAAAGATCTTTCTGAAGATGAAAAGCATGAAATGGTGCAATGTTGTGCAAAAGGCATGAAAACAACTAATATTTTGTGAAAACTGAATGGAGATTATCGAATTATCATAAGATTTGTGAGTACAGCAGAACTCGGTCAGATAAAGGCTTATTAATGAAAGTTCCTGTCAAAAATATTAATCGTATTAAAAGGGCAGCTATAAAAAAAAAAGCCAGTGTTGAGCAGCAAACAGGTATTTGAAGCTGCTGGTGCTTCTGGAGTCTCGAGAACCTCACCATGCAGGCTGGCAGTTGTGCGTAAAGATGCATTTCAGCCACTCCAAACCAAACCTCACAAAGAGAAACATTTACAGTGGGTGTAGAAATACATTTTCAAACAGTTTTATTGCTGTGATGTTTTTTTGCAGCATGGGATAGTGCATAGTGCATTGTACAATAGTGCATTGTACTATGCACTATCCTCCTTTTTATACCATAGCTGAAAATGGCCAGTTATGAACTCCACATATCTTGCAAAAGTCATTTTAATACCCTCCATCTTCCCAGTATTCCAGCCCAAATCATCACCCACCAGCTCCTTGCTGACGTCGCAGTCTTGTTGGAACGTGGTGGCCATTCATCAACCATCCAGGAATCCATCCATTTAGACCATCCATTGTAGTACGGCATTAGTCAGTGAATAAAACTATTTAAAAATGAGTCTTCATGTATTTCTAAACCCACTGTAAATGTTTCTCTTTGTGAGGTTTGGTTTGGAGTGGCTGAAATGCATCTTTACGCACAACTGCCAGCCTGCATGGTGAGGTTCTCAAGACTCCAGAAGCACCAGCAGCTTCAAATACCTGTTTGCTGCTCAACACTGGCTTTTTTTTAATAGCTGCCCTTTTAATACAGTTAATTTTTTTGATAGGAACTTTCCTCAATAAGCCTTTATCTGACCGAGTTCATGCCTTTTGCACAACATTGCACCATTTCATGCTTTTCATCTTCAGAAAGATCTTTCTTCTTCCCCATATTGCATGAGAACTGTGACTTGCTTAATAATGTGGAACAACCTCTAAGTAGGGTTTTCATAGATCTGGCAAATTATTTTGTCTGAGATTGATACCAGTTATCTAAAAAGACATGGATAAATAAACGAACAAACATTTTCTTATAAAAACTAAAATCTGAATGTTTATTGCACAGAAATCTTACTGATTTGTCTCTTGCATAATAATTTGGAACGCAGTGTATATGGCATTTAATTCAGATTGCTTAAAGGCAAGTAGCTTTACAGTATCAAACATGAAAAACAGTGTCAGTGCCTCATTTCATCAGAAGCACAACTTCATTTTCTACTATAAAGCATCTATCCAGTGTGTTCATGTTTTCATCGGCAGAGATCCTACCTCGACGGTCTCAAACAGACGAAATGAGTCAGAGAAGAGTTTCACGTGAAAGAAGGCGGAGCCTCAGCGCACACTGATGCTGGTGACTGATGCCAGAGACTGTGGTCTTTACATTTGGTGCCGTGACCTGGATGGGAGTGAGGTTTAGGGGGTGAGTGTAAAGGGCGGAAGCTAAGAGTTGTGTGTGTAAACCTCAGTCCCCTGCCCGCAAAAGATGCTTGCTGGCGAATGACACCAGAGACTGTGGTCTTTAGCGTCCTTTTTATTGCGTCCACCTCCTATGCCAGAGATACTGTAGGACCAGTTACATAAATAAGATGTAGTTAAGTACATGTACAACACTGTTATAAAATTCCTGAAGCACTATATCCTATATGCAGTGACAACTCAAAACAGAATCTCCATGGCACCAGCTCTGGCTTAGACACCATCAGCTGCATGAAGTAAATGATTCAAATGTCCCTTTAAGCAGCTTAGCAGTCAAACACCCATTGGTTTGTGACTCCCAGGGCAGTGTAGAGGTCTGCGGGTCATGTAAATAACATGTCCATTATTTATGTAATAACACTGAGGGTACAGGAGGTTCCAAGGCTAGAAAAATTGTAATCATAATTCTAGGTCATATGGAAAATGCAGTCTGACATTTCCATGTAATTCTTTGAACAACACGTACAATTTTCCACTTCAAATTGAAAAACAAAAACGTGTTATGAGAGACCTTATGAGTTCCTGAAGGTACAAGTAAGGTTAGTAGAGGTTGAGGCTACACTAATCATATACAGATCTCATGTGACTGTACTTGTCAACAAACCATTGATTTCTTGACGTGCATTTTTTTTTTTTTTTTTAATGTGGTAAAAAAGTTGAGTGCACATAATGTTTTACTTTTTGGCAATGCTTTTATTTTCTGTTTTATATATGGCAATTCTCAAATTTTGGACTTTATGTTGTTATCATTTTGAGTCTTGAGGGTTTATATAACACAACATTCTTCTTCATGCATGGTAAAGAGAATTTGAACTCTTTCACTTAACATCAAACCTTTTTCTGCTTTCATTGTTTTAAATTGCATGCATGACTTTTCAAAAGTGTCTAAATGCCAGTTTGAAATAGTAACCATAGGAGCCACTAGAGTGAAAGTACACTAAAAATAGCTATGAAAGATGTTTTTTTCTCATCATTGTATATTTAAGATGTTTATGAGCGAGGAGTGAGAAGGAACTTATTCTTGGCTCTTCTTTTCTTTCTCTCTTTAGCACTATTATTTTATTTGTCTTGGGGGGCCCATTCTGTGGTCTTTAATGTACATTAAGGCAGGGTTAATGGAGCTGATGTTTAACTTCCACTATTTTGCAGAAGAGCCATGAAGTGATTTCTATTTGAATGTTTTCCAAATACTGCTATGGCTAGTTTTTAAAAGCAGCACTTTTTGTTTATTGGACGAGAGACAGTGATATATTTAAAAAAAAAAAAAAAAAATGAAAGTCAAGTACTGCTTTTAGATGACCTAAACTCAAATGTCAAAAAAAAAATAAAAAATCCTTCACAAATCTTTAAAGGGTTAGTTCACCCAAAAATTAAAATTATGTAATTTATTACTCATCCTCATGTCATTCCAAACCCGTAAGACCTTTGTTCATCTTTGGAACACAATTTAAGATATTTTTGAAGAAATCCGATGGCTCACTGAGGCCTCTATTGCCAGCAATGCCATGAGCCTCTCAAGATCCAGAAAGGTACTCAAAACATATTTGAAACAGTTCATGTGACTACAGTGGTTCAACCTTAACCCTGGAGAACCCAAGAACCCTTTTCTTCTTTGGAAAATTATGAACTATGCATTAAATTACTGCTATAAGTTCACTGAACACCAAAATATCCACTTTTTCAATTTTAACCCTTTATTCCCTAATTTAGGATTAGGGCCAAATTTGACCCATTGGGCTTTAGGCGTATCAAAGAATCACAATAACAAACGCTGTCAATGCAAACTATTTTAAATTTAGGAAAATAATATGTCAACCACACAGCTACATTTAACAATGTTTTATTTTTTTGCTTTATTTGTTGCATGTCAGAACTGGATTTCAAATGTACAAACACACTTTGGCCAATGGAAACAAGAACACAAGGCCAAAATCACAACTGAAAAAAACTAACACCATGGCCTTGACAGGCCAGTGGGCGATTTGGTTGAAACGAGCATCTGCACTCTGATAAACTCGAACAAATCTTGGTGGTGGCGGGGAGGAGGGGCCAGGAGTTGGTGGCCTACCCCACCTTCTTGCTATTCCAACTTCAACCAAGCCTTGAGCAACCAAACCCTGAAACTTGCGAAGTGGCTTGGTTGAAGTTGGAATAGCAAGAAGGTGGGGTAGGCCACCAACTCCTGGCCCCTCCTCCCCGCCACCACCAAAATTTGTTCGATTTGTTGTCACCATTGGCCTGTCAAGGAGGAAAATTGCCGTCGATGTGCTGTGTGCAAGGACCTCAAAACTGAAATGCACTGTGAAAAATGTACAGTTCCTCTCTGCATCAACAAAAACATAAATTGTTTCAAAGACTACCACAATGTCTAGTGTGAGTTCTTCTATCTAGCAGAACAGATTTTTGGATAAGCAAAGACCCGTGGTGTTAATTTTTTTTTAAGTCGGGATTTTGGCCTTGTGTTCTTGTTTCCATTGGCCAAAGTGTGTTTGTACATTTGAAGATATAGGTATTTACTTTATTAGTCTCTGGCCCTGTACTACTGAGGTAACTTAGTAAAATATATTATACAAATTAATTTATTTCAAGGCTTTAGCCAAATACAGGACTGTCACAAATCTCCATCTACAAAGTCATTCAGAGAACCAAAGGGTCATTTTTGACCCAACATTTTTTTAACCCATACACCCAGAGGGTCATTTTTGGCCCATCGTTTTTTGAACTAGCTCAGAGTCGCTAATTTATCCAAAAATAATATAAAACGTACTTCTTGGCATTCTGCAAGCTAATACTAAATAGATTAACAAAAAATACACAATTTTACCAACCGCTGGTTTGCTGAGAAGACGATTTTGTTTGGGTAGGTTTCCAGCTCAACAAAACAGCATATGGTCAGCCATCTTGTTACTACCACTCTGGCAATTGTGAGTTCAATATTCATCCACTAGGTGTCTCTATGCAGGGGCCAGAAGTGGCACTCTGGGCTTTTGAAGTTAAATTTGACTTTTTTTTTTTTTTGTTCATTAAAAACAAAATAACGACTTTTCAACAACTAGTGATGGGCGATTTCAAAACACTGCTTCAAATTTTTTGTTTCAAATCAGTGATTCGGACCGCCAAAGTCACGTGATTTCAGCAGACAAAGATTTAAAGCAGTGTTTTGAAATCAGCCATCAATAGAAAGTTCGGTGGCATTGCTGGCAATAGAGGCCTCACAGAGCCATCAGATTTCATCAAAAATATCAAATTGTGTTCCAAAGATGAACGAAGGTCTTACGGGTGTAGAATGACATGAAGGTGAGTAATTAATGACATTATTTTCATTTTTGGGTGAACTAAATCTTTAAAAGTACGCTGTCATATCATGCTAGGAACCACAACATAATGGAAAAACATTTCTGCATATTGATTTTGATTCTTTACCAAATAATTTTGTCAGATAAATATATATATAAAATATTTTATGATATATCAAATATTATGAACTTTTAGGGTCTTTAAAAACAAACATCCCCTCTG
The DNA here is from genome assembly GCF_024489055.1 of Chanodichthys erythropterus. Classification (NCBI taxonomy): domain Eukaryota; kingdom Metazoa; phylum Chordata; class Actinopteri; order Cypriniformes; family Xenocyprididae; genus Chanodichthys; species Chanodichthys erythropterus. Next base: position 23,783,119 of record NC_090233.1, on the reverse strand, counting down.
GACATCACTTTTGGCCACAACTGTATATCTTAAAGAAATATATATATACAGTATCTTAAAGAAAATAAAGCCATATTTTATGACCATTAACATTATTTGCCTTCTGACATTATTTCAAATATACAAGACAATTACGAAATTATTATCATAATGCATCTAGATATTTCATTTTTGGCTATTTTTTTAATTCCCATTATTCTCAAAGACCTCTGATTCATCTATCTATCTGTCTATCTATATATAAAGATAAATAGATAGATAGACAGATAGATAGACAGATAGATAGATAGATAGATAGATAGATAGATAGATAGATAGATAGATAGATAGATAGATAGATAGATAGATAGATAGATAGATAGATAGATAGATAGATAGATAGATAGATAGATAGATAGATAGATAGATAGATAGATAGATAGATAGATAGATAGATAGATAGATAGATAGATAGACAATCAATTCTAGTTTACTGTAAAGTCTTCCTTGGAGAGAGAAGTCCAGGCTAAAGTGCTGCAGAACCCGGGTAAATGGAGGATGAGAAATGGCAGGAAAATGCACACAGGTCCGTCTCTGAATGAACTGATGAAGAGTGACATTCAGAGGACAAAAATAATCAAGCAAAGGCATTTAGAGCAGCCACTGCTCCTTCATCTTCCTCCTCCAGCTCAAGCTCTTTTCTTTACACAAAAAAACACCAGTATCTTCCCCGTCTCTCTCTCTTTATTATGTCTCCACTCAATGTTGATTGTTTCTGACATTCTTTCTCTAGTCATATAGGCCACTTTCATGGCATTTTTTTGTTTTTTAATCAAACTAATGTGACTTATCTGTTAAGTTTGTTGTGGAGTGATGTAATGCTTACTAATGGTGTAATACTTACTCTGCATGTGCACTTTGTGCCAGATACTCAGCGATCACACTTATGTAATTCACTCTGACTTATGTAAGTCATCCAGTATAATGTAACTAAAAATATCTGCACAATGGATAAATCCATTCTAAAAATATAAATCTACAAATCTAAAGAGCAAAGGATTTCTGCTTTTGCTTACGTACATATCTATTCCACTACAAAAGGTGAGAATTGTCCAACTTGACTGCTCCTTTTTCACTTCTCTGCCTGCAGCCGCCTACTCTCGTCTACATTCAAAACGAGTCGTTTGGCATCTCAAATGATTCTTAAAGCCAAGAATTGCAGAGACTTGATGGACGACGGCACCACAGCAGCGTTTCGGTGCTGCCAGATTAAAAAATGCTCCAGCAATGTTTTCCTTAAGAGACTCTCTCTAAGTCCTTCTCTATGGATTCATGATCTCACTGAACAACATCACTAAAATATTTAATGACATTTGTATTTTTTTTTTTTTTATCTCTATCTTTGTTTCTCATTCTCATTCAGTGTATTTTTCAATAATTTATACCCAAATCCAAAGAGCTTTAGTGGTATGTTTGGTCTCTGTCCAGGCTACAACAAGTATTTTTTTAGGTCAGGGACAAAACCGGTGGCTATTTTCAGAGATGGACAATATTTATCTGAATACAAGTAGATTCTTTCCATGTGAGACTAACGTCTCCCCTTTAGTTAATATTTTTTATCATCATAATACAAAAATACTGACACTAAATGGTTTATATAGTGTCAGTAAGATGTAAAAACAGAATTTAAGATTTAAAGCGACAGTAAAGATATTTTATGATGTAATATGAATTTATAATGAATTACAAAAGATTTCTGTTTCAAATAAATGCTGTTCTTTTGACTAGAATGACTTAAAAATATAGAAAATGGTTATTTTAAATTAAAATATTTCACAATATTACGGTTCTTTATTTTTAAAATTTCTCATTTCTGATTGCAGACTTCACAAATCTGAGCACAGTGGCATTGTTGAGATTTGCTTCATTTTAATCCAGTTGCTGTCTAGGAGAAACAGTTGGAAAGAGATCTCTGATTTTTACAGCATTTTTAACCAGCTTACCTTATACCTCACTCTTATTTTTTTGTAATGGAAACAGTTGGCAAACACTGCTAGATTCAATTAGTTCTACTACACACCTTTAACTGACTTCATATTTGTATCTCACTGTACATAACCTTGGGCTTAAAAGCCGTGGAGCTGCACTTTTTGGATAAGCCTATAAGCACATGATGGACCTGCCTTTGACTTTGTTTCTTACAGAACATTCATCAACTGAGTAAAAGAGATGCAGTTGTATGACAACTGTGTAAAGTGACTTTTAAACCTTTTACTGGCAATGACCTGGGTTTGAACTCATAAACAGATTGGCCCTTTTCACAAAGCCTGACATTTTAAAGAGAGTAACTGAGTGGAATGAAGCTGCATTTAAGCGATAGGATATGTCAGAGACTTCACGTGTTAAGTGAACTCTATTGGATGCATGGTATTACTTGGAGAAGAGCACAATTTCAAATAGCCTATCCTCTATAAAACAGCTCTTAGCAGCGTTTGCTAAAACGACAAGCTTGTTTTTTTAAAGGAATGATCCAGGTTCAATACAAGTTCAGCCGTATTGACAACAAAAGCTGCCTGCTGTTGATTACAGAGAGCAGTTTCAATTTGTCTCTCAGTCTATGGTGATTATAAGCTTGATTTTGTTGTTGTTGTTGTAACAGTTCTTTCATACAAAATTGTGTGATATTTGAACTTTAAAGTTGTTTAAACATTCTTTATAGAGGTTAGACTACAGCTCAAGGTGGAAGAACTTCTAATTGTTTTTATTACATTTTATATTACATTTATGCTTTTTTTCTAAATTAACGTACATTGCTTTTAAAGTATACATTTTATCAGTTGTGCAATACAGATGGAATTTCTGTGGATGGATTTTTTTTTTTTTTTTTTTGTAAACCATCAGGAGGCCCCACCGCAAAGTTATTTTTGGCTATAATAAGATATAAAATATAATATATAGTAAAATATTGGCAGGAAAATGGAGAAAACAAGGATGCATAAACCCTTTGAACACTGAAACTTAGCTACTCAGCTGGCTTTAAATATTATACTTTTACTTCATACTGATAAATGCATCTAATTTTCTTAAATTATATATATAGTGTGTGTGTGTGTGTGTGTGTGTGTATATATGTATATATATATATATATATATATATATATATATATATATATATATATATATATATACATACACCTTTTAATATACTTTTACTTCATATTCATATTCTTACTATTTTTAAATAAATTATTTTAATTATTTATTTATTAATTAACAATTGTAGAATTCTTTAGATATTTTTTAAGTGTTTACCTACACTCTAAAAAAATGCTGGGTTAAAAACAACCCAAGTTGGGTTGGAAATGGACAAACCCAGCAATTGGGTTGGAAATGGACAAACCCAGCAATCGGGTTAAATGTTTGCCCAACCTGCTGGGTAGTTTTATTTAAACCAACTATTATTTAAAAATTGCTATATGGCTAGCTTAAAATGAGCCCAAAATAGTTGGGAAATTAAAAACCAGATGCAATTAGAGACAACAATAATAGACAAAAGGTGAATGTTTATTAATAAGCTTTAATATTTTATTAATAATATATTTAATAGTTTAATCGTTTATTAATATAAATTTATTAATAAGCAATTTAATAAATGTTTATTGTTTAATAATTATTCATTGAACATTAATAAAAGAATAACAGCCCTGCTCTTCTTGTATGTACTGTATGAAAGTTGCCAGGTTTTCAAAATATCCCCTTAGAAAAATGTACTCTTTAATTAAACTTAAGAAAAGTTCAAGTATATTTTAAGTATACTTTGTTTACACAATAAATATAATAATATTAATGTACTAGTTTTTCAATACTAGGGACTAAATTGGCTCACTTTTTAAAAGTATACTTTTAAGTATACTTTACGTGTAACAGTAGATTTTTGTACTGCAACTATAATACAATTGAGCTTATAGGTATAGTTTACTAGTTAAATACTTGCACATTTTTTAGATTATGATAGCACACTTTGAAGTATACTCACGGTAAACTACTAGTTTAGTAGTTTTTACTGTGTTTGTAAGTTTTCTTTAAGTGAACTTAACGTCATACCTGTTATATATTATTTTTGCACTTTAAGAATACTACTATGTTCCTATTTAGGTATTATTTTTTATACTTGAAATATACCTTTAACTGTACTTTAACTCTTTCCCTGCCAGCATTTAAAAAAAAAAAGTTTACAGTCAGCGTCAATATTTTTGAGAATTTTTCAAAAAAAAAAAAAAAATCATGGTACCCAGAATATTTTGTTTCATGAATACTGGATTGGATTCAGAACTATGATCAAAACATAGATGGAGTTTGATTTATAAGTTGTTTAATGTTTGATGATCATGTTAATTTACATGTGCAAGCAATGCTTCTATCGCTTGTTTTTGCTCCTTCGCTTGTGTTTTGATCTGGAGATTCTGTACTCTTTCAGAAGATGCATAATAGCACCCCATAACATATAATAGTGAAAACATGGATTGTTTATAATATTACGTCATTGGCAGAGAAGCATTGTGTCATAAATGATGGAAAATTCAGTCAACGGTGGAGAAAGTGTAAAGTAGATTTGAAGTAAAATCCTATGTAGACTATCAGTAGAGTTCAAAAAATATATTACTATTAAAACTATGTGGAAAAAGTAGCCTATACTGTATTTATCAGGCTACGCAATCAAAAGAGTAAACACAAGCCAAGCATACTTAGAATATACTCAGAATACTTAATTATACTTTTAAGTATATCTCAATCAAAAAATTAAGTATAGGTCAATATACTTTTCTGACAGTATAAGTCAGTTATACTCATGTAATTTTATATTTTTGAGAAATACATAAATAAAAAGTAGACTGAAAGTATAATTTCTTATGTTTACTTTACTTTAAAAAAAAAAAGTATAGCACAGTTGAATAAACCTCTTTTTGTAAGACTCATCATGCTGACAGATTAGATTTACATTTATGCATTTGGCAGACGCTTTTATCCAAAGGAATTTACATTGCATTCAAGCATACTCTGGGAATCAAACCCTTGACCTTGGCGTTTTGCTGTTTGAACTACAGGAATGATATAGCTCTGGCGCAATGGCAGACTTCCATTGTACATGCATTTTTGCAAACTGAATTTTGACTGTTTTTAAAATTGACGGATGAGTCAAAATCAGTTGCTTTGAATAAAAGTGTCTGCTTAATAAATAAATGTAAATGTACTGACAGCTACATATACTGCAATACAACAAGTTGTATTGAACCTGGAATATTAAACATATGACTTAGAAGGAAGAATAAGTAATTTCAATGACATGTTCATGTAAAATCAGATGGTTTATTGCCAAATTTATTCTTCTGTGACAGTAGTAGCTAAAAAAAACACTCACGTATTGGCGGTCCTTGGGGGAAAGTCATGAAAACAAAAATCACAGGGAATAAATCAGCACTCCAGTCCCATATGAAGCTATATTTAAACGGCTCTATTTTGATTTATAATTGGCTTCATAAAACCTCCCCACTTAATTGTGCAATGCAGATTGAGGGGCTAATTGCTATGTCATATGACACATGTCCTACTGAGTTTATTCGCGACAAAAACCAATAGCTCCTCATTTATTAAGATAATTAATTGAACAAATTTCCTTAATGCTGCTAATATGCACACAAGCAACAGCTGTCATCCTAAATACTTAGTGCTGTGCCAGACAGACAGAGAATGAATGCATAATACATTTGAGTTAGAAAATGTCACGTCTGAATACACTAGTCTGAGCTTTAGATCACACGAAGACAGGATACTCCGACAATATTATGGATGTACCCTCCCACCCCACCCAAAATACCCCAAAAAAAGAAAAGATAGCTGAGAAAACTTAAAAATTCAAGGCATTTGATGCATCCAGATTAAGTTCTACAACTATAATAACTGTACTAAGTAACTACTTTTGTCAATTTGAATTTGTTTGTGCACTAAATGCAAAATGCCTCATTCAGTCAATGAACTAATCAAAGCAACAACAGATTTCTTGTTTAGCAAATTTCATTTAGTAACAAATTAATTTGTTGTTTTGATAGCTATATATCATCTTAGAGGACACTTAATAAGTTAAAAGCACATTATGTATGATTTTTGGATTAAAATATCCAAAAATCACTAGAACTTGACTTGACTTGTGTACTTACATTATCCCAAATGTTTCCAACAATGTTTAAATCCAGAGAAATCAGCTATTTTAACCAGTGTAACGGCCCGTATCTTTGTGTCAGCAGTCAGTGACGTCATATCCGCCTTACCCTCGACTACCCTTGGTAGTTTTACGTCTGTAGAAACCATGGAAACACCAAAGATGCTTTAATATATTATGTGCTTTATTAGACAGGTGAGCAACTGTTTGGATATCTTTAATCTTAGAAAATTGATCATTGTTATATAGCTCATCACAGTTAGTCTTATTGCTTGAATATCTTGTTCTCCACCATACAATATATTTTAAAATTAATTGTCATTTAGCAACACAAGTCATACATCTTTTATTAATATGATATTTTAATACCGATCTAGCTTACTGTAATGTGCAACAAGTGTCTCATACACTGTCAGAAAAAAAGGTACGGAGCTTGCCACTGGGGCAGTACCGTAGGATACAAAAGTAAAAAAGGTACTAATATGTACCATTTAGGGGTAAGTAAGGTACAAAGATACCTTTCCACTTTTGTACCTTAGGGCACTGCTCCAGACAGCGCCATACCTTTTTTTCTGAGAGTGTACCAGCCACCAAGCGAACACAGAGTAATGTTAAAGGTGCCATCGAATTGAAAATTGAATTTACCTCGGCATAGTTGAATAACAAGAGTTCCCATTCAGTCAGTCACGTTCGACGTTACGTCGATACTGACGTAATGGGGTCTCGCCTGGGAGCCCAATCACCTCCAAGGATACAAAACAAGCCAATGGGAATTGGCCAGTGAGATTTACATGCGGGATCACACCCCCGGCATCCGGGTATAAATAGGGCCGGCATACTCACCTTCATTCATACTTTTGCTTCGGAGCCGATTGGTTGGATTCCCTTCATCTCCAAGAGTGAATTTCTAAACCGAAAGAGCAAAACAGCAATTTCAATTGCTTAATGACAAGTTCCTTTCAATAGCAATTTTAATTGCTTTCCAGTGTTTTGTTCCGGTGGCTGCTCGTGTATCTCCAGCTGGTGGGAAGGCACGCTCAGCGGTGGGTGTGACAGCGCGCTGCCCACAGGACGGTGCTACATCCATCCCTATGTGCTTCAGTTGGTGGGTTTAACTAAAAGAGCAAGCACGGGCGATCCACGTCTTTTTCAAGATGTCTTTTCGTCTGTGTGTTTCTGTGTGTTTCTGACGGCCATGACCCCTGTCTCACGTGTCTGGGTAGACCGCACTCTGAGTCAGCGCTCGTGGATGGTACATGCCCTCACTACGACGGCATGTCCATGTTGGTGTTGAGATCGCGACTCTCCTTCTTTAACACAGAAGTGAGGGTCCCCTCTGTCAATACCCCAGCGCCGGTTAGTGCTCTGGGAGATCTGAGGATCACAGTGGGAGCCACTTTGTCGGGTCTGTCCCCACAAACCTCCCACTCCTCCACAACACCATGTGCCGTTGAGCTGCCGCCTGCTGCCGCAGGGCTCTCTTCGGGGGTGCCCCACGTCACTTTCGGCACTCCGGAGGAGGATCGGATGTCGATCGCTGCATCGGGGAGTGGGCTGAACGAGTCAGAGAGCGACAACGACTCCGAGCTTCTGCCTCTGGGATGGTTGCTCAGTCGGAGGCGGACTCTGAGCTAACAGCCATGCTTGCCCGGGCCGCCACAGGCATCGGCCTCGTGTGGAACCCTCCACCGTGTCCCGAGCACTCGCGGTTGGATGACTGGTTTCTGGCGGAATCGTCCGCGTCTCCCGTCCAAGGCGGGTAAGACCAATGGCCGCTCTCGCTGAGAAGGCTTACTAAGTCCGCTGGACAGGCGGCTTCTGCCCTGCACGCCATGGCAATCTTGCAGGTCCAGCAGGCGAAAGCTCTGAAAGAGTTGCACAAGGGTAGTTCTGAGCCAGGGTTGCTGCAAGAGCTGCGCACGGCGACCGCCCTCGCCCTCCGGGCGACGAAAATCACGGCGTGTGCCCTAGGTCAGACGATGTCCACCCTGGTGGTCCAGGAACGGCATCTTTGGTTGGATCTGTCTGAGATGAAGGACATCAACAAAGCTCGCTTTCTTGACGCCCCCATCTCCCAGGCTCTTCGGCGACACTGTCAAGGACTTCGCTCAGCAGTTCTCGGCAGTGCAAAAGCAGACGGAGGACATAAAGCACATCCTGCCTCGGCGTGATGATGCCACCAATCCGCCACGGGCCGCACCTCCATCTGCTCCTCGCCGAGGGCGTCCTCCTGCAGCTCAGACGCCTCCCATCCTCCTCGAGCCACCCGCAGGAAGACAATGACCCCCGCCCAGTCCGCCAGGCCTCCTTCCAAGAAGAAGAAGAAGGCCAAGAAGCGGCCCTGAGATGGGAGACCCAGTTGTTTTGGGAGCTACGGTACAGGAGACGGTGACCGCACCGGGCCCTCTCCCGGGGGAGAATCCTGTGTTCCGTTTTATTTATGTTCCGCCGCTGGCCTCGCGGTACCCACTTCCTCAATAAAAGAGCAATTTCTGAAACCTCTGGGTCATATAAGAAGGTCTGTGTTGAGGGTGAGCGAGCTTCCGCTCCCTCTCTCTCAGCCACTCCTTCCTTCGCCGTGGGAACGCACTGCCTTCCCACGGCATCCTGCCCACTCTGAGCCATGTGAGTGGACCCTACTTACAGCCTCGACTTCGGGACGCACTGCCTCCCGAGTTGGGCCTCAGTGCTCCATGCTGCCCCCCGTGGGTACTTCTGCTGTACCCTACGGAGAGCTCCCGAATGGTTCCACTTGTTCGGTGCTTGGGGGCGTGGCTACGCCTTCCCAACCCATCCCATTGGCTCATTCGGACACTCAGACTCGGCTACGCGATTCAGTTCGTCAGGCGTCCCCCCAGGTTCAGCGACGTTCTGTTCACTTCAGTGACAGGTTCCAATGCCCCTGTCCTGCGGGTGGAGATTGTGGTTCTTTTGGCGAAGGACGCAATAGAGCCTGTCCCTCCAGCCGAGATGAAGTCCGGGTTTTACAGCCCATACTTCATAGTACCCAAGAAAGGCGGGGGGTTACGGCCAATCTTGGATCTGCGTGTCTTGAATCGGGCCCTTTACAAGCTCCCGTTCAAGATGCTCACACTGAAATGCCTTCTCACGTGCGTTCGCACCCAGGATTGGTTTGCAGCAATCGTCCTGAAGTACGCATACTTTCATGTCTCGATCCTTCCTTGACACTGACCGTTCCTACGGTTTGCGTTTGAGGGGCAGGCATATCAGTACAAGGTCCTACCCTTCGGGCTGTCCCTGTCTCCTCGCGTCTTTACCAAAGTCGCGGAGGGGGCCCTTGTCCCACTCAGGGAAGTGGGCGTTCGCATCCTCAACTACCTCGATGACTGGCTCATTCTGGCCCAGTCCCGAGATCAGTTGTGCGAACACAGGGACCTGGTGCTCGGCCACCTCAGCCATTTGGGGCTTGAGGTCAACTGGGAAAAGAGCAAGCTTTGCCCCGTGCAGAGCATTTCTTTTCTTGGTGTGGAGCTGGACTCGGTCAACATGACAGCACGCCTCACCAACGAGCATGCACAGTCAGTGCTGAACTGCCTGAATTCGTTCTCGCGGAAAACAGCGGTCCCACTGAAACAATTTCAGAGGCTCCTGGGGCATATGGCATCCGCAGCCGCGGTCACGCCGCTCGGATTGCTTCATATGAGACCGCTTCAGCACTGGCTTTACGACCGAGTCCCGAGGTGGGCATGGCACCGTGGCTCACTCCGTGTGGTCATCACACCGAGTTGTCGCCGCACATTCAGCCCGTGGTCGGACCTTGCTTTTCTTTTGGGCCGGTGTGCCCCTAGTACAAGTGTCCAGGCATGTTGTTGTCACAACAGATGCCTCCACCACCGGCTGGGGTGCCATATGCAGTGGCCAGTCTGCGTTGGGCTCCTGGACAGGACTCCATCGCCACTGGCACATCAACTGCCTCGAGCGCTCCCGGTGGAATGGAGACTCCACCCCCAGGCGGTCCAACTGATATGGAGCCAATTCGGGGAAGCACAGGTGGACCTGTTCGCTTCTTGGGAATCCGCCCATTGCCAGTTGTTTTATTCCCTGACTGAGGGGACCCTCGGTACGGATGCACTGGCACACAGCTGGCCCCGGGGCCTACGCAAGTATGCGTTTCCCCCAGTGAGCTTCCTTGCACAGATACTGTGCAAGGTCAAGGAGGACAAGGAGCAGGTCTTGTTAGTTGCGCCATACTGGCCCAACCTGACTTGGTTCCCAGAACTTATGCTCCTTGCGACAGCCCATCACTGGCGCATCCCCCTGAGGAAGGACCTCCTTTCTCAGGGGCAGGGCACCATATGGCACCCGCGTCTCGATCTGTGGAATCTCCACGTGTGGTACCTGGACGGGACGCGGTTCATTTAAGTGGCCTACCGTCCTTTCCTTCCTTCAAGAGGGTTTGGAACGGAGGCTGTCCCCTTCCACCCTGAAGGTCTATGTGGCTGCCATCGCAGTGCATCACAATGTGCTCGATGGCAAGTCACTAGGAAAGCACGACCTGACCATCAGGTTCCTTCGAGGCGCCAGGAGGTTAAATCCCCCTAGGCCTCACCTTATTCCCTCCTGGGACCTCTCTGTTGCCCTCTCTGGCCTATGGAGAGCTCCCTTCGAGTCAGCTGAGCTGACACATCTGTCTCGCAAGACAGTGCTCCTGACCGCGCTCGCCTCCTTCAAAAGGGTTGGGGACCTGCAGGCATTCTCGGTCAGCGATTCGTGCCTGAAATTCGGCCCGGACTACTCTCACATTATCTTGAGACCCCGGCCTGGATATGTGCCCTTCCAGGACCAGGTGGTGAGCCTGCAAGCGCTTCCCCCTGAGGAGGCAGACCCAGCCCTTGCGCTGCTGTGTCCTGTTCGTGCTCTGCACGTTTACGTGGACTGCACGCAGAGCTTCAGAAGCTCTGAGCAGCTCTTTGTCTGTTTTGGAGGTCAGCAGAAGGGAAAGGCTGTCTCCAAACAGAGGTTGGCCCACTGGATAGTGGATGCCATCACCTTGGCGTACCAGTCCCAAGGCAAGCCGTGCCCCCTCGGGTTGCGAGCTCACTCCACTCGGGGTGTTGCTTCTTCCTGGGCATGCAGAGCTGCAGGCTGGGCAACACCAAATACATTTGCGAGATATTACAATATCCGAGTGGAACCGGTGTCCACCCGTGTGCTGTCTACCCGTAGATAGCTGTGGGTGTTCGCTTGCTGTGCCATTTCCCTCGGGAGAGGGAATGCAAGCACTTTTCCCGCTCCTCAGTTCAGTTCCCCATGTCGGCGAACCCTGTGGAGTTCTTCCTGCATCCTGTGGCCAGACGTGGCACATATGGGATTACCCCACGGGTAATCCCATATGTGTTTGTCCACGGTACGGTTTTCCTGATGGTAAACCTGTGTCTTTCCCTGGGTGGCTTCGTTTTGCCCTATCTCTGATTGCTAGTATGTTCCTCCCGGAAGGTAGGACCTACATCAGAGATCTTCCATATGCGTTACTGTTCTCAGACCAGTCCATATGTGTCTTCCACACATTACCTCCCTTCGGGCAGGGTGTGGTCTCCGTAGCTTTCCCCTCCTCAGGGAACGCTTTCCTGGCATTTTGGTCATGGCTGAAAAACATGGGAATTGAGTTCCAAAGCACTCTTCCCCGTGGGTAAGGAACAGCAGCTTTGACCTCTCCACTGTAATGCCCTGTCCTCTCCATCCCACTGGTATGGAAGACATTCCTGGGCTTACTCTGGGCCCTGGAGGGTTGCGAGTATGGGCCGCACTTGCATTGGGTACGCTAAGGCCTGCCAGCATCTGCTTCCCTAACACTCGTAACGTGGTTCAGTTGCTATGGCGCTTTCCACTTAGTGCTGTAGTACTCGAGTCCGGACTTGGACTCGAGTCCGGACTCGGGACGTTTTTCTGTTGTCTCGGACTCGTCTCGGACTCGTTGGTATTTGCACTCGGACTTGTCTCGGACTTGGTCATTGGTCTCGCCAAAAGTTCTAGTTGGTCTCGACCGAGTCCAGCAGGTCAGTCTCACTTCTTACCGATTCCGAGCCAATCTTTTTTTGTTACCAGCGGCAACGCACAGGCAATAAAATCAGCTGCGCATTCTCGCTCTCTTCTCTCACGGTGAAGTGACACACACTCGCAGTTACCAAAATGAGTGGCTTACTGCGCTTAAAAGATCAAATACATAAAAAATTATGTCTAAATGCTCGTCTTGGCAATTATTCAGATAAACACAGTCAGTTTTGGATCGTTATATAGCTAAGAAAGAGAACGCATGTTGTATAACAGTATTGGGTCCATTCATAAACTGTTAAAGGTTTATGAGGTTAGTCCAATAGTCCTGCAGCTGTCTGTCCTGTTATTTAAAGAACAAAAGACAAAGAAAATCACTTTCTGCTCTTGACTGAATACGTTTTTAACTTTAATGGTAAGAATAAATCTGTATTTAACATTTACAATAAAAAATACAGAAATTAAGGTAACCAACGTGGATGTGTTATTTTACATTTGATTACTTTAATTTCTGTAGTATATCTTATCTAAATAAAAACCTACTTAACCTGAAAAACTTACTCTCTATTCTATTGCATTTATTTGCTGTTTGGATTTTTTTTTTTATTTGTTCTTATTTTATTAATGAGTTTTACTTTTTTTATGAAAATAAAACTTTGCGTTGAAGAAAGGTAGATTTTCAGCAGATCACACTATCCAAAAATCGGAAATCGGAATCGGCCAAGAAAATTGCAATCAGCGCATCTCTAGTTCAAACGAAAGCCACAGCAGAACTGAGACTCATATCGATGTTTTGTGAATGAATCTGTGGCTGTGTAAAAACCATGAGAGTCAATGATTCAATTACCCTTTCAAAAATACATCCACTTGCTTCGCTACTGAATGAATGAATAAATGACTCGATGACTCACTCATTAAGACAGTGATTTACCGACACCTACTGGCGGTTTTAGTTCAATATTTAAAAGTATCACACGTTTTAACATCATTGCTTATTTCTCTTTTAGACATTTTTAATTTAAAACATTTATTTATTTTATAAAAGGTATTTATAGAGGGAAAAAAAGCACTTTAATGCACAATCAGTTTAAAGGAGAGAATATTGTCCCTTAATGGAAAAGGTGTGATTGCAGCAGTCTAAGTGGAAGATAGGGGGTATGCAGAAGAATGTTAAATGCCTCAGGGTGTACCCGACTGTAAAATGTTTGGGAACCACAGTTGTAGAGAATTTAAAAACAAGTAATAATGCAAAAAATAATAATGCAAAATTATTATTTTAGAATCTAAGATATGCTGTCTCTCGCATCACATAAATTATCAATAGTTATGTACGTAGTCTTTGGAGAGGATTCTTTTTTTTCTGTCTCTGTCTTGACTGTCTCATTTGGACTCGGACTTGACTTGGACTCGAACCTTTTGGACTTGGACTTGACTTGGACTTGAACCTCTTTGGACTCGGTCTTGACTTGGACTCGAACCTTTTGGACTTGGACTTGACTTGGACTCGACAATGGTGGACTTGACTACAGCCCTGTTTCCACGGGACCCCATTACATCAGTATCGACGTAACATCTCCGTTCCCTCCTTCTGGGAACGGGGGTTACAATATTAATCTAGACGTTCAGTACATGGAAATGACATACAGTAAGTCTCAAACTCCATTGTTTCCTCCTTCTTATATAAATCTCATTTGTTTAAAAGACTTCCGAAGAACAGGCGAATCTCAACATAACACCGACTGTTACGTAAGAGTCAGGATCATTAATATGTACGTCCCCAATATTTGCATATGCCAGCCCATGTTCAAGGCATTACACAAGGGCAGCCAGTATTAATGTCTAGATCTGTGCACAGCAGAATCATCAGACTAGGTAAGCAAGCACGGACAATAGTGAAAAATGGCAGATGGAGCGATAATAACTGACATGATATCATGATATTTTTAGTGATATTTGTAATTTGTCTTTCTAAATGTTTCGTTAGCATGTTGCTAATGTACTGTTAAATGTGGTTAAAGTTACCATCATTTCTTACTGTATTCACAGAGCCGTCGCTATTTTCATTTTTAAACACGTGCAGTCTGTATAATTCATAAACACATCTTCATTCTTTATAAATCTCTCCAACAGTGTGTAATGTTAGCCTGGAGCACTATCAAACTCAGAATCAAATGTAAACATCCAAATAAATACTATACTTACACGATTAGACATGCTGCATGACGAAAACTTTGTCAAGATTCATTTTGAGGGTTATATTAGCTGTGTGAACTTTGTTTATGCAATGAATAAGCTCGGGAGGGGGCAGAGAGCGTGAGCAATTAAAGGGGCCGCAGCCTGAATCGGCGCATTTCTAATTATGCCTCAATATAGGCAGTTAAAAAAAATTAATTAAAAAAAATCTATGGGGTATTTTGAGCTGAAACTTCCCAGACACATTCAGGGGACACCTTAGACTTATATTACATCTTGTAAAAAAATGTTCAATGGCACCTTTAACATAACTTTTAACACTCAAATGTATTTTTAGTATGATTGTTTTGACCAAGTAAAACTGCCCTACCCTACAATTTTAATCTGTCAAATAAAGTGACCAGTAGTAATTCAGCACTTGTGGCTATTTCATGAAATAAAATATTGTGAATTTAACTGATCAAATGTAACTGTAACAAAGTTCAAGATCTGGGAATAAGGAGGCAGGCATTAAACATAACTTAAATAGTAAAACAATAATAAGCAATAAAACGAATGAGCGGCAGCGGAGTGACTGCAGAATATAAGCATTTAAAAAAACAACGTAAAATATCCAAGGCTCTCAGCTCGCCCTGCTTCATACCCCAATAACCTTAATAAAGCTTTAATACATTCGCTTATCCATAGACATGATTTCTGCTTTAGTCCTGTCGGATTGCTTTTCATCAGCTGTGGAGGTGAAGACAACAACTCCCATGATTCCACACACATTCACAACGTCATCAATCTACGCCTTTGTTATTGTTCTCCTCTAGCAGTGAAACTTACTGTGCCTTTAAATGAATATGCTAGCTTTGTAAAGGAACAATCAGCCTACAAAGCAAATATATTGAACCTACAGCCTGCAACACTTGACACACAAACTGTAAGAATGGTGGCAATCAACGAATGTAAAAAACAAAAACAAAAAGAGCTCTTTACATCACAACACAAATAATTAACAATAATGACAAAATAACAACAAATTGTTTTTATAATAAAGTCGGCAAACAGCAAAACGATAATCCTATAACAATACACGTATAATTTGTTCATGCTGCAATGCATGCTGGGAACTCACTAACCCTGAATATTTCTGCACTATAGTTCTTTGTTCAGACAACTGTGTTTGACTAGTTGGGACAACATTTGGGGTCTAACATGGGGTTTTTATGTAGTTTCAAAACAATTATGACAAAAAGATTAGTAAACTGAAAAATATATAGTCTCTTTATTACTGGATGAAAATAAATATATTTTCTATAAAATATACTATAAACTATAAATCAGATGACAGAAGGCATGTAGTTTTGATTATGTTGATAATTTAGAGATCTTCGAAATGTTCATATCGAATATTATACAGTATGGTTAGGGTTAAGTATAATCTTTTTTTGTCATAAAGAATGTTTATGCTTAATAAGCTTTATCAAGATTCTTAACATACTGTTCTGGCATGCCTATGATAATATAAGTGTCCCATAGCATGATTTATCACAATGGAGTAGATTTGGAATAGAAATTGTTGAACAAACATTTAGACAAACAGATGTCCTTGAAACATGCAGAGTATGACTAAACAAACAGTTAAACTGATAGTGAAAGATCCTAAAAACTAAACTTGAAGATTTGTAGTTGCAGAAGGTACTGCATTCCAGTAACAGTTTGCTGTGACTAAACATAGTTTTGTCAGAGTTTCAGTTTATCTGCAGTACTGGAAAACTATTCATTTGAACAACCTTGAAGTCTTTGTTCAGGCAGCAGTGAAATGGAATTGTGTCAATAAAAGATACACACACATACATACACATGGGGGGAAAATGCATCATGCTTCATAGATATCTCCCTCCCTGAAATATAAAAATAACTATGAATTCAATTTTAAAAAAAGTAATTATAAAATAACTGTGAATCGGCTTTAAAGTTGTTTCTGCTTTTAGTGGGCTTTTGCACTACTTTGTGACAGACAAGATTGCTGTTCAGCTTTGGCCATGTTTAGGGCCCTTAGAGCTAGTACTTTAATGAGAGGCTGATTTCTGACATTGTTAAACTGAAACAAGAGGCCACAGAGGGATAGAAGTGGCCAAAAAGGCCATTTATTAAAACTAAAATGCAATATGTAAATATATTTTGGGGTCGGTATGATTTGTTCATGTTTAAAAAAAAAAAAGTCTCTTATGCTCACTAAAGCTCCATTATTTTTTATCAAAAATCAGTAATATTATGAAATATTATTACAATTAAAAGGGGCCTTTTTCAAAGTCTTGATTTTAGGTTTTTAGGAAAAATACACATTATTTTTCACATCTCTTACATTATTGCAGCACCTCTCTTCCCAGTCTGTCAGTAACACTCTGTTTAATTCCTGACTCTATGCAGCCCCTCTTTCTAAAAACTCTAAATCTGCAATGTGCTCTGATTGGTCAGCTGGACCATTGTGTTGTGGTTGGTCAATCGCTTTGAGCGTGTTTCGGAAATGTCACGCCCATTACCATAACTGCGAGTTTGAACACATTACCTACACAACTCAACTAGGCCTCGTTCCTTTTTGTTGCATTTGACGGGAATTATTTAAATGAGGAATATTGTGAAAGAAAACTCAAGACTACAATCAAGGCGTTTCAGTGCTTACTGATACAGAGAATAACTTCATTTGCAGTGGAATATTTGCTTTGTAACTTTCATGTAACTTTCATGAAAGTTGAAAATGTAAAAAAAAAAGCATAATAGAACCCTTTTAATATAACGGTTTTCTATTTTAATATATGTTCAAATGTAATTTATTCCTGTGATGGCAAAGCTTGATTTTTAGCATCATTACTCTAGTCTTCAAAATCACATGATCCTTCAGAAATCATTCTAATCTGCTGATTTGGCATCAAAAAATATTTTTTTTTATCATCAAAAGTTGAAAACAGTTGTGCTGCTTGATATTCTTTTCTTCAGTATCCTTTGATGAATAGAAAGTTCAAAAGATCAGCATCCATTTGAAATACAAATCTTTTGTAACATTCACTGTCACTTTTGATCCTTGCTGAATAAAAGTATTAATTTCTTAAAAAAAAAAAAAAACCTACTGAGCACAAACTGTAGTATTTACATCAACACATATTTAGCGTTGAGGGTTGTCTAGTCACAGTGATGTTATGAGAAGGAAGATATACGGGTGAGGCAGTACAATCTATTTTGATTTTGGAAACTATTTTGGACCTGACAGGAAGCCCACTGCCTCTTTGTGAGGCCTTACAAAAATGGTGTTTACATAGATGTTGTAAAGTCACAGCATTAAAAACAGCCCATTTACTTCTAAAGGTCACATAGAGACTGGAAAATGATCGCAAAAAAGCTAAATCATCATGGTTTTTAGTGCAATAAAAGCCTTGACTAACATTACAAGTGGACCTCAGGGAGCACAATAAAAAAATGATAAAAGTGTATGATGATTTTTACATTTTAAGTCTTAAAACTAAATACTTTGTTATTGTAACTGCTTAGTTTAAAGCACTTGATGGTGCCCTGTCATCTAAATATCACATTTAAACCTCACATGGTCATGAAATGCTGTATGTCTCACAAAAGAACTGGCCTGGGAGCCACTTCTGAAAGACGAGCTTCCCATCAGAAAGTCTGTCTTTGTTTATTTTCTCTTTGTTGGTGGCACGTGTCCTAAAATACTAGTTGAAATTTAAATAACCATACTTCAAGTATCTAATACTGTTTTTACCAGCCATTTCCCACAGTAAAATAAAATCAATACACTATATAAACTTAAATTAGTGCCTTTTAGTGACATCCATTATCATTAAATAAATGTGGTTTACATGAAGGATTACTGCAATTGCTCATTCATTTCCAGAGGGAGATGATATTACATTCATTAGTTCTAACATCTGTGCTCAGGTCTGCTGGCAGGATTATGATATATTGATCTGTTCTGCTCTACTGAAGTTTAGCATTCATAGACTGTAAAGCCACAACACTTACTGCTCAAATAAATGTAAGGGATTTTAAAACTAATTTATAAATTTCCTTTTTTACTACATTCAGTATTTAGAGAATATCTGGTTTTATCCATTAACTTCTCCAATTCATTTCCTGAGTGAAGCCACATTTTCTTTTACCCTCAGGTGCATTAGCAGCATATTTTATTCACTTTGGAAGGCCAAGTCAATATCTAGTAGTTTTTCTTGTCCCACTTCACTCAACATCACAATAATTTTGTTTATTTGATTTGTTCCTGTTGTTTGTTTGATGCGTTTTAATATTTCAGAAAAAATATATTGGTTTCCCACAGCAATAATTCATGTACCTAAATGTAATTTTGGGAGGAGCATATAAGCATCAGCTGTTTTGGCATCCCTCCACCTCCCCAGCTCCACCAACTTAATTTAGGCATCTTGCTTTGCTTCCAAGCATTAGTAGTCGCACTAAGCTCCACTGCCGACAGCAAGCTAAATACAGTTAATGCTAATAGCCTAAAGATTATATAGGCAAATGAACTTGTGAATGACATAAAAAATCAAAATGATGACATACGATAGTCATGTTGTGATTTCTACTCAAGTCACAGATGATGTAGTGATTTTTGATCACACGTCACTTAAAGGGATAGTTCACCCAAAAATGAAAATTTGCGTTTTTTGACCTCACTAACAGGAAGCTGAACGAAGTTGGACATAGTGGTGTATTAGAGGTAAAAATTATATAAATACTGTTCGGTTTCTCTCACAAACCAATCGTTCCGTCTCTTAGGACATTAATGTGTCTTCACGAGCCGCAGGTTTTAATTTTGATTTGTCTAAGCAAGTTTTATTTACTGTTATAGTTGAAGTTCCCATCCACTGCTATTATTTGACTGACAGAGGGCAGCGGTTGCAGTTAAAAATCATAATTTGCGTTCGACTGAAGAAAAAAAGTCACCTACATCTTGGATGCACTGGGGGTAAGCAGATAAACATCAAATTTTCATTTTTGGGTGAACTATCCCTTAAAGGTGTGGTTATGAGTGTATCAGATGACCACTCTTGCTTTTCACAGGGCACCAGTCAAGAATACTATCTTAACAAAATAAGAACACTGCCAAAGAGCTGTTCGATCATTTGAAATTAATGTCAACTGGAGGGAGTTGGTCAATTGATTTATCTGAAGGATTTGTAAGAACCTGGACAACTAGTAGAATCTTTTATCGTCAGGAAGACACAGAAATGTATTAACAAATAGATATGCAAGAGTAAATACCACAACTATTAATATTGCAAATAATGAAAATGCACCGCTAAAAGATAATAAACTAATAACCAGAAAGGGAAATACTGAATTAAACTATAAAAACAAATAAATGATGTGAACACAGAATGGATAAATGCAATGCTGTTGAACTGAATTTAGCAATGGAAAAGATCTGTATGGGAAAGCTTCTTAGGGGAAACCACTTTACCCTCTGGTATATCTTGTTGTTTTTACTGCATTGTGGCTGAATTATTGAATTTATTTCAAGCAATTGCAAAAACTTGCTTTGTGTTACAGTCACACCAGATCATATGCATCTGTGCAGAGCGTCTTACGTCTGTGAGATGTGTCTTACACTCTTGATATTTTAGAATGTAACCCCTTCATTGCTGTGCACTTTTTTCTTCATCGTAGATGATTTGTTGATTCATTGTACACACAAAAAAATTATCTGTATTTTTGCATATTTCCCATTCATTTCCAATGGTGGTCATTTTTGAAAGCGAACACCACCAAGTGTGACAATTGTTTTTTTTTTAATGACCATTTAGCTTTTTTGAATCAAGTCCACGATTTTTTTTTTTTTTTTTTTGTGGTCCCTTAGCGACTGCCATAAAAGTCATCATTTCTTACCATTCCAATAAAGTAGCGATTTTTAAAATTTCAAAACTTTTTTTTTTTTTGGTCTAAAATGACCGAACAACACCAGAGAGTTAATGATTCTGCAAAATGCAGATAAATAAATTCTTATTTATTATTAAACAAATAATATACCTGTTATTTGTAATGAGCTGACCCCAGGTAACTGTTATCTAAGCAAGAAAGACATATGCTGCAGGTATAAACTACTGCCAAGGTCTTTAGAAAGAGGTATAAAAGTAACTAATTACCAGGGAAAGTAACTATTGCATTACTTTTAAAAATAAATAAATAAAATATGTCAAAAAACTTGGATGACCCCATGATCTGCTCTTGCTTACAACATGAAATTTCTCTGTACTGTACTCTGCGTGTTGCCATTAAAGAAAATAAGTATTTAGTTTCATATTTGTTTAAAGGTGCCCTAGAATCAGAATTTGAATTTTCCTCGGCATAGTTGAATAACAAGAGTTCAGTACATGGAAAAGACATACATTGAGTTTCAAACACCATTGTTTCCTCCTTCTTATTTAAATCTCATTTGTTTAAAAGACTTCCGGAAAACACTCGGATCTCAACATAACACTGACTGTTACGTAACAGTCGGGATCATTAATATGTACGACCCCAATATTTGCATAATGCAAGCCCATTCGACGCATTAGACAATGAAAGGCAGTATTAACGGCTGGATCTGTGCACAGACAAGGTAAGCAAGCAAGAACAACAGCGAAAAATGGCAGATGGAGCAATAATAACTGACATGATCCATGATATCATGATATTTTTAGTCATATTTGTAAATTGTCTTTCTAAATGTTTCTTTAGCATGTTGCTAATATACTGTTAAATGTGGTTAAAGTTACCATCGTTTCTTACTGTATTCACGGAGACGAGAGCCTTCGCTATTTTCATTTTTAAACATGTGCAGTCTGTATAATTCATAAACACAACTTCATTCTTTATAAATCTCTCCAACAGTGTGTAATGTTAGCTTTAGCCCGTTAGCCACAGAGCATAGCCTCAAACTAACACAGAATCAAACGTAACCATCTAAATAAATACTTTACTCACATAATTCGAAGAATGCATACAGCATGCATGACGAACATCTTGTAAAGATCCATTTGAGGGTTATATTAGCTGTGTGAACTGTGTTTATGCGATGTATATATAGTTGAGAGCTGGTGTGGCAGAGGAAGCACATCTCTTAAAGGGGCCGTGCTGAAAAAATCAGTGCATAGTTAATGATGCCCCAAAATAGGCAGTTAAAAAAAATTATTTAAAAAAATCTATGGGGTATTTTGAGCTGAAACTTCACAGACACATTCAGGGGACACCTAGGACTTATATTACATCTTGTAAAAAAACAATCTAGGGCACCTTTAAATAGGCCTATTATAATGTTATTTTTTAATTTCATCTATTAGATTATGAAAAGTGAACAGCATGAGTAAGATAGGAGGATACATTATAAGATGCTCAATATATCGGGAGACATGGAGTGGAGCACTGAACTGAAACTTAACCAAAATTCAGTGTATAGGCTGCTTGCCTCAAAGACATGAGAAATATATCTATAGAAAACTTGAAATGTCTACTTTTAAAAGAAATAATTTAAAACTAAGCGCGTCCACTGTGCAGAGATGATGAGTCAGCAATATCAACTTCATCTTCGCAGCCGACACCGATTCAAAAAACATTAGTTTATTAATAAACAATAAAAATGTTTCCTTGCTGTTTTTTGTCACATTCATAATCATTACTTTTGCTGGTTCTTTATGGCAAGCGTTATGCGTGCGCTTGAGTGCTATATGTTCCTGTCCCGTAAGAGGTGTCTGGCAGTTGTCTTAGCATCTTATCTGATGTTGCTGACCATTTGTTTATGTTCATTTACCAAGGATCCAATCACAATGTGGTACATATTCTTCCACACGGCCATAAACTGGTCCCTGGAATGTCATCTTAACCACGGTTCACCACAGTCACTCAGATACTGAGTTAAACAGTCAAAATTATGACGTAGAATAATAATAATCATAATCTTGACAAAAAGACAAAATTATTACTTAATTTTATTAAATTATGAAATAAGTCTAAGTATAAAGTTAAAATTATGATATACTAAATCAAACAATGTCATCATTATGAAATTAAAAAGTTTAAGTTATGAGATAAAAAAAAAATCTAAATTATGACTTTGTGTCATAATTTCTACTTTTTAATGTCATAATTATGACTTTTTCCCCTGGTTTCACAGACAAAGCTTAAGCTAGTCCCAGACTAAATGAATATTTGAGGCTGTTTTAACCGAAAGCAACTTGCACTGACATATCTTAATATGTGTCAATGCCATTGTTTTGTCTCAGGATGCACACCAGTAATGTTTTTTTTTTTCTTTTATAAAAAACATGTTTATAAGGTCATTTTGGTCATTCTTCCAAGACATAGAATCTGTGATTCCGAAGTATACAGTATCCGCATCGGTGTGGTGAATGACACCAGACATTAGATTCATTCGTGCTGAGGAGCCGTAGTGATGCACAACCCACGAAAAGATGATAATTCCGCAAATAACTGCAATTACAGGTTTCAAACAGAGATGGCGACAAAGAGGCAAAACTTATGAACTGCAGCTTTAAGTAATCCTAATTGAACTAAAGCCTAACCTTGGCCATGCCTTTATGTTACAATTTGACTTTTCATCACATAAATGACTTTTTATGTCAGAATTATGATTTACAAAAGCATGATGGATATTCAAGTTACAGGTAAATTAATGATTAGCATCTGTGGAATGTTTTTTGGTTACTACAAACAATGATTCTGGCTTGTCCCACATAGTATGTAAAAATTAGCTTATATCATGGAGTTTGTCATTTTAGATTGTGGTGATGGTATAACCTATATATCAGTGTAGTCATTTTTGCTGAAAACTGAAAAAAAAAATTTGTTTAATTGTTAATAATAATTATTCAAAAACAAACATTACCTCATGACATGATCATTTAATTAAATTACTTATTTATTTTAGAGGTAGGGGCCTAATTAATAAATTCCCTTTATCTAGGCTACTACTCTCAGTATTTACAGTATTAATTAAATAATCATGAGGTAATGTCTATTTTTTAATTGTTCAAGGAATTAAATATGGTGAAATAAATATAATTCAGTTTCAGTGTTTGTATCACTCCTATTGTCTGTGTTTGTGTGGGTGATTCTTTCTGCAAATTACATATCCCAGTAGGTGGCAAAAACGACTTTCTTAATGAGTGAGTCATTTAAATCATTCAAATGATTTGGTTAAAAAAGCTGATTCATTCATCAATGAAACAGTCATCACAAATTACATACTCTCTTGAGTAGAATAACTTTGAATAAGTAACTACATCACAACCACTAAAAAAGTATGTTCTATATAGTATGAATGTAATTCAGGCGTAATCCGTCAGTTGGGTCGTTTCACTGTCAATCACATGTCCTCTCCCGTGGCCTCATGGCATAGTAAAGTGTTCATTGTATGCACACTTTAGAATCTCGCTGGAAGTAATAGGTAATTTGGGTACTTTTTGCCTACTCTTTTATGAGTACTGTGAATTTGGACATACTGTTTGAATGTGTTTTATTAGTGAGCCATTGAATCATTCACTCAAGCGATTTGTTTTAATTTAGGAACTAAACAAGTTTATTTTTATTTTTTATTTTATTTTATTTTATTTTTTTGTGGCAGGGCTACCTAAACAGTGCAAAATTTCTACTAGCTGCATGGTGCCCAGACACTTTTATCTCATTTAGTTATTTTTGGTAAATAACTAAACAGTATTGGATAGATATATAGCTTCAAAATGTTCAAAAAGGCTCAAAGGCTTCAAATTGTACAAAAAGGCTTATTTTGTCATTGAATTTCCTTTGTGAATCAATTACTTATGAAAATGTGGGATGCCTGCAAAAAAAAAAAAAAAAAAATATATATATATATATATATATTATAGCAAATAAAACAAAGAAATGCAAACAAATGATGAGATAAATTAGTCAGAGAAATGCTATGTGTAAATGAACTATCAGCAGCCCAGCAATGCCACCATTATCTATTGTAAAACTTGATTTAAGCTTAGTATTTGATATAGTATATAAAATAGGCTATTATATTTTTCATATTTGTTTTAATCTTTGTCCTACAGAGTGTGTACTTAAATTTATGTCATTGAGAAAACAACCACAATTCAATTAAATTTTAGATACCATTTGTATAAACATGTTGTGTATTGTGGTACAGTGCTCACTGCTCAGCATAAATAAGTACACCCCCTTTGAAAAAGTACCATTTTAAACAATATCTCAATGAACACAAAAATAATTTCCAAAATGTTAACAAGACCAAGTTTAATATAACATCTGTTTAACTTATAACATGAAAGTAAGGTTAATAATATAACTTAGAGAACACATTTTTCAGTTTTACTCAAATTAGGGTGATCCAAAAATGAGAACACCCCACAGCAAAAACTACTACATCTAGTACTTTGTATGGCCTCCATTATTTTTAATAAAAGCACCAAGTCCTCTAGGCATGGAATGAACAAGTTGGTGACATTTTGCAACATCTATCTTTTTCCATTCTTCAAGAATGACCTCTTTTAGAGACTGGATGCTGGATGGAGAGTGATGCTCCTCTTGTCTCTTCAGAATTCCCCATAGGTGTTCGATTTTCACCCTGTTCTTCTTCAGAAATCCAACAGTGGCCTTAGAAGTGCGTTTAAGATCATGTTGGAAAAGTCCACGACGACCAAGGGCAAAGAGTCTTTCAGTATAGAGCAGTACATCTGTGACATTTCTCTTCCATGTGGTGCCATTGCTGACAGCATGAAATGGGAAGGGGTTTTAACACCCTTTTATAATCAACTGTCTGCTGGACACCTGTGTAATGAATAATTAGACTCACCTGTGGTTGAATTCTTGTTAAATTAGACATTTGTAGTCTAAAATTTAGCTTTGCTCCAGAGACATTCAGTGGGGTGTACTCATTTTTGCATCACCCTAATTTGAGTAAAACTGAAAATTTTGTTCTCTAAGTTATATTATTAACCTTACGTTCATGTTATAATTTAAACAGATGTTATATAAATATAGTCTTGTCAACATTTTGGAAATAAAAATTTTGTTTTTGTGTTCATTAAGATATTGTTTAAAATTTTACTTTTCAAAGGGGGTGTATTCATTTACGCTGAGCACTATATGTGTGGGTCTAAACTAGTTGGTTATTACAATTAAAACAATTACAACTGCAATAGTATTACAGAGATTCTATGGGAAAAATAATGTGGCGACATTATGCAATGTGCTATGTTTATGCATTCCTGTATTTGCACCCCTGATCTCTAGCCTAACCACTTGACTTACATTAGCAACCCATCTGTGTAACTGCTATTTAAACATTATCCTTATGAGTCATTTGGCAGTAAAGTGTCAAGAATGTAAATAAATGTATAAACACAAAATTTGCTAGTTTATATAATCAAAACATCCTTGTCTGCACAAACACCCTCTCTTGAATGTCTACAGTACATCTGCCCTCATGAACACATCTGATCATATCATTGCTCTTTTGCACAAATACATGTACAGTATGTGAAATTAACTCTACACTCTTAAAAATAAAGGTTCCAAAAGTTGGGTTTCACGGTGATGCCAAGGAAGAACCATTCTGGGTTGACAAAATGGTTAAAAGAATCATGTTTTCTTAGTGTGAAGAACATTTTAATAATCTAACGAACCTTTTTCCACCGTAAAGAACCGTTTGTGTAATGCTGTGCACCTTTTGCTACAACTGCCAGGTCCTGCAGATTTGCCTTATACAACATTAGAAGGATCAGGCCTATCGGAGCATGCTACACAACTCTTTGTCCAAGCTCTTGTTCTATCCAGACTGTAATATTGTAATGGTCTCTTGGCAGGCCTTCCAGCATGCACTGTCAAACCTCTGCAACTGATCCAGAATGCTGCAGCAAGAATGGCCTTTAACGAGCCGAAGAGAGCGCACGTCACACCTCTCCTCAT
The DNA here is from genome assembly GCF_024489055.1 of Chanodichthys erythropterus. Lineage (NCBI taxonomy): Eukaryota > Metazoa > Chordata > Actinopteri > Cypriniformes > Xenocyprididae > Chanodichthys > Chanodichthys erythropterus. The sequence goes on along the minus strand of NC_090233.1, from coordinate 23,756,751 downwards.
AAAATTGCACTGGTTGCGAATTGCCACTCGCATCAAATTCAAGACACTGACGTCTGCCTACAGAACAACCACTGGCTCGGCTCCCCTATACCTAAACTCATTAATTCAGACCTGTGTGCCATCCAGAAGCTTGTGTTATGCAAGTGAATGGCGCTTTGTGGTGCCATCACAAAGAGGCACAAAATCACTTTCGCAGACCTTTACCTGGACTGTTCCCTGCTGGTGGAATGACCTGCTTAACTCGACCCGAGCTGCTGAGACTTTAGCCATTTTCAAGAAACTGCTGGACATGCATCTTTTTTCGGCAACACTTGATCCATCAATGCAACACTTACTATTCTATACCCGAAAAAAAAACTTGCTGTGTACTGTGCTGGACTGACTGGGACTGGTCACAGCACTTGCATATATATATATATATTGCATACATTGCCCTATTGTTAGTTTGATTGCTTCTATTGCTCTCCTCATTTGTAAGTTGCTTTGGATAAAAGCGTCTGCTAAACGACTAAATGTAAATGACTAAATGCAATGGAAAGATTCCATGGATGTTAAAGGTTCTTAATGGAACCACAAATGACCATAAATAACATTTATTTATAAGAGTGTACTACCTTCTTCACACATACACAGACATCCATGCATTCCATTAAGTGCCCTTATGTTACAGTTCTGTTCAGTTTAGTTTTGTTCATGGACTTTTAGTTTGTAATTCTTCAGTTAAACTAATTAAAAAACAAAATCATACTGCAAAAAATGCTGTTCTTACTTAGAGTTTTTGTCTTGTTTCTAGTCAAAATATCTTAACGTTCTTAAATCAAGAAGCATTTTGTTTTTTTAATTATTTTATTCTGCAAAGATGCATTAAGTTGATGTGTCAGTAAAGACTTTTACTTTGTATTTCAAAGAAATGCTGTTCTTTTGAACTTTTTATTCATCAAAGAATCCTGAAAAAATGTATCACAGGGACCAATCAGCATATTAAAATGATTTCTGAAGGATCATGTGACACTGAAGTCTAGAGTAATGACTCTGAAAATTCTGCTTTGCCATCACAGGAATAAATTGCATTTTAAAATATATAAAAACAGTTCTTTTAAATTGTAATGATATTTCACTATATTACAGTTTTTACTGTATTTTTGAATAATCAAATGCAGCCTTGGTAAGCATAAGAGACTTCTGCAGAAATATTTTTAAAAATTTACCAACCCTAAACTTTTAATCATGTAAATACTGTGATGATACCATGGTACTTTGATATGATTATTTAATGATCATTGATGATTATTGAATGATCATATTTATTTACCGCAGAAATTACATTGTACTCCAAAACACTTTAATTGTACCATGGTATTACCAAGGTACATTATTTCAAATGTCCATTTCTTTTTTGCTATTGATTTGTAGTCACATCACTATGAGATTCATAATAGCTCTACCCATCTCTCAACCTGAAACAGATTTGCACACACCTGATACACCTGATAAACTTGCTTTTGAAATTTTAAGCAAAAACATTCTCATGAGAGAGCAAAATCTTATCTGACAGGATGTGTCAGCGAACACTCACACGATGCCACATGTTAAGGCTGCTCCATTTCACTCACACCTGATGCTAAATAACACAGATGCCACTAATCGGCTCCCTTTATCCAGATCAGCAGACATATTTATTCTATCTAGAAACATGGCAGAGCATTCAGTTGCAGAAACATTTTCTAATCATCTTCAGAATGGTGCCATTTTTTATTTGACACTTGTTAATCATGATCTGCAATATTCAGTGGACATCCATTCCAAGGGTTTTTATATTTAATTCATGATTATTTGTGCTCATTTCCTCATATTTTAATCATTTATTCTGGGTATTTGCACATCAAATTAGAGACATTAATATCAAGAACCAGTCCACATAAATTTTTACGACCTTCCCCGCTGAACAAAAAACAGCACAGATGGAAAATATAAAATCTGTTATGAGGAGGCTAAACCTATTGTTCTGGAGATTCATGAAGCATGAGTGGCATAAATAAAAACAACTCTACCTTCCTATTAAATGTTCTGGTTGTTAAAATGTAAATTTTTTGGGACAGTTACAAATCACTCAGCAACTGAAGCAGATAAAATACACAACAAATCAAAAACATGTTCATTCTTTAGATAGACCAGAAACATTGATGTGAAAACATCATGTCCCCAGTTGTTGTATGTACATATATACTGTATATGTACGTGATATGTACAGTATGATGTGATACACATCACACATGTTATATTTACAAACCTTTGTTAGATGCGATTAATTGCGATTGACAGCGCTCATTTACAAATATAAATGTTCTCAAAGTTAATTTTTAAAAATAAGTGTAAATTAAGTGAAAATTACACACACTCAAACCCCAAACGTTAATATCTAGTTACTTATGAGAAACATATGTTGGCTACATAACAATTTCAAAATTCCCATTTTAAATATGGGTTTATGTAATTTATGTTATTTTAGGAATTGGGTCCAATGGACCAATGTGCGACCAATTATTCTCACACAATCAATTATGTACTAGTATTAAAAAAAGTCTGGATAAGAGGGCAAATTATATCTTTCTCCAAGGAAGTACATTCATCCTTATTAAAGTAACTATGTCATTTCAGGTATGTGTCATGGGGAAAAGTGAAAATGATTAAATGGATAGATTACATAAAAAAATGGAGCAAAATGACTCTAGAGTGAATCATGAGGTCTTTAGTGGAATGCACTAAGAAAGCACTGGACTTTTAAAATTGATTAGATAGAATCTATATGTCTCCTGTTCACTTAATTTAGACCCTGTTGAAGGAAAAGAGAATCAGACCTTCTTAATAAGTCAGAACTGTTTTGATAAATGAAGCTTTTGGCTAAATAATATTTTAGGTTGACACTTTCTATTGTGTTCTGCAATAGAAAATCTGAGCAACATGTATTAATTTCAGATGCCATGAATTAAAAAGAAGAAACTCTTCATATTTGGCAGTTCTAACAATTAATGAGTCTGAACATTCATCATAGACCACCATCGTGTTATGCAATAATGTTACAAAATTCATTCAAATGAAATTGAGGACATCTGCAATGGACAGGACAGTTTTTTTTATTGAAAGTCTCAAACAAGCACAAATAATGGCTATTGTGATGGTTTACTCCTCATATAACATGTGAGAGATCACAGTTTATTGATCCGTGTCAAATAATTTTAATCGAGATAAGATGGTTGGCCGATGTGTGAAAACTGTAAGCCTTCAGAACGATTTTCAGTCAAAAAAATGAATGTAATCAAAATTCAGTTACTAAACTTTTAATGGAGTTTAGACACAAAGTTTAGATGGAGAATGACATCATGACACTCTCCTGTCAGAAAGTCTCCGAAAAATGCAAAGACCTAATTTAAGAGGTTACTTTATGGTAATGCAACTCTTGAGAAGATTAGATAGATTAGATAGATTAGATAGATTAGATAGATTAGATAGATTAGATAGATTAGATAGATTAGATAGATTAGATAGATTAGATAGATTAGATAGATTAGATAGATTAGATAGATTAGATAGATTAGATAGATTAGATAGATAGATAGATAGATAGATAGATAGATAGATAGATAAAAATTGATGTGTATATATCAAGCTATGTGTTGTAACACATAATTAATAATGTAAAAGGAGTAAAGAAAAAAAAAACCTCTAAATTACTCTAGATACTTGCTTCCTTAGTATAGTTACCTCCAGATGCCTTTACCTATAGGCTGTTCTCATGATTCCCAAGGAAGTACATGTGTGGAAATATGAATGCCATTAGTGGCCCAATATGAGCCCACTATATATGGCAGATATAGCCCAACTTGATATACTGTTACGAATTCGCAGGCATGAAACAGAGTGAGAATCCAAATGCAAGCACCAACGTTTAATAACAAAAGGTAATCCATTCACAGACAGCTGACAAGAGCAACGACAAGAACATACTCACAAACGCATCGACCAACAACCAACAAATGAAGCATAAAGGTTTAAATAGACATGTTAACAATGGGCTGATAAGGGACAGGTGTTGGTGATATGATGTCATGGTAACTAATGAGGGTAACTATAGCGACACACAAGGTACAGGCAAAAAAGAAACCAAAACACAGGAAATAAAGATTGAAACAAAGAAAACCAAGATTACACTTCAACAGAAAAGTCCTACAAAACACAAAACACCGGGATCCTGACATATACCATATAGCCCTACCATATAGGCACCAAATCATCTAGCAAAATATTTTTACAAAAACAGGTTATCTATTGTCAATAGCGTAGAGATGTATGAAGCAAAGCTGAAGTGATTACCAAAACAAGCTGCTTTATGTTGGTCAGTGCGGGGAATTCTCGTGACCAATTTGAAGACAAGTGAAATGTTTTTCGCCCTTACACTAAAGTCCCAATCATGTTGATTCCTGTTGGAATGACTGGTTATGTGTTACTGACATTATTTCTGTGGTTTGCAAGCAATTTAAGACCTGACAGAGGAATCTAATTATTTTCTGTCATAAGCGACAGGATCAGTGAAGCTTAAAGTCAGCATAAAACGGAGGTTGCGACAGCCTTTTCTTCCCTAAATACTGCAATATTCCATTAAAAAAATATGAATTGTCAATTTCGATTACATGGTGACTTTAAATGCATAAAGTTCACCAAAATATTAACATTCTGTCATCATTTTGTTCCAAACATTCTTTTCTCTGCAAGCCATAAAAGGAGAAACTAGGCAAGTTTTCCATACAGTGACTTTAAAGCTCCAAAAGTAAATAAAAAAGCCCCAAACATGCAAATTTATGTTGCTTTTTGCTATTTTTAAAGCTTGGTCACCATTCACTTCCATTGTAAGAAAAAGACTAAACATTCTGCAAAATGTTTTTGTGTTCCATGGTATAAATAAAGTGGAAGATGGAACAAAACAAGGGTGAATATAGATTTCTATAAGAAAACTCCCTCTATTTTCTCTGTGGCATGCTTTTTCCTTAACATCTACATCTGAAACCTCCTGTAGAATTAACTGTGTAAATTTTCAGCCACCCTCCTGTGTGACAACTGTGTCAACCTCCCTCGTGCTCTTCTCACACGCTGCTCTAGCACTCACGGTTCTACCCCATACAGCGTGCTTTCATTTCCCCTTCCTCCCTGAGGAGTAAAGCATATTACCACTTGTCATCATTCCTGGTTAGTGTATCTCATACAAGATGAAACTCCATCATTTTTGGGATTCAAGTGTGTTTGCTTGAGCGCATGTACTGCGTGACTCCTAGCAGCACGTCAGAAATGCACAATACTCATAAGTGATTATATAAAAGTATTAGTGTGAAATTCACAATAACAGTTTCTCCTGTCCTTTCAGCTCCTGGAGAAATCAGTAATGGTCGAAAACACATCGGACGACACTGACAGGTGTGACTCAACATGTCAGGTGCATCTCAGGTGAGTTTTACCTCAGAGCAAGGTCTCAAATTGCGCGGCGTTGCTGGTCAGGAGAGCAGAAAGAGTGTCGTATGCTACTAAGACTCAAGGAGAGTAGTCACAAGAACACTAGAGACCTGAGGCTAGTTCCTTGGCCACTGGGAAAACCTGCTTTTTGAACCTGAACTGCATCTGTGTCCATTTCCATTTCTAAATTCTAGAAGACAGCCAGACCGTGTGTGTCTTATTTGCAATTTTAATGCGAATCTGTCCCTTCCTATCTCCACGGGCAGCATTCCCCCGTCTAACATATTTGAGGCTATTTTTTCTTGCACAAAGGACAGAGTTACTGCTGCTAAGAGGATAGACTTCCTCCACTTACTCTCAAGTTTAAATATTAATGTCATTTTCCTGAATAATTGATATCACAATTTAATAATCTCAACAGGAACACCAAAGTGACCACGAAAAAAAAGAGAGATACTATGGGAAATTTTAACCATTTCACAGATAAAATGGTTTTAAACAAAGAGAAATTAAAAAAAAAAAATAATAAATCAATACATACTGTATAGTAAATTCCAAGTGATCAAGGGCTTAGGGGTGTCCAATCCTGCTCCTGGAGGGCCACTGTCCTGCAGAGTTTAGCTCCAACCCCATTTAAACACACCTGAACCAGCTAATCAAGGTCTACTAGCCATACTAGAAACTTCCAGGCAGGTGTATTGAGGCAAGTTGGAGCTCAACTCTGCAGGACAGAGGCCCTCCAGGACAGACACTGGACACCCCTGGCTTAGGACGTTCCAATTCAGCCCATTGCAAAGGTTCCGCCAGTAGTGGGCACTCATACAATGTAAGCAATGACATACATCTGAGTCAACGAGACTGAGGGAAGTTAGCGAGGGAAGGGCATAAAAAAACAAACTGGAACGCAGCCTATAGCTGGGTCCCAGAGGCTGCATCCTTCGAAGGCCATGAAGGTCAGAATGAGCATTGTTAAAAGGGACGCTCTAGCCTACGGAGGATTGTTCTTATTGCCTAATAACTGTGACTGCTGCCTTTGATTAGTGGCAGTAACGTTTGAAATCTGAAAACAAAACAGGGTTCAAACTGTCTAAATATATTCACCATGGCCCATTTTTGTATATAATAAAAAGTATAAACTAAATATAATGGCATCTTAGTAAGATATAGTGCCTATAGAAAATCATCATACCCCTTTGAAATAGTAACTTTGTTTGTTTTGGGTGGTGTGCAGCATTATGTTTTGGGGGGGTGTCCCTTCTGGGGACTGGGCGATTGGCCAGGATTGAAGGGAAAATGGATGCTACCAAGTACATCCAAATTCTTGAAGAAAACCTGTGTTCCTCTGCTAGACAGCTGAAAATGGGCAGGTCACCTTTCAACATGATAATGATCCTAAACATACCACCAAAAGAACAAAGGGACAGGCTTGGCTTAAAGGGGGGGTTACATGTTTTTTTTCTAGGATTGATTGTGTTTTGGGGGCACAGTTTAACATGTCTTAATGCTTCGTTTTTTGCTGTAATTAAATGCTGTATTTTTCATATATTTTATCTTAATTCTACACCTCTGTTTCCACTGTCATATGAACGGCTCGTTTGACTTCCTGCTTCTATGAAGCCACTCCCTCCGACATACGCAATGTGCTCAGATTGGTCAGCAGGTTGGTTACTGGCCCAGTCTGTCGTGATTCGCTGAAGCGTCCGGAAATGCCACGCCCCTTACCATTCGTAGTTACGCGCTTAGGTGGAAAGTAAATAATAGCGCCTACATTGCTGTATCAAATTGAGCCGAATCAGACCCAGATGAAGAGGAAAAAGTAGAACCTCTGCAATCGCGGCTTTTGAAGGACGTTTATGAATGGTATTTAATTTAGTATTTGTGTCAAAGTGTTTAGATAAGCTGTCACTGCTGTTTGTTAGCTTTCAATATACAGTTTTATCCTGATTAAAGCTTTCCTGTATTAAATACATGCCTGAGTAGTCGCATTTTTGTAAAGGTAGCGTTTAATTTATAGCATGAACAACTGTTTGTCTATGAACATAGAAGTTTGTTGGTGTTTGTTGCACTAGAATTTAGCTAACTGGCTAGCAAAAACGAGTTGCTCTTTGTATACGTCCTGGATGCATTAAAAATAGCAACATAACTATAACATTACGTTTAAAAGACAAACAATAAAACGTACTTACAGTTTGGGGCTGATAAACAGCAGCTTCTGCTTTTAAAGTGGGAACTGCTTCATCTTTCAGTAAAAGTCTTTGTGTAAATCCAGCATTAAACTCGTGTAGATTCAGGAATCTGTCTTCAGCACCGCATCCAGTGTAGAAAATATCACAGGTAATAATGGGTTCTATATTTTTTGATGCGTTGCGTCGCGCAGCTCGCGTTCGGTGTAAACAACTCTTCCGCTTTCATTATGCTGCGCCACATGGCCTCGCCCACTTTGTTGCGTGTTCCCGGGGGCAGTGTTTATGTTAATAGCAAGGGTTTATGATGTCACCAACCCGGGAAGAAGCTTGTTGTAGTCCAAATCACCCGTTTTTGTAGGCAATAAAATGCCATAAATTTAAAGGGGGGGTTGCATGCGATTTTCCTCTTCATCTGGGTCTGATTCGGCTCAATTTGATACAGCAATGTAGGCACTATTATTTACTTTCCACCTAAGCGCGTACCTACGAATGGTAATGGGCGTGGCGTTTCCGGACGCTTCAGCGAATCACGACAGACTGGGCCAGTAACCAACCTGCCAACCAATCTGAGCACAATGCGTATGTCGGAGGGAGTGGCTTCATAGAAGCAGGAAGTCAAACGAGCCGTTCATATGTTAAGATAAAATATATGAAAAATACAGTGTTTAAAAAAAAACGAAGCATTAAGACATGTTAAACTGTGCCCCCAAAACACAATCAAGCCTAGAAAAAAAACATGTAACCCCCCCTTTAAAAGACAATATCTCCGTGTGCATTGAACTTTCAGCGCTGTAACTTTGCAGATACTGTTTATGTTCAAGCAGCAACATTACACACTAACTAAAGTTAAAAAAAGTGAAATCGCATGCAACCCCCCCTTTAAGGACAGGAAGGTGAATGTCTTTGGGGCGGTTTCCCAGACAGAGATTAAGCCTAGTCCTAGAATAAAATGGCCCTTTAAACCAGATTAACAGAAATCTGCTTTCTCTGTCATGATTAAAAATAGTCAGAATTATAGTCTATACCAGAGCTGATTTCCTGGAGGAAGACTAGAGCTACTCCAGGACTAAATTAAACCAGGAGGCAGGTTTAATTTAAGATTAACGTTGTGTTTCAAAGAAGACACATATATCACTTGGATATATATCGATATTGATATACACACACTATATATATATATATATATATATATATATATATATATATATATATATTTATTTATTTATTTATTCCCCTCATTGATGTACACACAGCACCCCATATTGACAGAAAAACACAGAATTGTTGACATTTTTGCAGATTTATAAAAAAAGAAAAACTGAAATATCACATGGTCCTAAGTATTCAGACCCTTTGCTCAGTATTTAGTAGAAGCACCCTTTTGATCTAATACAGCCATGAGTCTTTTTGGGAAAGATGCAACAAGTTTTTCACACCTGGATTTGGGGATCCTCTGCCATTCCTCCTTGCAGATCCTCTCCAGTTCTGTCAGGCTGGATGGTAAATGTTGGTGGACAGCCATTTTTAGGTCTCTCCAGAGATGCTCAATTGGGTTTAAGTCAGGGCTCTGGCTGGGCCATTCAAGGTAAACTTTCGGCCCAGTCTGAGGTCCTGATATTAAATCAAAATAAATTGTTTAAATAAACTGAACAGCATCCATACATATATATATATATATATATATATATATATATATATATATATATATATATATATATATATATATATATATATATATATATATATATATATTTATATATTTTTTTTTTTATTTATTTATTTTTTTTTTTTTTTGAAATAACGCTTCAGTCAAGTAAGCAAGGACTTTCACTTCCCATGATGCTTTGTACCGGGCTGAATTGGGAGAGTAAATGTTGAAAAAGTGTTATTTTATTGGTGGATCGGAAATGGTTGATATTCATATTCATGCATTTTATAAATATTTATGTTAATCATTTATGGCTTATGATTTATCAGTTTCACTTTTGATTTCATATATTTATGTACTCATACTTGACATCTATATTAATTCTCATCATATTTTCAAGTATTTACTTGTTATTGTATCCTTATGGTTATTCTTATTGTATATTTCAGAGTATGTATGCTTGTTATGTTCAGTTGTTCTTCAAGTGTTCCAGTGTGACAGGTCACGCTGACTCGTTTGTGGTTAGATATTGGACGCCTGCCAAGTATTGCAGAAGTGATGTTTTTCAGAATTAGTGCTCATTTGAATCCGATCAAAATATGTCTGTTATTATTTCTGCTGACATTTGATAGTGTAAGATTTGTAAAATTTGTAAAACTTTTATATCTATTTTTGGCATCTGACCAGTTTATGATATAATGGGTAAAACCATTTAACCTTTTCTTAGAACAAAAACATCAGTTTGAGTGGGTTGGGAATTTCCCTATATGCTTATGGTATAATATGGACTGAGTTGTTGATAGTTTAGCTTTTTCCCTCCTTTGCTCTCCTGGGCTTCTGTGTCTTCTCTCTTATCTGCAAATGTTTTAATTATTTTCTTTTTGATCTTCATCTATTAAATACAATACTCAGGGGTCATATTCACAAAACATCTTAAGGCTAAAAGTAGCTCCTAACTTGTCAATTTAGGAGAAACTTTTAAAAATAATGGGCGTGTCAGTCCTAATTTTAGGACTCCTAAATTTTTGCTCTAAGAGTATTTCACAAAGCATTTTAGCGCTAAAACTAGCTCCTAAGTCTGTGAAACATTAGGAGTAGTCAAGAGGACTCCTAAGTGACTAAGACCAAATCACAAACAGTCCTAATCCACCCAAAGACACTGAACACCATGAGACAATAGCGATAGAGCCTTGGGTGCTGAACCTTTTCTTCATAAATGCAATACATATTACATATAGATTTGAATCTATGATAAAACACCAAAAATAAATCTGTAATAAATAAATAAATAATGCCTGATTACCTGTGGAAGTTGTTTTAATTAGTTCACACTTACAAATGATCAAACAGAACATGTACTAGTTTAATTAGTGACACTTAGCCTACTTTTTAAAACCTTTAATTGAATATGGCACCATTTTTATTTTAAAACCTTTATTTTAATATAGAAATATGATACCTCATTCTACAACATTTCTATGATTAAATCGCTGACAGAGACTCCTCCCCCATCAGCCAATCACTGTGTGTATAGTCCATAGCAACGAGGTCAACCCCATCCTTACTCTTAGCTTAAGACTTCAGTCTAAACCTTAGTAAAAGTTTGTCTTAGCAGCTTTATGAATAGGTTTTAAGAGAAAACTCTTAACTAAAAACTTTTACTGCTATTTAGGAGAACTCTTAGTGGTAAGTGTTTTGTGAATACAGCCCCTGGATTTTACAAAGTTCTAAAATTTTATTATTAACTATTAATTACTTCTTTCTGATTGTTATGTTACCTTTTGGTTTTATTAAACATTTTCATTATCGATTAAAGTTTGTGTGTAAGGCTAAATTTAATTGTAATGAACAAATAATTTTTCTTCAACGTTATCACAGCTTGGATCTCTCAAGTTTTTGCATTATGCATTTTTTTTTTTTAGAAAGATGAGAATATGGAGAGACTTCTTACTCTTTAATGTTCTATTATGTAAACGTTTTTATGATAGTGTCTTTTGGAGATTACCATTGTGGTGAAGTGTAGAGCTTGTGCTTGGGTTGAGGACCTGCTAACAAGATTTGCCTTTTTTTTTTAAATATAATAAAGCAACCTCTGTGATAGAGTTTTGGATCAAACCATCATTTTTAGACTGCCAACACTGATTATCACATGTGTAAATAGTTATGTTTAGTTTGTTGCTGTGTAAAGGACAAAGCAAAAGCATTAATAATCATAGGATTATTATATATACTGTATAGAATTCATCTATTTAAATAGAATTCATTACAAACAGATTTCCAGGCATTTCTTTTTTTTTCACTCTTGTTTAGTGAAAAACTAATTGTCTCTTGTTTAGTAAAGGTTTTTTTTTTCTGCCATAGTTTTCCTAAAAAAAAGAAAAAATGCGGTAATTTGCATCTCAGTTCCATGCAATTTTAAGCTTTTCTTGGTTCATTCCATGTTTTCTAGGCAACCTCTCTCATGCTAATTCAGTTTAGCACAGTTTTTTGCCAATTTCAATCTATTTTATATTAATTCAGGACTCCATAGTCCAGATTTTAGTCATCTGTACTTAATCTGTGTTTCAGAAAGCCATTTTTAAGACACGGTTATTTATTCTAGATTAAGGACTATAATTTAAAACATGTCCAGGAAACCGCCACTCTGAGTGGCCAAATCAGAGCCCTGACTTAAATCCGATAGAAATTCTCTGGATGAACCTGAAGAGAGCAGTCCATTACCTCTCACCATGGAATTTGACTGAACTTGAGAAATTCTACAAGGAAGAATGGGCAAATATTCCCCAATCTGTGCAAATGCAACGGAGGCCAGCTAGTAGTTGCTGTGTGAGTAAACCTCACTCCTCTGATCTCAAGAGATGCTCTAGCGACTAATGCTAGAGGTTGCAGCCTTTAGCCTCCTCGTTAGAGCGTCCAACTCCCACCCCGGAGACCCAGGTTTGAGGCCCGCATGGAGCGGGGCAAATAGGACCTGGGTGAGGGGTTACACAAAGCTAGTACAAATATATTCAAACAGATTAATGGCTGTAATTAAAGGAAAAGGTGTCTCTTTTCCAACCCTGTTAATTTTAGTTTTTCAGTTTATTTCAATACATTTTCTGAACTGATGCTTTTTCTTCCATTACTTTGATGTTGTAAGGCAAAATTTGTAAATAAAGTTTTTTGAATGGGTTTTGATTTTAGGCTGCACAACAAATAAAGTAAATATTTCAAAGGGGTATGATGATTTTCTGTAGGCACTGTATAAGTCAGTTGAACTGTTTTGGCAAATTCTCTCAAAAAATAAAATCCTTTCTTCACTGGCGTGCAATGAATTCTGGGGTAGGCAAGGCCGTGAAGGATCCATCTATTGTATCCTTCATTGCACAGGAAACAAAGGACGCATTTGAAGGAGCCTTCGAACTGGGACAGCCTTCATCGTGCCGCTGTGACACAAACGGCCTTCGAAGGATGCAGCCTCTGAATTGGGATGCAGCTTATATATATATATATATATATATATATATATATATATATATATATATATATATATATATATATATATATATATTTGTGTGTGTGTGTGTGGTTCAAAGCCCTACATTATGAGGACAGAATATCCTCACAAAGATGGAAATAGCTGAAATCCATGTCCTTGTGGTGATTTTACTGTGATTGGTATGTTGTGTGTGTGTGTTTTAGTGTGTGTTTGTGTGTGTGTGTGTGTGTGTGTGTGCTTTTGTTTATATTACATTGTGGGGACCAAATGTCCCCATGATGTAATATAAACCTGAGTTCACCTACATCGTGGGGACCAGCCAGCGGTCCCCACAATGTAAATGGGTTTATAAATCATATAGAATGAGTTTTTGTGAAAAAGTAAAAGTTTGCACAGTTTCCTGTGAGGGTTAGGTTTAGGGGTAGGGGCAGGGTAGGGGGATAGAATGTACAGTTTGTTCAGTGTAAAATGCATTGAAGTCTATGGAAAGTCCCCACAATTCACAAAAACAAACATGTGTGTGTGTGTGTGTGTGTGTGTGTGTGTGTGTGTGTGTGTGTGTGTGTGTGTGTGTGTGTGTGTGTGTGTGTGTGTGTGTGTGTGTGTGTGTGTGTGTGTGTGTGTGTGTGTATTTTTAATGTATTTTTAATGCAACAAGTGTGATACTTGATTTCTGAAGTGCCATGCATTCACATTAGCACATTAAACACTACCCAGTCACATTAACATGAACACCATGAGAAAAGCTAAGTGCTACTTCCTGTAGTCTTTGTGCCTTTCCCTCAAGCTTAAAGCTGTGTGGCTTCTCAATACTGACAGCAAACATTCCATTCACCAACACTTAATCATATACTAAAACAATGTTCCATCACTGTCACTTCACCCTGAGATGAAACTAAAATATGCCCATAAATAAGAGAGAGGTCTGCTGTCTGAATGAGATGGATAACTTGCTTGAGCTCACTCATGGACAACTTAATGTGGTATTTGTGGGATGTGAATGAGGGTGATTTGTCTTTAACATTGGAAAATAATGATGATGATGTATTTAATTGAGATAATACAAGCCCATTAGAAAAACATTTGGCTTTCTCCTTTTATGATTGCCGATTTCATTTTCTCACACTCACAGAGCTCTCAGTTTCCATAACAGACAAATATGTTTTTCTGCCTTATTTATTAATATATATTACAGTATGTAGAGTTAAGTATATTTTAATAAATGTTTATAGATTTTAAATATTTTACATGTACATGATTTACATGTATGTGTAAATAGTGGATTGATTTGATTTAATGTTTATTTTAAAATCAGACATAAACCCGTTATCTTATCAGCTTAAATTGTCAATCTTTTTTTTTTCCTGCTGTTTTTCCTTCCTGTTAAAGGTCTTTCTTCATTGCTGAATGGTTTCGATCTCTAAAGAGCCTGTTGGTCTGTGATTGACCAGTGGATAGAAAGTCCAGACATTGATTGTTTCTTCTACTAAGAGCCTTTTTGTTGAAAAGATTTTGACGATATCTAGTAAACGGTCCTTTAAGAAGACCTCGCTTTTAAGATGAATGAGGAAAAGGCACTAGCAAGGTAGTTTCACTTCCATTATTGAAATGATCTATGCTCACAGAATCAAAGGTCAAAGCATTTGTCAAGAGTCCTTGAACACTGGGTTATAATGGTGAGTTTACAGGCACTTCAGTTCCAGGGGCTGTCCTTCACTTGTGGCTTCTCTGTAAAATTAATTTAAGAACATACACTTTGGGAAAATCATTGAGGGAACATTCCATTTTATCATTTTGCAAACATTATGGGAACATTATTTTTGAATGTTGGTGTTTTGAATGAACATCCAATTAAAACATTTAAGAAAAATGTTCCATGAATGATGTAATGAGTTTTAAAACACTGGACCTATTGTCCGTTAGTTGGACAGATATTCCTTGTTCTCACGTCATGGGGAAAAAAATAGCTATGAAGGCACATTTATGCTAAGAAATATTCATATACAATGTACTATCCAGGTGCATTTCCTGATTAAATACTGGATCGGTTTTAAATGAATAGCCTGCAGACTGCGTAATCTTATCACCAATGGCTGCTAAAACAATCTTAATTTAATAAAAACATCAGAGCAACCAGACGGACCACAATTTAATCTCAATAACAAAAAGCACTAAGCACCTCTTGCCTATGTTCCTGGTCCTCACAGGAAAAATCCTCTCCAGCCAAACTCAAATATGCAATCAGTTCACATCAGCTTTTTACAAACAGAAACAAGCGTCATAAGAGACTAGGTTTGCTTGTAATCCTTCAAAACCCTCAAGTGCTTGTTGAAAGAATATGACCCTTTGGTATGTACGTGTATTAAAGTGTCTACTAAGCGATAACAGACGTAATGTGCTGAAAAAAAAATCAAAATGCATCTATGTGACGTTTTCCTTGAGGATTTGTGTGCCACAACAATAAAGCGACAGAGGAGTTGAAATGTTGTTGTTTTGTGCTATACATCTCAAGCCTTGATACTATATAACATTTCCATATTTATGATACATTTTGATCAAAATTGTCTAAGTTCACTAGAGAAGGAATTCACCACTGTAGCTCATTTCTAATTGGTTAAGCTGATGATGGTTAGACTCCCCTACACCATAATGGCTGTCCATCTTTAAATAAGTCAGCTTTAATTTCATTTAATTTAGTTGTTTAAATAAGCAACCTGAGCTTCTAGACCAAAAAATAAAGCTGCTAAGTTCAGAACCCCATGGTGCTGTCTGACATACTGTAAACCATATTCCCCATTTACTTTACTGTCATATAGAAAAACAGGCAATGTGTAGTTGGAAAGCAACACCTTTAAATCTGAACTAAAAATTAATGGCCACTCTGACATATAGATCGATGGCTGACTTGAATTACCCATTCAATCACACAACAGTTAACTACTGCTATGTGCAAGTGAAAACTGCAAAATCAATACACCACATTTTGTACTTTTTCCCCCCCAATATAACCCATTCTCTTAGTGAGCTTCACTGCAGCAATAGATTCTCGGACATCAGGACCCAAAGGACACTAACTCCTCGGATGTGTCAAACGAAATCAGGGTCTTTCAGCGACAATCCCCCCCCCTCGTGATGTCACATGGGAGACTGGCTGCAGGTGTATTGACCCTATTCTCGGTCTGCAGGAATGATGTCCAACATGGACACAGAGTTGTCAGTATTAATTTCTGCTGTACAGTGAACACATCCAGAGAGTTGCCATTCAAGTGAAGGAAGCTGCCAGTCCAGTTTAGTACTGACTGATGTTTATTTAACTGAGGAATAATATTAAATGAGCAACCACATGGACCATTTATGAGATGGGTACCTGACATGAGATGAGTACAATGACAGCAGTTCCCTGCAGTTTTATTAGAAAAGTATTTTTCTAATATTTGTATAAATGCCATTTCATATTCATTTAGAGACTAAAAATAAAGGTTAAATACAAAGGTTTTGCAGTGATGCCATAGAAGAACTATTTTTGGCTCCCCAAAGAACCTTTTAGTGAACAGTTCTTAAGTGAGCAATAAAGTATGAGAGGCTGTGCTGTATCGTGAATAAGTCACGGCTGAAGGGCGTTGTTAGGCATGACGCAAAGCGGAGTGGTTGCAACCCCTTCAGCCATGACTTATTCACGATACAGCACAGCCTCTCGTACCTTATTGCTTAAAACGGTTACCACACAATACAAATATCAAGCCAAAAATATGTAACAATGCTAATTTCATGAAGTAAACTCTTAATAAAAGCCTTCCTTCCGCCGGAATAAATAGTCCCAGACCTTGAACAGCAACAGAAGTTACATTATTACGCCATTAGATGGCAGCAAAGACTGTCTTTATGAGTGTGTCAGTCAGTAGCAAAGACTTTTACATTGAAAAGACTGAATTGTTGTGAACACGGAACTGAATGAAGTCGCTTCGTATTTGAAATGCTTTGAATAGCGCTGTCAGTCACGGGAAAACCCCTAAACTGTTAAAAGGATAAGATAATACATGGGACATTTAAACAGATTTTTTATTATGAGAATAGGACTGACCTGAAGGAAAATGCTAAATCCGAATGCAGGTAATAAACTCGCTCACTCGATCTCTTTCTCGCAGTACTTTTCTACATAATACAGTAAGCTTCAATGAACAATGTCAATTGAGTACATGCAGTTTACGTTGCTAAGAGTGGTTCCTAAGGGTGTTGTGTAGGCAAGTGATACACAGAACCGTTGGGTGAAGCGGTCATAGCCGTGTTTTATCGTGAATAAAACACATCTATTGTCCAATCAGAATCAAGGACAGGAACTGTTTTATAAAAGAGCCATTAAATATTTTTCTTAGTGCAAAAAAAACATTTTAGTATTCTGAAGAACATTTTCCACTATAAAACATTTTGTGCAATGGAAAGGTATTATGGATTTTGAAGATTTTTCATGCAACCACATGCCAATAAAGAACCTTTATTTTTAAGAGTGTATGGAATATTTGTAGAAACCTAAATGGTGCATGAAATGGAGGAAATGCTTAAGAGAAAAAAAGAACAATTACAGCATCTTAAATTATTGCCATACACTTCCCTTTATATACAGTATACAGATATATATATATTGTGGGGTCCAAAAGTCTGAGACCACATGATGGACCACAATATGCTCTTTGAAACATTTGTGGAGTTCATGTATCTTGATTAATATGCTTAATAAAAATACAATAAAATAGAAATTGTCTAATGGATACATATGAGCTTAAATTAATGTAAATAAAATAAATAAATAAATGTTCTTTTTGCATAAACTTCTAGTGGATAAAAAATGATGCCAAGTAACCCAGAAGAGTTGTAAGTTCAAACCCCAAAATGAGTTGCATGCAGCATAAACCATCACCACTGTGTTCAAAGCACTCGCCCCTGTAACAAAGTCACTTTGAATTAAAGCGTCCCCTAAATGACTTAAGAAGAACCCAACGAACCCACTCACCTGTCCACACTGATCACGCACAGCGTCATGATGGATGCAGTGCAGCACATCACATCCATGGCGATGAAAATGTTACAGAAGACCTCTCCAAAAAGCCACTTTCCTCCCGTGAGGTCCGTCACGATCACGAATGGCATCACCACAATAGCCACGGAGAGATCCGCCACGGCCAGAGACACCAGAAGATAGTTGGACGGCTGTCTGAGCTTTTTAACAACGCACACCGCGATCACCACCAGCATATTTCCAATCACCGTCACGGTGGTAATGATGGCCAGCATCATTCCGATAACAATCTTCTCCGCTGAGGTGAAATCGAGCAATGGTTCCCCGCAGGATTTGTTCCACATGGCCATTGAGATGTTGTAGAATAAGTGTGAGGAACCATTGAGAACTTCCGACGCGACCTCAGGGTGAGTGAACGAGAAGAAATCTAGCGAGCCCGATGAGTTGAACATCATCCCTGCGCCTGATGATGAAGAGCTCGCCAAGAGTGCGCTCCGTGCGCCAAACGCATGCTGAAGCGAGCGCAGATCTGAGGTGCCTTTCAGCTTTCCAAAAGAAAAACAGAAAAAACAAGATAAGTCGTACGGATACAGCAAAGGAAAACTTAAATAAACGGAACGAGAGACGACAATCGCTTTGGTTTGGCTGTGTAATGTGCGCGTGGAGAGGCTATACGGTCCTTGAATTGATGGAAGTGACAGTTCGGGTCTTCATGCGGGGAAGTGTGTGAGAATTGCGCACTCTAGTAGGTTAAACGCGTAACTTTCTCATCAAAGGGAAGCGGAAGGTCTCGGCTCCACCTACATAAGATGCTTTTTTCTTGCTTCTATTTAGGAGGAAGCACAAGACTGTTTTTAAATATTTGTTCTCTACTCTAGACTATGTGGTCTGTATCTCTCTCACTTCAGTTTTCTGTCAGCTACTATTTTCTTTCATGGCACGTGTTGTAATTTTGTGCCTTGTTGCATAACTAAAAGATAGAATTTTATATTTTGTATATGTACATTAGATTTTATAGGGGAGAAGAAATAATAACTGTATTAGTGTAAGCTATATATCTGTCAGATAAGTCGTTTACTTAGGCCTATCACTAATAGGCTACAGTAGGCTATAGGCGAGAAAACACACCTGTCTCTGTGACTGCCCAAATGCACCATTTACAGCGACAATCATTTTCAATAAAAAGATAAGCTGGCGACTTCCCATGAGCGACTGCGAGCCTTTGCATCAGTGTGGGCGTGTCTACTAAATATAGCCTATTAGTTTTATGCAAATTCAACAGCAAATACGAAGAGCCTTCATTCAGCAACAGCCAGGGAGAGCAGACAGTGGAGTTTGATTAAGTTGTAAACTAATAATAATAATGTGATTATGAGTATGAATAATATAAATAATAAGAATTAAAAAAAATAAACGTTAGTAAACCAATAAAAACCATAATTTCTTTTTGCCTGTCAGCGTTTGTTGACATGTCTGTGGAGCTGGGCGGGGTAATGCTGACAAAGCTTGCAGCACATTTTTTTAGTTTAGCTTTGTGGTTAAAGGCTTAGTTCGTCCAAAAATGAAATTTCTGTCATTAAGTACTCACCTTCATGTCGTTCCAAGATCTTTGTTCATCTTCGGAACACAATTTAAGATATTTTTGATGAATCTCCATAGAAAGCAACGTAAATACCGTCATTCAAGGTCCAGTAAAGTAATAAAGACATAGGCCTACTGAGTCTGCGTTCTGACGTAGGACCTGGAAGCACTGAACGTAAACAATGTAGGAGACCGACAGGGGAGAGACAAATTTGTTGAATGAAGTCATTATTTTTGCACACAAAAAGGATTCTCGTTATTTCATAACATTAAGGTTGAACCATCGTAGTCACGTTGACTATTTTAACGATGTCTTTACTATTTTTCTGGAACTTAAATGACATATTTACATTGCTTTCCATGGAGAATAAAAAAATAAATAAAAAAACTCCTGTGCTGCGTCCCAATTCGCATACTATGCGTCCTAAATAGTATTCGAAAAAAGAATTAGTATGTCCCAAATCGTAGTATGTTGAAATGAGTATTCCAAAGATACCCGGATGGTGTACTTTTTCCAGTTAGAATTTGAAGTGCAGATCCGTGCACACTTCTAACCACTAATATTGCCCATAACACATTGCGCTGTGGATGAGGATTCGATTAGAACTACAAATACGAATAAAAAGTGTTTAAAAACTACAAACATGACGGACGTGCGATGTACAACGGTTAAGGTAAAGGAGCTTGAATGATTAATAAGCAGTGTCTAACCTGACAAAAAGATATTTCTTAAATGTTATCCACATTATATTTCATCTGCAACAGCATTGTGAACTTTTATAACGATGTGTTTGGTCATTAACTTTTAAATGCATCATAATGCAAAGATGAGGAGAGTTCTCTGCATGAAAGACCCATGACTGGCAGATCAACGTGCGACTACATTTCTCTCCGAAACGGTAGGAAAATAAATTTAATTCAATGTGGAGGATTTTAACTGTGACAAGATGATTGACAGGGTAGTTTAAACAGTTACAGGTTGAGTAACTAAGCAACAGAACGTCCGTTAATGACGCAATTATGACGAGGTAGTATGTCCCAAAACTTGCATACTCTTCTACTACACACTCAAAAGTATGTACTTTTTCTTTACAAAAACAGTACATACTTTTAGGACGTAGTATAAGTAGGCGAATTGGGACGCAGCATTGGATTTCATCAAAAATATCTTAATTTGTGTTCTGAAGATGAATGAGTGAACAGGTTTGGAACGACATTAGAGTGAATAATTAAATGTGCTCTAAGTGATCCTGGGTGGAGTAACTTCCTGTTGACGTTCGAAGTGTTGTCAAACAAAACAGAGGCTAGCTAGACCCTCCCTCCTCCTCCCCCTCTCCTGAAACAGTCATGAACGTGCATTTAAAATCATTCTTGTTGGTTATTGGCTGGAGCATTTTTATTATGTTTTGTGGTCCAGGCTGCACCAGTTTGTTTTTAGTGCCGTTTTCGGAGCTTGTGGCGACTACAGAGACCGCGTTTTTTTACAGTGTGTTCAGGGGACAGGCAGCTAGCGGATAGTGAGGAGATGTTTGCTGTATGTGACAAAAAATGTTTTGGCCTAAAAATGCGTGACATCACTTAGAGCACTTTTAATGACAGAAATTTCATTTTTGGGTGAACTAACCCTTTAAAGGTCAAGTTCGCCATTTTGTATAAAGCTTTCTATTTTTTCAGTGTCAGTTGTAGCCTATATGTAGGCTAAATTAACAATGTGTACCCGTTCTCTATGTTACCCGCACCCAGATCTCCTGGTCAATTTGAGCCCAGTGCATTATGGGGGTTTTCCCTATGACTTTGGTCAAAGGGAAAACAACAGCCCTATTTTCCTGTTTACTATAGTCATTTAGCACCAATTTGGGGGGTAAAAATTGCCTTTCTAATTTATTTATTTATTTATTTTTTTCAAGTTTTATTAAAAGCCCATTTTGCCCTTAGGTTGGTGAATAAAAATGTTGGTTCAAACCCTGCAAGGGGCGATTCATGACCACTGACAGTGCCACTGAAAAAGCCCCTTAAACTGCAGGTTGCTTCAGGGGATATTGTCCATGATATAAGCGTACTGTGTCACTTTGGATAAACTGCCAGAAAAAAAAAAAAAAATGCTTAGCATTTTAGACTTTCAGAACACCAGCTCTGAGATAACAAAAGCCCTGAAAAGTTGAACATTCAAAACCTATCAGCTGAATGTTGACAGCTACAGAGACAATGCTTGAACAAAAAATGATAAAAAAACATCCTGTACTGTATGTGAATGGTGAGCACTCAACCTCATGGAGTTAAGTGGCATGAAAAATGAATCTGTAATGAAGCATAGAATTGCACAGAATAGGACAGCATGTTTCCAGGCTAATTTGAAAAAGCCACCATCATCATCTTCTTCGTCATTGTTCAACTGGGGCATGTCAGAGCCTTATGTTATGTTAGAATCTGAATGCATTTCTAGGACCATTTCTAACCTTATGGGTAAAGTTATAATCAGGTTTACGAATTAAAGCTATAACAGGGTTTTCAGCACTCTCAGAAAAGATGTCACTGGGGCAGTACCCTTTCAAAAGGTACACCTTTATATCATATTTACCCCTAAACAGTGTTTATTAGTATCTTAAAGGTACATATTATCTAAAGTGACAGCTTGCCTTCTTTCTGTGTGTGAATCTTTTAGATGCCTCTTATGACCCAAAATATATTGGCTTCTCTTTTAAAAGCTCAAGGTCAAAGCACATGGGTCAAGTGCTGCTAGAGAGATGAAAGCCAAACAGCTGCTTTGACCCAGCATGCTCTCTGCTTCCCTCAAGCCTCATTGGTCAATTTTCAGAGAGTAGCATGACAAGCAGAGCAGTGATGATGAGTGTCAGCTTAAATTAAAAGTCATTGCAGTGATTTGCTTCTGATGACCAACACTGACTGTCGCTGAAATTACCCATTTTGAAATGCTACAATTCAGATATGATCCTCCAGGTGAGTCAGTAGATCTGGGAAAGATGTTTGTTTACTTGCAAATCTCATCTGTATTAGTTTAGACCTATTAATTCATTAACCATTTCAGTCCGTATATATGCAAGAGGCTGTCCATGAATTTTCTTGGAATGATTTTTTTCCTTTGTAGGTTGCCAAGTCTTTGCCATTACATGGCTTAGGACTCACACATGCACTCATTCACACCTATACAGACCATTTTTAGCATCTCCAATTCCCCTGTACTGCATGTTTTTGGATTTTCGGAGGAATTTTTCCAGCCGGGACTGCAACCGGGGACCTCCTTGCTGTGAGGCGACAGTGCTAAGACCCATTATATAATGACATGTATATGATAAAGATAATAATTATGTTTTTTTTCCAAGCAGAGAATGAGATCAAGACACAGGGCCTGACTCAAACCTGCATCCTCATAGGAGCACTGCATCATAATTAAAGTCTTTTTGATTGACGTTTAATTTAAACTAAATCTCTGAAGTATTTAAATGTGCACAAAGAATTTTGTTCCTTATTAAAAAGTTGTTAATGAATAAAACCTTTGAAAAATGAAAATATGTATAAAATTGTTGTTTACAAGAGTGCAAGTTTGCAGTGTGATACACTAAATGCCAACATTCGACCAGTCTCAATACAAATACTGCATACAAGTCACAAATATGAAATAATATTCTCCCTATCTGCTGCTTTTTGCTTCAGAACTCAGGATAGTTACTTGTGAAGGAACTGTAAATACTTCTTTTTTACCAGAACAGTTTGGAGCCTTGTTGAATATACCAGACTTTGTCCTGAATTTCCCTTTTTATGGATCACCTTAATCTCCAACCTGACAATATGGACATGTGGCAGAGTTAAGTTTCCTTCCAGTAGTTTTGTTCTCTCTGTAGACATTTTTAATAATTAACTGACATGTCTGTTGATCTTGTTTGTGGCTGCATAATAAAACAGTGTTTACTTTATGTAGCTTGTGTTTTCACAATCATACAGCAGGGTAAATAAAGAAGAAATGTGTCACACAATCCTCTAAAGGAATGGAGACAAAAAAGAGTTTTGGCAGGAGGCAGGAGATGTCTGACTTGATGGACTTTCTTATAATAATAGCACTCATGGAGACAAACTGGCTATGCAAATTAAAATTGAAAAATTAAGTGTACTTTTCACAAATTAAGAAATGTGGCATGCAGCAATAGACTGTGATAAGTATGACAATAACTTTGTATTTAGTATAACTCATTTTAACAAATTTGTCAAGATTTTCAGAGTCTTCTTAGTTGTGTCTGCTACACAGAGCAGAATGTTACAGTAATGCTTCTGAAGAATGATGAGGAATATTTCTACTAGGCATATATGTTTATCTACAGGACACTGTATATGGAAAACAGCACCAGATAAATCAGATTATAGTTATAGTAGTTTATCTGTAGTTATCTCTCTCCTGCAGTGAAACAAATGGAATACTGTATACAGTGTCTCTAGAGATTTCCACATAAGACTGCACTGCGGTATCATCTGTTTTGTGAAATATGTTCTGGCTTTGACATGGTGAACTTTGTTCAGTAGTGGCAGGAAAATAAATTCTCATGCAAAGTTTCACCAGAGTCCTTGAGGAAAAGGGGTGAACACTTTGATGAACTATTCAAAGTATAGCCTATTCAGTATTCAAAGTAGACCTTATTCTATTTTTTTAAATGGAGTTCCCTGTTGACTTTAAAACATCTCATGCAAATCCATATTTGGTTTTATTAGTTAAAAGCTTGCATTCAAAACCAAATCAATTTTTACTTATTTTCTGAATTTAGTTTCATTAAAATGATATGGTAGGCTATTGTCCTCATTAGAGGACACCAAGCATGAAGAGGTTAATGCTCTGCCTTTTTATTTTTATTTAATCTCTTGGGCTTTGCAGTTAATTTTACCTCTCTGTAGAGGACATTTGTATTTTATAAATTTCTCTGAGATCACACACGTTAATGTTTTAAGTAGTGTGACTTAAAGAGGGCATCCTGGGATTTCAGAGATACTAAATTCAGCCATTTGTTCATGACAACGTCCTTTCCTGGGTTTTTAGAAATGTCTGACAATATCAGACATATCACCTATTTACATTTTATCGAAAGAGGGACAAGAGCTTGCTGATTAATTTTCAAATAAGCTGGAAAACTTTTAGTCAGGGCATTACAAAAATATGCAGAAGTGTGCATACAAAAATAAGTATCTCTATAGACAGCTTTGGCAAAACTTGTAGCTATTTTATAATCAGAAATACAGAGATTATGCTATAGGCTAGAAGAAAAAGTAAAGATTATTTATTAGACATTCTTGCCTGTATTTATTGTGCCTTAATTATGTCTTAATTTTTAATAAAATCTTAATAAAAAGTGAATTGATGTTTCTTATGTAATGCTAAAAGATTCTTGATTGGTTGGCCTATCTGTCCCATGCATCTCTCTGCAAACGAGATGTAACCACGCGGCAGCTAAAGCCAATACTGGGGAAGCGAATCGGTTCTTCTGAATACCTATTTTCAATGAACCAGTGACAGCATTCAACGATTTATTTGTGTTCCTAAAAGTTCATTTGATTTAAGAATGATTCATGAATTGTTTCGAATGAATCGTTGAAAAGAATCCCGAATAACATTACTGAATCAATAATTTTGTTCAGTTGAATCAGTTCAGTCTACCCGGCTGCTGAAGAGAACAGTGGTTTCATTGTCTCACAATATAAGGTACATTTACACTCATTTTACGATTTTTATGCCCGCGTCAACCATTTGTTTGTGAAAATCATCGAGTATAACTGCCTTTTGCTATTATGTTCGTCATTCTGTTGAAAAATAAGCTCAATTTGACTTCGCGCGCTGTCTAACCTGTAACTTACAGTCGACAGGCAAAGATATTTTTTTTATAATAATATTCACATTGGTAGTGTTAACTTGCTCTAACAATCTAAAATGTCATTTACTGGAATTTGCAAACCGAATATTGTAAGTGAAATAATCTCAGCTATTGTTTTAGATTCTGTCAGGCGGGCACGACACGTGCTCATGTCGACTGTGGCGACGAACTTTCATTCATTATTTGCAAAAAAGACATTAGCCTCGATTACAATAGTTTAACTTGTATATTTGGTGTACTAATGCATGTTTCACGTTTCTCTTGTGCCGAAATCTTGTACAGTGACTCATTAATGTTTTATTTGTTGCGTGTTGTTTAGATTAACTCATCCAAATGTGTTAAGAAATGCGTATTGACATTTACTAATGCCTTAGAGGTCTGCAGTGCTTTGTTTTAGATAGACATGTCAAGAAACCTTCATTGATTTCTGTTATTTGTTTTTGTCAGTTGCATTGAAGTGCATCAGAGGAAGAAATGGATCCAAAACGACCACCCTTTCCTTGTCCCCCAGGGGTCACCCACATACCATGGCTGCAGCAGGCAGAAGATCAGGGTCAACTGCCAGACCAGCCCCCATTGGGGCGAGCCAGAGGTCTTGTCTTGTCTAAAGACGAACCTCTCCCTGGACGAGGTAGAGCCCTAGGCATACCTGGAGAAATGCCTGTGCGATTTGGCAGAGGAATAACTCAGTCTTTAAGTGAGCCTCTTGTGGGCATGGCTAGAGGAGTGCGATTACCAATGGACGAGGGGGGTTTTGGGCGAGGTCGAGGTTTTTTGCTGCCCACTCCTGAGCCCACTGCTGGGATTAGTAGAGGGGCTGCTGTGGCACCAGTGCCTACCCTGGACATTGAAAGATCAAGTGTGCAGGAAAAGATGCCTGAGCTGAAAGCAGAGGAGGCTCCAATGATTACCAAGGTGAGTGGTGCTACTGCAGAACACAAGATCCAGGGGGTGGGGTTGGATCTAGTTCCCAAATCTAGACCAACTCCTCCCACTTTGCATATAACCTACCTGTCTCCACCCTCTGGATCTAAACCTACGAATCTCCACCCCCTGGATCTGGATCCAACCCCTCTCACTTTACATATCACTTAAAGGGATAGTTCACCCAAAAATGATGTTTATCAGCTTACCCCCAGTGCATCCAAGATGTAGGTGACATTTTTTCTTCAGTCGATCACAAATGATGATTTTTAACTGCAACCGCTACCCTCTGTCATTCAAATAATTGCAGTAGATGGGAACTTCATCTATAAGAGTGAATAAACCTTGCTTAGACAAATCCAAATGAAACCCTGCGGCTCGTGACGACACATTAATGTCCTAAGACACGAAACGATCGGTTTGTGAGAGAAACCGAAATGTATTTATATCATTTTTTACCTCTAATACACCACTATGTCCAACTCCGTTCAGCTTCCTGTTAGTGAGGTCAAAAAACGCGTTCTGATGACGGAAGTGATGTCTCGCCCATATACTTCAATGAGCGCGAGACATCACTTCCGTTGTCAGAGCGCCATCTGACCTCACTCACCGGAAGCTAAACGGAGTTGGACATAGTGGTGTATTAGAGGTAAAAAATGATATAAATACTGTTCGGTTTCTCTCACAAACCGATCGTTTCGTGTCTTAGGACATTAATGTGTCGTCACGAGCCGCAGGGTTTCATTTGGATTTGTCTAAGCAAGGTTTATTCACTCTTATAGATGAAGTTCCCATCTACTGCAATTATTTGAATGACAGATGGCAGCGGTTGCAGTTAAAAATCATCATTTGTGATCGACTGAAGAAAAAATGTTATTCCTTCAAAAACACAAACATGTACATACATGTTCCTCACATATTATTGTAGCCTAGTACACCTGCTGAATACAGTGTAATGACACTTTTGTCATTAATATGTTTATGAACAACTGAAAAAAGCACAAATGTCAGGGCATGTCAAAACTTCTCCAGGCCCCAAATCAGCCTCAGACTCCAGAGGGTTAAAGTTTTCTTTAGTTTATAAGTGCTTCTCATTACAATTTCATTACCAAATCCCAAATTTTAAAATCGCACTGAGCCATATCGTGATTGTGGTTTTGTTTTAATTAATGGTTATTTAAAAATGGTTTAGAATTAATATTTGTTTCACCAAAGTACAGGAATTAAGTGGTTATTGTTATGCAACTTCCAGATGAACACATTTGATTTGGTAATAGATTTATGCTTAAAGTCTCTGACTTTCTTTTAGGTTGATGCTCCTGGGACAGGTTCATCGCTGGTTTCCATGTTCAGGGGCCTGGGCATTGAGCCAGGAAAGACATGGGGCAGAGGAGCAGCACCTATTGGTATGTGAGAACAGAGAGAAAATATTTTATTTTTGTTTCATTGTGTGTCTTAATGCAATACATCTGAATCAACCCTGCTGTAAACTATATTTAATCAAACCAGTACCTGATTCATTATTCATGTCAATGCTAGGTTGATTGGAGTGGGCATTAAATTGTGCACCATCATTCTTGTATCCTTGGCAACACCAACAATGTTGAATAGTCACCACTTAGACTTGTAATTTACTGCTCAAGACAGCAGGAAGGTCAAGTAGATAATAATGAAAACAAACTTAATCTGCAATGTAAATACAAATGATGAAAGTAAGCCCATTAATCTTATATTTAAGAGCTTTTTTCTTTCTAAGGACTTAAATAGTGCTTGAAATAGTCCTTGGCTTCTGAGTCAGTGACCTTTCTACATTTTTGCCTTGCGTACGACTCTTGGGGAGCCTCTGCTTTTTTCGGGCCATGCTTCATAGCAGACTGACTGGCTTAAATTATTTTTTCAATGCAAACATGACATTTTAATATAAGACTTCCAACCTTTTCGAGCACTATAATAACCTGTGGCTCATTATCACGGTGTTTCTTGTTCATAATGCAACAGGTCTGGAATGAAACAAGCTGTCTGTACCAACATCTGCCAATCAGCAGCTGTTCCCACTTGATTTATCTGACAGTACCAAAAAAAGACTTAAACAATTCTGAACCTAATTAAACTTGAGTTCAGTTACTCCAGTTCATGTGGAGTGTCCTCATAGTGAAACAGCAGGTGCTGAAAACACTACAAGGGTTGCATGTGCTTGAGTATGTGAAGTATCTGAAACTGCACCATTCATTCACACACACTCGCAAAACATGCAAACTTCATATTTCAGTAGCAGTCTTTTTGCGGTTTAAAATTCACAGACACTATTCCATATCACGTTTTGATTAAGCATACAACCCTAAATTTGATTTATCCAAATTTTTCCAAATTCATTGACATTCTGCATTACACATTAAAATCCATTTTTATGTTCCGTCCACATTTTACACATCACAAAAATTATGGGACCCTAGACAATGCATGTTTTTTTTTTTTTTTTTTTGTGCGTTTATTCATATCATCTACTACAGTTTAATTAATAAAGAAGCAGGTTGTCAAAGTGTTCATCTGCGAATATGATTCTGTTATTTCTGTCTATTGAATGTTGTTTTTTCTGTCCTTAATAAGGTAGGGGGGCAGCAGGTGATATGGGGGCAGATGTCCAGCCTAAGCCGAGCATCATAGGGGCAGCTGCTCTGACTCCAGAAAGAGAAGAAGCTCGCTTTGAAGAATCCATCAGGTGATGTTCTCCAGCACCACGCAGGATTGTTGTTTCTTGCTTGTTTTCCTAGTACAGTTTCTTTCTCACTAATTCTTTGTATTTTTTTATTTGCACATGGATAACATTAAAGGGTTAGTTCACCCAAAAATTTAAATTTTGTCATTAATTACTCACCCTCATGTTGTACTACACCTGTACGACCTTCGTTCATTTTCAGAATGCAAATTAAGATATTTTTGATGAAATCCAAATGAAAAAGGTATATGACTCGTCCATAGACAGCAATTTAACCACCACTTTCAAGGTCCAGAAAGGTACTAAAGACATTAAAATAGTTCACGTGACTGCAGTGGTTCAACCTTATTTTATGAAGCAACGAAAATACCGCAAAAACAAGACTATTTTAATGATGTCTTTAGTACCTTTCTGGACCTTGAAAGTTGTGGTTAAATTGCTGTCTGTGGATGAGTCATATACCTCTCAAATTTCATCAAAAATATCTTAATTTGTGTTACAAAGATAAAAGAAGGTCTTGCAGGTGTGGAACGACATGAGGGTGAGTAATTAATGACAGAATTTTCATTTTTGGCTGAACTAACTAACTAACCCTTTAAGTAATAGTTCACCTGAAAATAATGTTCTCTTTTATGTCATTTCAAATCTGCATGACTTAATTTTTTTCTGCAAGATTGGGGAATATTACAAGTGAATAACAACTCAAATTTGGGTCTGTTCGCCTCAGAAAAGTTAAGTTACCTGTATGATCATTTTATGGGACTTTTGTTGTCTTTTTGCTTCATTGAGGAAAGAAAGTCAAATGTCAGATTTTTTTAATTTTTGGTTGAATTATCTCTTTAAAATATGATTACTGAAATGCATCAAAATTCTGGTCATTTGAGTTTTGCTCTGTGTGGTTACAGTTTCCTGGGCAGAGGATTTGTTGGTGTTGGCAGAGCAGCATTGCCTCATATGGCTATAGGTCGTGGACCAATTGGCCCATCAGGCCTTTTGTCTCCCATTGCTGCCCCTCTCTCTTTGCCATCTGCTGCCTCTGTCTCTGAAGAAGCTCTGGTTCCTCCAGGAACACCCCCTAAAGTTGAAGTGAAAATTGAGACAGTGAAGTATGAATTTTCTTTCAGTCACCTCTTGTCCTGTTTGTATATTTTCAAGCAAGTTGTAAACACATCATGATATGTAATTTGCAATATATACAACATTCAAAGGTTGTGTTCAGTTCTAATAAAAGTTCTATTTAAAAAAAAAAAAAAAAATATATATATATATATATATATATATTTATATATATATATTTTTTTTTTAAATAGAACTTTTATTCAGCAAGGATGCATTACATTAATCAAAATGCAGAGTTATAATGTTACAAAATATTTCTATTTAAAATAAATGGCTCATTTGTTCTTCTCAAACAATCAAAAATATTATGCAACAACTGTTTTTAACACTAATAATAAAAATAGAGTATGTTAGTGTAGGCTATATATATTCTAGCTGAGTTGTGACCCAATTTGCAAATAAAATACTTGATTGGTGAATTCTTTACAGTAAATCAATCCAACTGGTTGGTACAAGCTAATGTGTCTCTTCTACAATGTTCTTACAGGGAGCCTCTGCAGAAAACAGGAACCAAAGGCAGTCCCGTGTCCATCGGATCAAACTACATCCCCATCTGCTGCAAAAACGAAGCTGTGTTTCAGTACCATGTTACTTTTACGTGAGTCTTAAAGACTCCCTTTGGTGATAATCAAACTTTTGATGATGTTTATATCAGACCTGCCAACATGTACACATTTTGTGTAGCGGGTAACGCATTTTGACCTCAAAGTACGCTGGTACGATTTGTCACTCTAAACTATGCAAAAACCCGGCTTGGTGCACACCACATGTAATACTCAAATCAAGCAAAAGAAAAAAGTTCGACCAATCATAGCGCTGGGTTCATTTCCCCAAATGGAAAGTGTGGCTGATTGACAAATGCGTATGGCCCATCATTAAAAAAAGGCTGCAGATCGACAGCAACACAAAATCCTGTTCGATCCCTCCTTCCACTCCCGCTGTCTCAGTGACTGAAATCTCAAGCGAGGACAGTACAGCAGTCACGGTACTTCTAACTCCTTAAGGTAAACGGGTGTAAAATGATCAAGTATGGTTGAACAACAAATCGAAATAAAATTGAAATCGCTATATGGCTTAGTGATTATGAAAGTGCTGTGATGTGTGACTGACAAGTGCGAGTCTGGGGAAACAGGCGTTTATTTATTCATTCTCAGTGTTTAGAAACGTAGCCTACATGTGTTCCGTTATTGTGTTAATACTAACTAAAGTACCTAATTATGTTACATAGCCTACTCATTTTGTATGTAAACTAGCACATTCACTTGTGGTTGTCAGTTTGTATAAGCCAGGGGTAGGCAAGTTCGGTCCTAGAGAGCCGTTGTCCTGCAGAGTTTAGCTCCAACCCTGAAAAAAAAAAAAACTTCAGCTGCCTATAGCCTTAGTAATCCTGAAGAGCTTG
The DNA here is from genome assembly GCF_024489055.1 of Chanodichthys erythropterus. NCBI lineage: Eukaryota > Metazoa > Chordata > Actinopteri > Cypriniformes > Xenocyprididae > Chanodichthys > Chanodichthys erythropterus. Next base: position 23,725,314 of record NC_090233.1, on the reverse strand, counting down.
ATTAGCTTGTTCAGGTGTGTTTGATTAAGGTTGGAGCTAAACTCAGCAGGTCAGCGGCTCTCTAGGACCGAACTTGCCTACCCCTGGGATAAGCACACATTATGCAATGCAATATTAATCGTGAAGTTAAAAAATGCTTTTGAGCAGGTGTGAATTTTCGAATTGGCTCAAGTTAAATGCGAGTGTGTTTTGTGTATTATGTTCTCAAAAAAAAAGTGTCCCGTGGTACTCAAAATGTTTTTTTCAATGGTTGGCAGGTCTGTTATATGTCTTTATTATGTTTTTAATATGCTTTCAGTCAAACCATGTGCAAAATTTATCAGTCAACACCATTGCTGAGTATTTTCTCATTAAAACTGCAGTGTACCAAAGGTGAAAAGAATGCAAATTTTTAGCTGCTCTCTGACTCTGAGATGGCAAATGGGAACATGGTTTATGTAACATTAGCAACATATTATTAGCTGTTTCAGAATGTAGTCAACCAATACCGTTGTCCAACTTTATTGAAAGCGATACATAAAATCTTTTGTCATTCTGATACATTGACTTGTAGACAGATTCACTCTTCCTCTCTTCTGAATGTTTCTTATTCAAACATATGGCAATTAAACCAGTATTTCCACTTGCCATTGTGAAGCATTTACTACAGATGACCGAGTGGATCATTATTTAAATGAAACAACATGTTGTTTACCCCTGCCTGTTGGAATAAAGTAGACATTTAGTTCATGGCCTATATTGTGTGACTAGTATTGATTGAATAATTATGATTAGCAGCATTTTTTTTTTTTTAGAACACAGGATTAATGAAGTGAATGATTGGCTATTGTATTTCAGCCCGAATGTTGAGTCTATCAGTATGCGCTTCGGTATGATGAAGGAACATCGTCCTACTACGGGAGAGGTGGTGGCTTTTGACGGATCTATCCTCTACCTGCCAAAACGTCTTGATGAGGTTTGTATGCATGTTAGATGTTGTTGTTTTTCATGTTTAAACATGCCTCATTTCTCAAGTTTAATTTGGCTTTGCTGTGTGAAAGGTCGTTCATCTTAAAGCTGAGAGAAAAACTGACAATCAGGAGATTGACATCAAGATCCAGTTGACAAAGATTCTGCCGCCCAGCTCTGACCTGTGTATCCCATTCTACAATGTGGTTCTAAGGAGGTGTGTATTCTTCATGTATAGTATCAGGATTCTCAAGACACCACAGTGGTTAAATGTGTTTTTAATTTGTTTTACTCTTTCATGGTTTGAAATGTCCTCCTCTGGGAAAAAACAAATTTGCTTTCTTTTATTAATGCCTGACCTCACTAATAGTTTGAAATAAGAATGATATTTTATATAGGCATAATGTAATGTTCACAATGTAGAGTTCTTTCCCTGGTCCATTTATGCAGACTAAGCTACAAAAACAGGTGAGGTTGTGATAGGGCTGGGCGATAAAACGATAACGAAATGTATCGCGATAGACATGTGATCGATATCAATAAAAAATATGTTCGATAAAACGTTCGATATTTTTTTATTCTTCGTCGGAAGAAAACAGGTTGCGAAGAAAGTTTGGTTGCATTAACAAAGGCACTCGTTCTCTGGTAACCTAGCATCGTAGGGAGTGACACGCTAACAGCCAATCATGTAAGACAATTCTAGATTCACGTATGCTCATGCAGGAGGACAAAAGTTTGAGCGCACAGATGTGATATCTGAGCAAGAGCACGCGCGCGTCCAGTTTTGTGCAAGGGAATCCGCCTGTGAGAGGAGAGATTGCTCGCGCTCAACATTTTTCAATATAATAACGCCATAGAACCCGCATTAAATGAAATATTAACGTGAGAAGCAAGTCGTGTCTGAATTTCGCAATTTTGTATTGGTTAAAACAAATGAAAAATATCTAGTTTTTCTGTAGGTGCTCGACCATTTCAGTGTGTGGCGCCGTTCGTTGGAAATATTTAACATCAGGATGGATGATTATATGCTTTAAATCATCGATTTGGGCAGCTTTGAGCAGCTCTTTAGGTTCTTATCCAGTATGGAAGATGAAATCCTTGCTGGTATAGTTGCGTTTACCGACTTTGATGAGGCCTGCTCTTTGCGCTGTCTATTCAGTTGTCATCACCGGGAAAACCTCTCTCTATGATTGCGCTGGTTGGCTATTTTCACAGCTAGAATATGACGGCTGCACAAATACATTTTTAAATGCTCACAGTTTTTATTATATTTCTTACTGTGGTATTGTAATTTCAGGGATGAAAAAAAATTACAGACATAAATGAAATGCGGGACACTACTTAAGTCTTGCGGGGCAAAGCTCCTAATTTTGGGACTGTCCCGCAAAATGGGGGACTGGTGGTCACCCTACTTTAGACTTATGTTTACGTTTTAATTATTTGAGTTATGGTTGTAGTCTTAATAACTGAGGGGATTATGATCAGAGGAAGGTTAAGTTTAAAATAAAAATCTTTAAATGTAATATATTTTTCTTCTGGTCCTTATTTTAAATGGTTCATAAAAAATATCAATAATTATCGATATCGACCGATATGAAACACTGATATCGTGATACAGTTTTCAGCCATATCGCCCAGCCCTAGGTTGTGACATCAGAAGCATGAGAAAAATAATTTGCATCAAATTAAATTGTATATTGATACATCAAAGTTAGCCACTTATAACAGAGGTCATTTACAATACCATTCAAAAGTTTGGGGCTGGCAATATTTTTGAGATGTGTTTGAAAGAAGGCTCTTGTGTTCACCAGGGCTGCATGTATTTGATCAGAAATACCGAAAAATTGTGAAATATTACAATTTAAAATAACTGTTTTCTGTTTTAATATATTCTAAAATTTAATATATTTTAAGCTGAATTTTGTTTGGTCACACCACATGTGTCACTGTGGACTCACAACTTTGCCCTTGCTACTCTGAGCTTGATTGCAGTATCTGAGGTAAAACACACATTACCAACAAAGAAGAAATATAGAAATAAATTAATGTGTATATATATATATATATATATATATGTATATATATAATATATATATATATAATATAATATATGTATATATATATATATATATATATATATATATATATATACATTTAGAAATAAATGTGGAAAAATATAAGTATAAATAATTTTTGACATGTATTTATTTATTTTTTAACATTTCTTTGTACATTTATTTATTTATTCATTCATTAATTCAGCAGTATTGGCATTCCGTAGGTGCTCAAGAAACAAAACATATAGTTTCAAAGCAGCTTTACAATTAACATTACAATTTAGAGAATCTGTTATCAGAGCTGACTCTCCAAGTTATGTAATTTCAGAAATGTACATATACAAATCATGCAGTTAGCAATGTATTAAAGGTGCTCTAAGTGATGTCACGCGTTTTTATGCCGAAACATTTTTTGTCACATACAGCAAACATCTCCTCACTATCCGCTAGCTGCCTGTCCCCTGAACACACTGTAAAAAAACGCGGTCTCTGTAGTCGCCACAAGCTCCAAAAACGGCAATAAAAACAAACTGGTGCAGCCTGGACCACGAATCATAATAAACATGCTCCAGCCAATAACCGATAAAAATGATTTTAAATGTGTGTTCATGAAGCACAGAGGGGAGGGGGAGGAGGAGGGAGGGTCTAGCTAGCCTCTGTTTTGTTTGACAACACTTTGAACATCAACAGGAAGTTACTCCGCCCAGGATCGCTTAGAGAACCTTTAATTTAAGGCAGAAACAAGTAATGAACACATGACTTCAATGATTAGGATATATAGAAAGATTTGGAATCGTGCATGTTGATCCAGAGTCTGCATCATCTGAAGTCCTTGCAGGGGCTGGGGGTCATCACTTCACAGGTGTTGAGGCATCTGAAGTCTTCATAAGAGGCTGGATCCCAACTGGAGCTGATGTACTCTCTAGTCACCACGTGAAAGGGATCCTGGGATAAAGCAGAAAAGCAAATGGAAAATATTTAGCATAGCTGCTGTTCATAACATTAACCAAAGATAATCATGTGCATTTGATATTATATAACTGGCTATTCCAGAGTTTAGGAGCCAAATGTGAAAATGCTCTCCCTCCTTTAGTAGACCTAGATATCCTAGGTATGACCAGAAGCCCAGAATTTTGTGATCAGTAGCAATACTTTATCAATCTTAAACAGTTCAAAAATTAAATAGCATTAGCATTAAAAAAAGCAAATCTTGAATAGCCCGGCCTCTTGAGAGAACGTAACATCTCTCCCTGTGTTTTCAGTGGACATAATTCTGCCCTCTCAGTTACAGACAGAACTCTTCTCTTGTAAGACAAAACCCTTAGCAGTCATATCACTCAGCAGATTCCCTCGTGTGGTGTCCTGAAGTTTCAGCACTGGGCCTTTCTGAAGTCAACCATGTTTGAAATCTACAATTAGCTGCAGTCTCTGTGGGGACTAAACACCCTGTTTGCTCTTGATAGCCAGGAGTGAAAACTTGCTCCTGCGAGACCGCTCAGCTGCGCCTGCCTCACTCCATTTCCCTCCGCAGCATCTTTTAAAGATCAGAGATGGGGTCATCAAGCAATTTTGGAAAATTAAATAAGTGTAATCGCATTACTGGCCGCGTGACGTAGCAGCCTGAAGAGGAATGAAGACTATGGGTTCCGTTCTGTGTTAAAGCAATATTCTGGGTTCAGTACAAGTTAAACTCATTCGACAGTATTTGTGGCATTATTATTATTTCTTCTCCCTGGTATAGTGATAATCTGCGTGCAATGAAGGCATCATTTCATACAATGGAGGCGTAGGTGGCATATGTCTGGCTTGACTGTCCATCACCAGGCCTGTCATTTGTTTCTATTAACAAATTACTCAATTGCAAGTTTTTCAAATATTCCTTCTTCAATAAGTAATTCCTCTGTAATAAGTTTCTCGATTTCTTCAGCTCCAAGATTGATTACATTTGTAAATGCATTATCTCTACTCTTCTTTAATTTTCCAGTACCCCTCACTTAAACTTTTCCACACTAGACTTTCATCCCTTTGCAATGTGGTTTCAAAAATGAAAGCTGCCACTTCTATAGTTGATCCTGTACCAAACTGTCTGTTTCGCCCATGCTCTGCTACCCTATGTCCTGCTCTATTGAGTATTATACATGATTCTCTGTGTACTGGTGTTGTGCCAGCAGCATTTTAAAATTGCTACTGTGACCCCTGTACCAAAAAACAAAACCAAAAAAAAAACATGAACTTAGACGGCCTTAATAATTTCCGCCCCATTTCCAATCTTCCCTTTCTCGCCAAAATTTTAGAGTGAATTGTTGCTACTCAAGTGCATTCCCATCTTACAGCAAACAATCTTTTTGAGCCCTTTCAATCGGGATTCCATAAATTCCACAACACAGAAAGGTCACTAATGATTTGTCAATCGCTTCTGATTCTGGTGGTCTTTCTATTTTGATTCTTGAGCTCAGTGCCGCTTTTGACAATGTTGATCACTCAGTTTTACTTCGTCATTTAGAATCTGTCTTTGGTGTTTCTGGTACTACACTGAGCTGGGTAAGTAGAATTTATCAGATCGAAAACAGTTTGTTGCTATGAGTGGTTGCAGGTCTGAAATTGGTGTGGTGCAATCTGGTGTTCCTCAAAGATCAGTTTTGGGCTCTTTACTTTTTAGCTCTACATTTATCCTCTTGGTCAACTTTTAAGATCACTTAGTTTCAACATTCACTTTAATGCAGATGACACCCAGGTTTATATTAGGGCTGGGCGATATGGCTGAAAACTGTATCATGATATCAGTGTTTCATATCGGTCGATATCGATAATTATTTATATTTTTTCTGACCCATTTAAAGTAAGGACCAGGAGAAAATTATGTATATTACATTTAAACATTTTTATTTTAAACTTAACCTTCCTCTGATCATAATCTCCTCAGTTATTAAGACAGAAATGTCAACAACCATGGAAAACTCAAGTAATTAAAATGTAAACATAAGTCTAAAGTAGGGTGACCACCCGTCCCCCATTTTGCGGGACAGTCCCAAAATTAGGAGCTTTGTCCCGCAAGACTTAAGTAGTGTCCCGCATTTCATTTATGTCTGTAATTTTTTTTCATCCCTGATATTACAATACCACAGTAAGAAATATAATAAAAGCTGTGAGCATTTAAAAATGTATTTGTGTAGCCGTCATATTCTAGCTGTGAAAATAACCAACCAGCGCAATCATAGAGAGAGGTTTTCCTGGTGATGACAACTGAATAGACAGCGCAAAGAGCAGGCCTCAACAAAGTCAGTAAACACAACTACACCAGCAAGGATTTCATCTTCCATACTGGATAAGAACCTAAAGAGCTGCTCAAAGCTGCCCAAATCGATGATTTAAAGCATGTAATCATCCATCCTGATGTTAAATATTTCCAACGAACGGCGGCGATCAAGCGCCACACACGGAATTGGTCGAGCACCTACAGAAAAACAAGATATTCTCCATTTGTTTTAACCAATACAAAATTGCAAAATTTCACGGAAAATCACGTTAATATTTCATTTAATGCGGGTTCTATGGCGTTATTATATTGAAAAATGTCGAGCGCGAGCAATCTCTCCACTCACAGGCGGATTCCCAAACCTGGACGCGCGCTCTCGCTCTTGCTCAGATATCACATCTGCGCACTCAAACTTTTGTCCTCCTGCACGTGTAGCCGTGAATCTAGAATTGTCTTCTCTCCAGGATTTAATGTTGCCATAAGAGCAACATTGTAGTGTGGTACTGGGCACCCACCGGCAGAAACATTAATCGGAGCACATGCCAAGTTTGCCAACAAATGTAAATCAATATTTACATAGCATAATAGTTGTAAGCTTATCTGTCTCATGTGTCCCGCAAAATCACATCTACTGTCCTGCAACAGATCAATAGCCAGGTGGTCACCCTAGTCTAAAGTCACAATGAACACGTTTCCTCTTTTATTTACATTTTCCTCGCTCGCTGTGGCACTCATTTTCTGTTTACCAGTCGCCGGTTACTGAGAGCAACAAAATTGATACTGTTACATGATTGGCTGTTAGCGTGTCACTCCCTATGTTGCTTGGTTACCAGAAAGCGCGTGCCTTTGTTAATGCAACCAAACTTGCTTCGCAACCTGTTTTCTTCCGACGAAGAATAAAAAATATTGAACGTTTTATCTAACACATTTTTTATTGATATCGATCACGTGTCTATCACGATACATATCGTTATTGTTTTATCGCCCAGCCCTAGTTTATATACATTCAAATCCTGATGTTAATGTGGCTGTGTCCTTTCTTTCTCTGTATTTCTGAGATTAAAATATGGATGTCTAGAAATGTTCTTTATCTAAACCAGGGGTGTCCAAACTCAGTCCTGGAGGGTCGCTGTCCTGCAGTGTTTAACTCCCACTTGCCTCAACACCTGTCTGGAAGTTTCTAGTATGGCTGAATCCCAAATCGCACACTTCTATGCACTTTCGGTCTTGTGGACTTAAGGCCCCGGTATACTTCAAACAAAATCGAAGAACGAACTGATGTGATGTCATTTCGAACAAAGTCAGGTCAAAACAAAGTTCGTTTTGTGTTCTTTTTGGAAGTTCGAAATGGTTTGCCAAAGCGAACTTTCAGGAAAAGTTTGCTCCGGCTGCAAAACACCTTCGTACTACCATTGGTCAGTGACGATAACGTAACAGGAGGTGTGCGCTGAGGCTCCGCCTTCACTCGCATGGGACGCGTCTTTGACTCATTTCGTGTGTTTGAGTTTGCTGAGGTAAGATCTCCGCAGATGAAAACAACACACTGGATAGCTGCTTTATAGTAAAAAAATGTAGGCACTAACACGGTTTTTCATGTTTGATACTGTAAAGCTGCTTGATTTAAAGCAATCTATTGAATAAAGTTCTATATAAATAACTTGACGTAACTGGAGTGCTACTTTGCAAATATTTTGGTAATCCCTCCGGTGCGAGGAAGATCCGTGCAGATCCGCTCTGACAGATATCCGTTTAGATCCGCTCTGACGGAAAATAAAGTGTTGATGGGAATATTCCGGTTGATAAATTAATACAATTGGCTGAATAATTATAATTAAAGAATTATAAAAAGACCCCTTTGGTGTGGTGTGGCAAATTAAAAATCAAATTAAGTGAAGGATGGGTCAAAAGCAAATTAAAAATCAAATTAAGTGGTCATCCTTCATCACAGGTAAGTTGTTTTTTAATAATTTCCTGTGGTGGTAGGATTGATTGAACTCATCCCATGTTATCCTTGGATGCAGCTCTAAGAGTTAGTCCAGGAAGATTTGTCTGGAAGGGTACTGTTTAAACGCACAGCTACCTGGCAAATATTTTGGTAATCCCTCCGGTGCGAGGAAGATCCGTGCAGATCCGCTCTGACGGATATCCGTTTAGATCCGCTCTGACGGAAAATAAAGTGTTGATGGGAATATTCCGGTTGATAAATTAATAAAACTGGCTGAATAATTATAATTAAAGAATTATAAAAATACCCCTTTGGTGTGGAGTAGTTTAGATCCAACTCTGATGGATGACAACAACAACAACAACAAACTCCCTGAGACTTCCTAGCTCTTCCATCCAGATAGCAAAATTCTCTGTTTTTACTGTTATTTCTATTCCTTATGTTCTATTTTTATTATTCTTTTTTATGTAAAGCACTTTGAATTACCATTGTGTATGAAATGTGCTATACAAATAAAATTGCCTTGCCTTGCCTTGCAAAGCTTATGCTAACATTCCCATGTTGTTATGATCAGACGCTTTTCTTGTGCTCTCTATAAAAAATGCTTGCTGTTTTCTCATTTTTGTTTATTTTGTTACTGAGAAGAAAATGCATGGCACATATTTAAATATGATGAACTTCGTTTTACCCCTAAACAAAGAATGAAAAAGAACTTTGTTTGAAGTATACTGGGGGCTTTACAATGGCTGCCACGTGCACATGTCCGTTAAGTCCACGAGAGGTGTACCATTCATCATTTTAGGTTTCAGAAGGGTGTTCACGAGCACCCCTTTTGCGGCCACTATGCGCCCTCGATGCCCACAGTCGAGCCCGCGAGTCTGCGAGCTACTCGGAGGACTTTACTGGGCAGTCAAAGCGGCATTACATCATGAAAGTGCGGACTCCGAGGAAGACCGTGAGAGTTTAGAGTGCCATTTGGGACTGGGCCTATGTCTAGTCAGACCTTGACTAGCTGGTTCAATTGTGTTTAATTTGGGTTGGAGCTAAACTGTGCAGGACAGTGACAGGGTGCTATTTGATGCTCATTTAACATTTGTTCCTCATGTTCAGAACACACTCAAGACATATTTTTTTCATCTTAGAAATATTGTCAGATTATCCTATGTTATCATTCCTGGTTGCTAAAAAGTTAATTTAACATCTTTTTATTGATTATTGCAATGCTTTGCTGGCTGGTGTTTCAAAAGCTACCCTAAATAAATTAGTTGGTTTAAAATTCAGCCACTCGTGATCCCTTGTCATGTTTCCAGACAGGATTCATCACTCCTGTCTTGGAGTCTTTACGCTGGCTCCCTGTCAGATTCTGTGTTGATTTTAAAATTCTCATGCTTGCTTATAAGGCTTTGCATGGATTGGCTCCTCATTATCTCTCTGAGCTTTTAACCCCCTACACACCAACACATGATCTCCGCTCCTCTGAAGCTGGCCTTTTAATTGTTCCACTTACTCTTTTAAAATCTATGGGTGATGGGGCTTTTTCTTCAATTGCTCCAAAACTGTATTTGTTTCCTTTTTATGTAAAGCACTTTGAATTACCATTGTGTATGAAATTTGCTATATAAATGTAATTGCATTGCCTTGCCTATTGATTGCTCTTGATTGAGATTAACTTGTATTGAATCCAGAAAGTTCCTTTAATGACAACTTTAATGTAAATTTGATCCCCCCTCTTCATGTAAATTAGTTCATCATTATCAAGTTTTATCAAAAAAAAAAAAAACTAAAAAAAAAAAAAAACCTCAAAGGCTGCCTACCAATAACCATTTGATATTTTATGACCATTATTAAAGCAAATATTCAGTACTGTGTTGGAAAGCGCTGCCAGTGTGAAAACACAACTCAAGCCTGCTGTTGTAGTTAAGCTATTCACTTACACACCACATGAGCAAGCGGTGTGAAACAGGCCGTATTGTTGAGCCCTGTGGAGTATTGCTCCACTTTTTCCTGTGCGTATCAGAGCTATAATGTCTTGAAGACAGTCAGCTCTGACATCTCTCACTTTCTTTTGATTCTTTCTCTCCTGCTCCAGAGTGATGAAACTACTGGGGCTGAAGTTAGTGGGCAGAAACCATTACGACCCCAATGCTGTTGTGATTCTCGGCAAACACAGGTATTTTGCACCAACCTGATTGTCGGTGATTACATTCCAACTGAAATTGCTGTGCTCCACATTGTTTGGTTTCACACTGAATAAATCTATTCTTAAGCTTTGGTATTTTTCCACCTGCCCTATGATTACCAGACGCATGTGAATCGCATCAGCACCACTTACAATAATGGTTTGCATTTTGATTATCTGTTCAGCATCCTGGTGATTTTCTGTACCTTACTGTTTGTGAATGTGTGTCCATCAGGCTTCAGGTGTGGCCTGGATACTCAACCAGTATCAAGCACACTGATGGTGGCCTCTACCTCATTGTGGACGTCTCACATAAGGTGCTGCGAAACGACTCTGTGCTGGATGTCATGTGAGTTTGATCAGTGTAAAAACTCATTCAGACATTCACACATGTGCAAAGTCATTGCCATTTTGTCAGTTTCATACTTTGTTCCACTCCAAAGCTGTTTTAAAATCTCGTGAGCTGCCTACCTATCTGGGATATAACAATAAATCAATGCATCTCGATTCGTGGATCGATTCTGAGCTTAGTTTTTAACAGCAGATGGCGCATTAGCTAGTTTTTAACCTCACACTCAAACGCTCACGAAAAAGAGCGCTTCAGAGTCTGAGAATGTACTTACACCTCAGAATGCTTTTATGACATGAGATTAATGATAACAGCCTACCGCAAACAGCCTTGTAATTCGTTTCAACCTTTTCGAACTTTATTAATGATTATTTTATAGAAGGTTTGAATGGTGTGTATAAGGAATTGGAAGCAAGCAGAGTACAGCTGTTTCTAAAGCACACAGTGCCGTCTGCTGTTAAAAAGCTCAGAATAAATTCACGAGTTTACACATCCATATAATTAAATGGAGTAAAGTTATGTATATTTGATGTGCTGTCTGGGGAGAGGGCTCCGAGCTCGGAATTTTGGCCCGAACCCAGGGCACTCCCACCCAGTGTGGTTAAAGTAGATAGAACTAGAAGTGAGGAGATGGGGTGGAGGAGGGATGCTGATGAACTCTCAGATGAACAGAGGTAAGTCTGCTGAATTTATACCTCTTGTCATTGGTTGAGTTGATTAACTGAATGCTCTCCACCTGTGCTAATTAGGTTAATTATCTGAACCTGCTCCTCCCGAACTTTGTTAATAAAATGTCATTTTGAGAGAGAATCATCATGATGCATTTGGACAATCTCAGAATCGATCCAGAATCCTATCTCGATTCATGATGTATCGAAGGCAGCACACTATGTAGACAGAAATGCAGCTCACTAAGTTTTGGATCTGTATAAAATATTTCAAAAGCTTGGTAAACTTTAGGCTAAAATCACTATAATCAATTGCTTAACCTGCTGTCTCTGAATGCCTGTTTGTCTGCCATAGGAACCTGATTTACCAAGGAAGTCGCGAGAGCTTTCAGGATGAATGCACTAAGGAGTTTGTCGGTTCAATCGTCATCACTCGCTATAACAACCGCACTTACCGTATTGATGACATTGAGTGGGCGAAGTCTCCCAAAGACACTTTCACCTTGGCTGACGGATCGGTGACCACGTTTGTCGATTACTACAGGTTCATCTGTTATGTGGGGAACCCACTTCTCTGATTTAAAACCAGAATGCATGTAAAAGACACGACAGCTGGCCATTAAATTGTATAACTGGATTATATGACACAAATGACATTGTGAAAGTCCTTACATTCATAAATTTTAGCTTATCGTGACAGATAAATGCTGGTTTAAAGCGATAAATTATGAGTTTTATTGTTTGTTTTGACAATTTTCTAATTAGATTTTTATATGCACAGAAAGAACTATGGCATTACCATAAAGGAACTGGACCAACCGCTGCTCATCCATCGTCCAAAAGAGAGGTCCAAACCAGGAGGAAAGGTGATATAATGCATATCAGGATGGTTGGACTGGAAGTAGATACTGTTTTGTTTGCTTATAATGTTTTGAGTTTTTACAATGTTTAAGAAATGACAGTGACAGCTGCATTTTAGTGGTTATTTGAATAGCATGTTTCATGGGCCTGACTTAATTCACGCTCCATGCTGTCATCTAGTGGTGGTATTGGGTGCTGCACATTAATAGTAATTTACTTGGCCTGGTAACTAGTTGGCAGGGTTTGCTTTTAACTATTTACCACACTTGAAAGATGAGAATTTGAGAAAATTTACCTGTCACATACACTACTGTTCAAAAGTACTTTTTTCTAAATACTTTTATTCATTCTTTTATTTTAACATTTATAATGTTACAAAAGATTTCTTTCAAATAAATGCAATAATAAGAAATGTTTCTTGAGCAGCAAATCAGCATATTAGAATGGTATCTGAAGGATCATGTGACACTGAAGACTAGAGTAATGATGCTGAAAATTCAACTGCCATCAGAGGAATAAATTACATTTTAAATTATATTAACAACATAAAGTTATTTTAAAATGTAATAATATAATCACTATTTGTACTGTATTTTTCAACAAACAAATGCATCATTGGTAAGCATAAGATACTACTTCTAAAAACATTAAAAATTCTTGTCAAAACTAAACTTCTCCATAGTAAACTAACCAGTCTCTTGGTAAATGGCTCATCATAAAAACATTGAGGCATATTTCATTCCTTTGTTTTTTGTTTTGTTTTTTCTTTTTTGGGTGATTGTTAGGATTGTTTTTAACATGAATTTTATCTACTCCAAATCAGGTAATAACAGGTGAAATCCTGCTGCTGCCGGAACTCTCCTTCATGACTGGCATCCCTGAGAAAATGAGGAAAGATTTCAGAGCCATGAAGGTATGAATCCTTCACAGGTCAAACAATCTTGGCACATTAACAAGTGTAAAACTAAGCCAGTATTTAACAGTTTAAACTTGTTTAAACTATTTAAACTTGTTTAACTCTATTTTGGAAACTGTTCAGATGGGGTCACGATCTATCCCTCTTGGTCCCTGTGTTTCAGGATCTGACCATGCACATCAATGTGGGAGCCGAGCAACACACCCAGAGTCTCAAACAACTGTTGCACAACATCAACAGCAATAATGAAGCTCTCTCAGAGCTGGGCCGCTGGGGCCTCAGCATCAGCCAGGAGATTCTAGTGGTGAGAATGGAAACGCACACCTCCAACAGTGTAGTTCAGTGCACTTTTTTTGTCTCAGATACATCCACAGCTCCATCAGGTCCTCCATCAGAACCAAACTAGAAGTATGTTAATGTTCAACTCCTTTTATATCTGGATATCTCTTACAAAATTTTATTAATATATAAAGCATTTAAAAAAAAAAAAAAAAATTAGCAGTTATTATTCCCTTTATTTTCTGGATTTTTCTCTAAAAGTTTTATGTCCTTAATTTTTAAATGAAAGAAATAGAATAATATTATAATATAGCACATGCACAGTCAGAACCTTCATGGTTCTGTGAGAATCTGCGAATCTGCATGTACTCACTTTGATTAAAAAAATAAAAATAATTGGACTGAAAATGAGTTTAGTGGCTTAAAACGATCTGATCGCAAACAGACAAGCAAAATCGGGTTAGAATAGAAATTTCTGCCTACAAGATTTACAGGTGCTTACGGCATTGTAGATGCTAAGTGTGATAAACTCTGACTCACCAGATCATCTAACTGTGTGACTTAAGTTAAGCTTCAGTAATTTATTTGTGTTAAATTATTTTAACACGTTAAGGATTTTTGAAATAATTGCATGCGTTAATGCATCAATGTTGACAGCCCTAATTGATTGGCTTACTGTATTTTTTGTTCATCATGAGCCATTGGTGTGCTTGTAGCTAACTTGAATTACTTAAAGGGTTAGTTAACTTCAGCCTAAAATAAAAATTGTGTCATTACTCACCCACATGTTGTTCCAAACCCGTAAGACCTTTGTTCATCTTCAGAACACAAATTAAGATATTTCTTGTGATATCCGAGACACCTCCATAGACACTCCCTTGGATTTGGAACGACATGAGGGTGAGTAATTAATGACAGAATTTTCATTTTTGGGTGATCTAACCCTTTAAACGTTTTGCTTTTGCACAGACTCAAGGAAGAACTCTGCCTAGCGAGACTATTTGCATGCATACTGCCTCTTTCGTCACGTCTCCGTCAGTAGACTGGTCCAGAGAGGTGGTTCGAGACCCCTCCATCAGCACTGTGAGTCAGCACAATCAGAGAGTTCAGACACAGAACAGGGTGTTTGAACAAAATCACTGTGAGTCATTGGTTTGCAGGGGAAGTGCACATGTGTAGTGGGCGTATGTCAGACTGAAGACTGAAGGCATGAGTGAACAGCCTTGTTTGGCCTGAGTGAAAGAAATTCACACATTACTGTTGAGGCACATTACACATGACTCTTAATGTATGGGTCTTTGAAAAACACTGAATAGACTTCCTGAACAAAATTACTCTAATTATGCAGGTTCATTTTAATGAATCAGAAACATACAGCTGAACCAGTGACTAAAACAAACCGGCAAACCATGAGAGTCACTTTGTTCAAAAATAAATCAAATACATACTGTTGGACGAGTGTAGTCTGACTTCTAAACAAAGTGACTCTTATAAACTGGTCTGTTTTAGAGAAGCAAAATCATACAGCTGGACCAACTACTGTAAGTCTGATTTCTGAACAAAAATGAGCCAGATCATTTTAATTCATCAGAAACATAAAGATGAATCCCTGGTCTTCTGAACGAGATGATTCTTATGTGCAGATTTGTTTTAGTGACTTGAAAACATACAACTATACCAGTGTAGTCTGATTTCTGAACAAAATGACTCTTATAAAACGGTTTATTTTAGTTCAGCAAATACATACTGCAGGATGAGTATAGTCTGATTTCTAAAAAAAGTGACTCTTATAAACGGGCTTGTTTTAGTGAAAGAAAAAAAAAAGCTGGACCAGTGTAGTCTGATTCCTGAACAAAACGACTCTTTTTGAGCAGGTTTGTTTTAGTAAATCAAAAATATTCATTCTACCGTGGTCCAGCTGTTTCTTGAATGAATGACTCTTATTATCCTTTTTTGGGAATCTACTGAATTAATCTGTCTAAACTGTAAAAAAGAAGATAATTATGCTGTAAAAATGATCTTTTGTTGTTTTAAAATGTGACAAATTTGAATTTGAAAGCCCTAGTCTTTCATTCTCTCACATTGCACCAAAGTTGTAGTTAATCCTCTCTGTCAGGTCCCTCTGGACTGCTGGGCTGTTTTCTTTCCTCGGCGGGCAACCGATCAGGCCGAGGAGCTGGTGACCACTTTTACAAGGGTAGCCGGACCTATGGGCATCAGAGTCGATCGGCCCATCCGTGTAGAGTTACGAGATGACCGAACTGAGACCTTCGTTAAGACCATTCACTCTCAACTCACCTGTGAGGTGAAGAAAAGTACACAGATAGACTTGAAAAACTGAAGAGCTTTAAGAAATGTACTATTCTCTCAAAGAACATGTTACTCTCCAAGGACCATGGTTCTTTTGTTTTTGTAGTATATTGAAGTATTATATAAATTAGGGCTGTCATGATTCCTTGATTAAATTTGAGTATTCAATTTTTTTTTTTTTATATAAAAATCCTCAATTGCAATTTGCCTGTGTTGAATAACCAGCAAAATACCGGAAGTGGCTCATTCCACAGACGGGAATCCATGAACTGCATTATTAGACTGTTTTCTAAGTCTGCACAATGTATTACAACGATTAGATAAAAACATACTATAGCATAGTGCTATTGTGAATTCACAAAGGCTGTGCTTCAATTAAATAAATATATGCCCTGCAGGTTTAATATATATGCATTTTAATTATTTGCATGTATATCATTACCGTTATCATTTTA